>NC_139802.1:26596529-26741883 GCF_963457635.1 Microchirus variegatus | reverse complement strand
TTTCATTGAGACGCTTCCTTTTAGCACTAGGGGCCACTTCGACTCCCTCCGAAGGGCCCTGCTGGAGGAATATGCCCCATACTTGGATGAAACGTCTGCTGCGTTGAGCGCCATGACGATCACCCAAAAGAACAGAGAGTCCCCCCGAGAGTACTACCAGCGGCTAAGGGCCACCTATTTCCAGGGTCGCAATGCCCCTGGACTGGAGGAAGACCGGTCCTTCCAGTCGTTGTTCATGCACAACCTGCAGGAAAGCATCCTCTTTGACGTGACGATGCATTGCAGGACCCGGCAGATGACAACGTCCGAAGTAAAAAGGTATGCGCAACTTGTGTGGGAGACCCAGACGCGCCCGAATAAACTCACAGACGGCGACAGAGCGGTTTTCAGCCTCCAGGCTGAGGGCCCTGCTTCATTGGCACTTGAGGGCAATGAAATACCTTGGGCTCGGCCTCCTAACCAGTCGGGAAGCCTGAACCATCAACGTTCACCACCCTCAAGGAAGCCTCGGTCCCAAAGGGGACGAGCTCCCCCTAACTTCAGACCGAATCAAACCGCAAGGGAGTGGAGAACGAAGAGTTAAAGGGGGAGATCGAGGATTTGGTTCGGCGGTGTGTGGCAGAGGCAGTCGAAGCCCTGAAAGAGCAGCACCTGCCCGGACCCCCAAAGACACCACCGGAACCTGAGTCGAGTTCTTCCTTAGCAGGAGTAGTCCGGGAAGTGACTCCTCCTCCTCCGGCGAGAGTGTACTCCATCGGACGGGGAAAAGAGGATAGAGAGGGCGGAACTCCTCTCTCTCCAATGCTCCATGACACTTCCTCTCCTCCACTCCTGACCTTCCTTGGCCACTTGGTTTGCCAAGGTAGCGCTCGCCGCATATACACCTCCGTTACCGCAGGGGGTGTACTGACATGTTGGCGCTTTTGGATCCTGGCTCAGAAATCAGCCTCATGCACTCTAGCACGTTTGCTGAAGTGGCTCGAGCTATGCTCGCCCGAGGCAAATTACTGAGAACCGAGCCTTGTAGTCTCAGCATCGTGAGCTACACACAGGATCGGTCCCCAATCACCCAGCGCGCGTGGGTGGATCTAACCTTCCAGGGGTTGACGTTAACACACCCCATCTACATCTGTGGACTCGACACTGAGCCACTCCTCATTGGCCAAGACCTCCTTGACCGACTGGCGCCACTGATCGACTGCAGACAAGACTGCATTTGGGCTCAGGTTGCCACACCTAAGCCCTTAGAGTCGACAAAGGCCTCCACACACCTTTTAAAACAGGTGACGGCCATTCTGGTGACCTGCCAGTCGCTAACTGCTATCGACTCTTGCCCAGAGTCTGTTCCTGATCCGGAACCTGGAAAGGCAGCACCCAGGACCTTGGAGCTGGGGAGCACAGCTCAACTAGTTCCCAGTCCAGCCAGGCTGCCTTCCAGGAGATAAGGGATGCACCACGTGCCACAGTGGAGCATCGGCATCAACACTCGGTGATGCTAGTGTTTCACGGTGTGAAAGGTGATGGCTTCTCAGAGGAAGCTGATGGAAGGGGGGCATACAGGCCTCAAGGGCGGCACATTCGTAAGGGAATGCACCACCGCCTGGTCGACCTGCCCCACGCCACACCTGAAACAGAGTTGGAAGACCAAGGAACCAAGGAAAGAAAGGGTGGGTCTGATCCAGCGGTACCTGGCAGAGGTGCTGGAATCTCGAAAGAGGACGCAGTGCCTACCTGGGTAACCACTGTTGGATCCTTATTTTGGTTCCTCCTCAGCCTGACAGGGCTTGTAAGTAATCCCGACTGCCCAAAAAGGGGGACCCTACTTCAGTCGCTGAGACTGAAGCAGACTCTGACCCTGGGGAGGGAGAGAATGCAGCTGTTTGTCTGGTTTGTTGGTTGTTTGTTGTTGTGTACACTCCCTCTTGGTGTTCCCTCACCTGAAGCTCAGTGTGATTGCATGCCTCACACTTCCATGCATGCAGTAACCCCTCCAATAACGAATGTGGTCATTAACTCGATCCGGTTCTTGTTTGGTGCACTTGGCATAACCTTGGCAGTACAATTTCCAACTAGGGGAACCCCACAGTTCAAAATTTGAAATTGGCCCTTTACTCCTGGTCTAGCTACTCGTTAACCAAATCCACCTGAGATACACATGCGTATAAACCAGCTTGTTTTCCTTTCTTCCTCCTTCACGATTTGTTTGTTTGTTTCATTATCTTTTTCAATATCATCATCCATTCTCGGTTTCCCCTGTTTCCTGTGCCACACACTCACTAGAGCCATCTAGTGAGTCGTTCAAGTAACAAGAATGTGTATGACTGTATTGTATGTTTGTTTAGGATATTTATTTTTATTTTTATTTCTCTCTTTGGTGTATAGTAAGCATCGAATCGTCTGCCCAGACACCCTTATGTATCCCAGAAACGATCCGCTTGCTAGCGCCACACTATGAACTGTACCTCAAAATATTGACTGTTCTCACTGTTCCCCTCAGAACTCCAGTGACTTTACTTCCTTCCCAGGACATGCAGCTTTACCTGACCAACAGTCAGGTGAGAGCAAGGCCCTTCACTTGATCCGAACCCTGCGGCCTACACCCCAGCCTTCAGATCAAGAGGGGGATTGTTGGGCCCAACCATTGTCATCTGTTGAGGCCTACTGGAAGTCATAAAGCCTGGTGAAAAGTTTGGGGTCATAAAAGGCCTCATGGTTGAGAACAAAGGAACAGACCACCCCACCAGGGGTCCAGTCTGTGAGGGACCCCCTCCCCACTAGCCAGGGCGGCAGATGACATCCGCAGGCAGCCGTTCACCCATTGGTGGACACCACAGGATGCCCTGCCCCCGAGGCAAAGTTAACAAAACTATGCGAACCCCCAGAGTTCGGTCTCTTCACCATATTTTCCTAGCGAGAGCGGATGTATGAAGTTTAAGAAGAGGAAAACATCAAGAAAATCTACATCCTTGCTGGCCAAGCTTTGAAGATTCTTCTTCGTCCATTCCTACCCCATTTTTATTTTTTCCCTTTTTGTTTTTATTTTTATTTTTGATCCAAGGACCCCGTGGATAAACCCCGGCGAGTTATTCCCGTTATTCCTGCAGAATAGGAGACCGTGCTCCTTAATCCCTGTCGACCAGCTGTCCCTGTCGTGAGCAGCACCAGAGCCGCGCAACGAGACGCCCGCTCCCGTTCTCTGATACCGGTATACTGACCGAAGAACAGATTGAACCACGCGTAACACAGCTCTAGAGGCGCCCTCTCATCTCTCCCATTCCGGCAGAACCAGCCGACGCACGGAGCAGAATCGCGCAACGCGATCCACGGACCCCTTCCTTACTCGTTGTAAGGAAACTCATAGTAAGCGATTGTGTCTGGGCAAAATAGCTTTTCAGAGCTTATTATAAACACGGGAGTGCACCCCGTAGTTTCATTGTGTTTTTATAGTTTCATTGTGTTTTTATTGTCTTTCATCGTTACCGTGTGTGTCTCACACACGGCTGTAACTTGTGTAGAATAATACCTGTGAGCTAAGCTAGCGGACCGTAGCGGAACCACCGCGGCGCTCAGCTGATTATTGTATTATTCTTTATGCCTTTCGCTCCGCGCGCAGCGCCAGCGGCGATCGTAATAGAAGCTTAATTTGACCGGTAAGAAGACAGGCTCACGAGACATAAACTCTCGCTAATCTGTGTGGTCGAATTCGGTTCCTATTTCTCCTCACGTGTCTGCCCTTTTGTACTGTGATTTGTCCCCATGTATCGCGATCCTGTGTCCTCAACACAGCCCGCGATCACTCATTGAGAGGAAACTTCCGTGATCTGTAAGAACCACAGTTTAAGTCGGACAAGCCGAATAAACTGTGTGATTACAGAAGTTTTCTGATCAGACTCGTTCCTTTGTCTATTTCACTTCTTGCCGCCATTACCTTTAAATTTTCCACATCACTGCTGACTTCATTTCCTCCTTCAACTCTCCTCTTCTACTCAGCGCTTCCGCTGGTGAAAGAAGGAAGAGCGGAGTGAAGAAATCAGAGCACGAGCGCCATCTCTCGTCACGTCAGAGACCCCTCCTTCTTTTACCTTTTGGCTTTGTTTGTTGCTTCCTGTTTTACTTTGGCTTTGTTTTGTTTCCTGTTACCTGCTGCCAAAGTGACACGCCCCCTTTTCACACACACACACACACATTCCTGCACTCAGATCCATACCCCTTTTTATTTTATTTTACTTTCTTTCTTTTATATTGAAACGTTTTAACCAGCAGTTATTTTAGATTAAGGGATTGATGTTTGTTGCTGTTATTGATTAATTTTAATGCTTTATTAAATGTTGAACCTTTAATTTAAAAGTACAGTTTCTGTCTTTTGTGCTTGCTTGTTTGTAACAAAGGGTAATTGAAAGAAGCCAGTGTACGATCTCACACCTTCTTTGTTATTTATTAATTAATATTAATATACTTCTTATTAATTAGTTATAACTGATAAAGTGACAGTTTCTCTGTCATTCTCCTCACGCTAAGAGGAGTGGTGCCCCGTTTTATGAAATTAATAACAAAATTCATTATTAAAAATAATTAATCATTTTGTATTAATATTTTCCCACCAATTACTAAGTTGAATCACAACACTAGGTTCCAGGTTTGATAAACACTGATCAACATTTTAACTATATTTTACAGAAAATAATTGACAGATTAATCGATCATAAAACTAAACCGTATATTTCATTAAACACTGAAAAGACATCTCGAGCAGTGTTTCTTTGACAACCACTTTCACTTCAAGATGGAAATTGTGGCCATCTCTCCCAAGATGAAAGTGTCTGTGAGTAGTGAAAGAGTATTTGATGCCAGGGCCATTTTTGGTCCCAGTCCAGCCCTTCGCAGAACGTAAGCGCTTCGGTCACCGGAGCTGATCACTGCCACTCTAATCAATGAGAGCATTTCCACCGGGCACGCCACGGCTTCTTGTGTGAGCGCAGCAGAAATAACTTTCTGTATTTATTACTTATTCAAGTTACAAATATGATGCATTATAGATGTAACCCAGTCCACGATGGTGTTTCTTGACAAACTAACAGTTTTAAAAGTCTGTATCTGGTGGGGACAGACCTGCTCACACACCTTCAGCATGCACTGCTTCAAAAACACACCCTCAGAAAAAGACTTTGAAGCACGGGTGAATTCTTCAGCCACAATAAAGCTAGCTTTCACTGCAGCATTGTTTTTGGTTGTGGCTTTTGTGAACACATTCTGCTGCGATCACAGTCTCAAAGTTTCACTCGTCGCATGATGCATATACAATGATACACTGCGATCTAGTTGCGGGATGCCGTCACTTTGCGGGTAACGCAATCACCATGCTGTGTGGGAAATGTAGTATATGGCCAACGCACGTCTTAAAGCAGCATAGACCTATATTAACACAGATTTTTAAGACCAATTAATCACCCGCGGGCCACATAAAATGATGTGGCGGGCACACGTGCAGTATGGGTATGAGATGAAATACGGGATTACCCCGCACTGCCATGCGAGCCAGCGATCAGCTCCGGTGACGACGGCACTAACTGTGGCAGTGACGCGCCCGGTGGAAATCGGGGGTTAGCCTGGTTCGAGTGCCGATGGTCTTTGTAGTCTATTTTGGTTCGTTTAGAACCATGCATATGTGAAAGCAAACCATACCCACATCTGTTTGCTATATTGTAACATTTTTCCGACTGGTGCGGACCAAAGCAATCGTTTAATTGTCCTAATTGTCACTCGTCACATATGTACAGAAATAACTCAGGGTGGCTGCCAGAGGTGGGTAGTTACACGCTACATTTACTCCGTACACGTTACAAATACTTGAGTAACTTTTTGGATAAATTGTAATTTTATTACAACATACTTTTACTTGAGTATATATTTGCAGAAAGAACAGTACTTTAACGCCGTTACATTCGGCTAAGTGGCGGTCGTTACTTTATTTATATATATATTTATTTATTTTTTATTACATGCGTGATCTATTTCTCTCCCTGAGGCACGTCTTCAGCCAACATTTATATAACATGACTATTTTAACCAATAAAAACATAACGTTGGCTATGGTTGACAAAATCTTGCCAATCAAATGCCAGTGTGACTCCAGCTAGGCCACAGATTTAGGCCCCATGTGGACTTAAAACACACCAGCGGCTCGTTTACCGTGTCCGACACCGAGGCTCTGGTCTCAAGTCTCACACATTGAGCGTGAAAGTCACAATTTTTCGGTCTTTTGTCACGCACTCTGCCACACATCGTATTTGTAAAAAAATATACAATACAATATACATGAACAATAATAAACTTTTACTTGAGTAAAACATTGTTGGCTACTCTACCGACTTCTGGTGGCTGCTAGGTTTCCCACAGTGACAACACACTCACCTATCAGGCAAGGTTAACATGAATCTGTATCCAGATTACCACCAATAAACTTTTTACTTTTTGAGCTATGCTGCTCACATTCAGACAGACAAACACTGGCAAAAAAAAAACTTTACTTTATTATTACGTTATATTTTTCACTAACTAACAATCTTAATATCTGCTATTTCTTAAATAGAAAATGCATTACTCTTCTACTGTATGTGTAAACAGTTTCTTATTGCGAGGTATTATGAGGTATGAAAATACTGTGTGTGCCCCACACACCTCGAACATGGCAGACTTGCCCTCGGTAATAAAATGGCTGCCAGCTAGGACACTAGGAAAAACTGATTTCAATCATTTATCTTGTCACCGTATCCTGCCATCAATGACAGCTCACCTGTACCAAAGTCTCATGGGGACAACAAAACTGTATGTTTGTTTATCCTCAGTGGAAGGATATGTTTTTCAAGGTAACATGCGGGTTCAAGGCTGATTTTCAGAGTTTTTGTCTGTTTTCGTAAATGGCTGGAAGCCCTGTTGTCTCAGACCGGCCAGTGGCAGGAAGAGTTGCTGCTCTGGAGGAAACTCGTCCCAGGGTGTCCATGTCCAACCTGCAAGAGAAAGAATCACACACTCTTTGTTATTATCTGCTCAGGAGATTAATTTTTTACAAAACAAACAAAAAATACCCTCATTCTTCTCTGGCTCCAGGTTCTCTGGCTCTCCTGACAGCTTCCTGTCCAGATTTCCTTGCATAATGATGGTGACATAGTGGTACTGCTCTTCCAGTCTGATGGAGTTTACCACTGATGCAAAGCGGAGGTTCACCAAATGCACCCCAGCTTTTTCCAGGGCCTCCCTTTGAGCACATTCCTCCCAAGTCTCTCTATGGAAGACAGAGAATCATTCCGTTTCCAAAAATGTTTTGTTTTGTCCACAAACCAAATACTCAGTTTACTGTCATAGAGGATCATAGAAACATCCATCCATCCATTATCTACCACTTTATCCTCCACCAGAGGGTCACGGGGGAAGCTATGCCGCTTATTTGGCAGACAAGAAGCACCCCCCTTAATAGCAGTGGATGGATGTTACTTAAAGGTGCATTATGTAATAAATCTAAAGCAACTGGCCATAAAATCCTCCTAATATGTCACAGAGACTCAGAAATAATGTTCATATAACAAACTGAACTCACCAACAACAACAGCTAAAATATTTGCATTAAAAAATATATTTTGCAGACTGATAATCATGTTTTGGCATGTGGCGCCACCTACCGCCGTCTACCAATCATTGCAGTCAGTAGAGTCTCAGCTGCAGAGCAACCACGGGTTGAACAGTTACGTCAGAAAACGAAACCTAAAAGACTTCGTTATTTTGAATTTGAATGTAGTAACCGTTTTTGGCCACATTCATATGGCACGAATGCCTGAATTTTCCTTGAGGCGCACTGACAACATAACGTAAGACGTGTGATGGGTTCAATGACAACTGGAAACTCGGTATATGAATTTGCACAACTGTTTTGGGTTGTTTTGAACACATCATATAAAAGAAAATGAAAATACTACGGCTTGACGCCACCTATTTGCGCCGGGACTGCAGCGTGGAGCTACATATAAAACATGGTGGGCCTAGTTAGGCAACTTACAGTAAAATGTTCATGTCCTGAAAATGCACAACTCGCACCCTGCTTGTAATAGTGTGATATCACAACACTTTCCTCTTAACTATTTACCCAAACTCCAAATGACCACCGGGGAGCTGATATGTCCCTTTGCCCATGGCACTCTTCCGTTTCCCAAGGAGAACACATCCTGGGTGGAGCGAGTCTGTTACCAGAACTGCGACACCCACCCCGGGACGTTTGACAACTTTATCTGACATTTTGTACAAAGCGGGAAGCGTCCAGTAAATGTTAGCAAAGAAAGGAAATCCGAGTTAGCACAACAAACTTAGCTACACAGTTGAGAGGATTGCCCTCTGTTTACTTCCGCATTCGCCAGTCCTCCTTTCTTATTAATTGCGGGTTACAGCTTTTGTTTGCGTATACCGCCACCTACTGTACAGGAGTGTGTAAGGGGGCTGGATGTGATAGACTTGATCTCTTCTCTTTCTCAATGTTCTTGACAGCTTCACCTTATAGTAACCTTAAATTTCTGAATTTGCCTCCTTTTGTTTCTCACAGCCTCCATATGCAGCATTATGTTGACCTCCACAATTGCAACATTTCACTACATCATCTGTCCCACACTACCATACTCATGTTCTCCTCCATTTGCAGAGTTTTTATAGATTCAACAACCATTAGCCTTTACAATGCATTCAAACGTTGCAAGGCCTAAAAAATTAAGATGATTCTGCAAACATTTCCAAGCAAAGATATATTATCCTGTGATCATGATGAATTGCAAGAATGAAATCAGTGCATTTAGAGCAGCTGCACATGCCAAAGATTCTTAGTTATTCACAGGAAATGGGTGTGCAAAAAGGACAGATACGGTGGCCCGAGAATTCTACCATTGAACCACCAATGCTGCACAGAGCACAAAAATAGGTGCAGAAAGAAGTCTTTTGACATTCAGAATTAAGAACACGTATCAAATATTCTGTTTTACCTTGTAACATGAACCAATTTGAATTTATGAAACAGTCATGATGCAATGAAATTGTGTTTGTGAGATTGATGGAGTAAATATAATTTGCAAACTGTATCATTGATGATCATGTCATTTCAAGAAAAATGACATAAGTTGGATGGAAAGTGAATAATTGAATGGCGAAAATGAATAAGGAAGACGCCCAACGTGGGGCTCGAACC
This sequence comes from Microchirus variegatus, assembly GCF_963457635.1. Taxonomy (NCBI): domain Eukaryota; kingdom Metazoa; phylum Chordata; class Actinopteri; order Pleuronectiformes; family Soleidae; genus Microchirus; species Microchirus variegatus. The sequence continues at coordinate 26,732,663 of NC_139802.1, read as the reverse complement.
CACGACCCTGAGATTAAGAGTCTCATGCTCTACCGACTGAGCTAGCCGGGCCACGTGAGCTGAAAAATACAAATTAAAATATATCGTCAGTTAAGTACTTTTAGGTCATACAAATAGCATTCAAAATAGTGTGCGACTGACGTACAATAAATGACAGCGACCAGGTTATTTTCACTACAGTTAAATTCCCGGTTCGGGCCGGGGGAGACAGAAAGAGGACAGAGGCGACATGTAAAACATTGACGCAGACAACAATTGACAATGATGTCTTTGATCTATGAAAAAAAAAGTGTGGGAGGTTAGCAAAATATTTCAAAGAAAGTTAGCAAAAATGATTTCTGCTTCCTACAGCTCACGAAACTACCCTGGGAAGGGCGACCAGAACAAGTACGGCGGACAAGGTGAGTGTCTTTAAGAGGTTTTACTCTACACACAAACAGCATACAGCTTCTGATGATCAGTTACAGATGAAAAACACGAACGTACACATGCTCCATACCTGCCGGAAAGTTCTACACAACTAGCAAAACAACCAGAGTACATTAGCTTCTAAGCTACGGTAGCGTGACTTTAACCTGAGTTTAATTACGCTGTTGCTCTCAAACATTGTTTTTTTTAACATTGTTATGCATAGTAATAATTACTTAATTCATGTTAGCTTGTTACCTGATTCCAAAAATGAACATAACGTTAACGATATGTAGTGAGCATGGCAAATTATTGCTTCTTTTATCATTTGCTCGTTCCAGTCGCTCCTCTGATGTCTTGCAACCAAAGACGTCTCCGGTTAGCCTTGAAAGGAGTGCAACTCGGTATCCGGTAAAACTTCAGGCTTTTGTCTTGTTTGTTAAAACGATTAGTGCAACTGACAGCACAACAATGTTGTTGTGTTGCTCACAATAGCGCTTTCTGCACCCGGCAAGCGCAGTAGTGAGGTGGCGCGCGCGTGACGTAGGCTGCCAAGGATATCTGATGAGGAGAAAGGTGAGGTTAATGTTTAGACTAAACTGTGCAACATTATACAGAGAAGAGAAATCATACAGTTCACACAATGAGGAGCAAACACTTGTGATAAACATTCTACAATCTTTGAATTAACTTGACTTTGAAGTTGCATAGGCCAGGAATCGAACCCATCCGCCGATAGCTATAGAGGATTTTTGCATTATTTAGAGGAGCTCCAACCTTGCAGCTCAAATCCCACTTCACCCAAAAGAAGATTACATCCAGCATTTAAAATGAATCAGTGCTGCAAAAATTAATAAAACTACCTTTACATGCTGGGTTTGGCAAAGATTGAACTGAACCATATACTACAATGAAAAAGTTATTTCTGTCACATATTTCATGAATGAAGTAACACAATGTGCTAAGCCGGCAATCAAGAAAACAGGATGACATAGTTCAATATACAAATTAAATAGATAGTTTCCAAATATTATAATCTAGTTTAATTTATGATGGGCCTATATTAAGGCACAAACGTTTTTTTGTAGATATGTGTAAGTGTACATGTGTAAGTGTAATGTTGGCAAGGTACCTTATACATAAAATACATAAAAATTATAATTAATATTCTACACTACATGTTGTCAGTAACATGTAACTGTGGTCAGTTATATTTGCAGTCGTGACGAGGGAGTGGATTATCACAAACGAAGAAGCAATGCTTTACTGTGCGGCTCTGAGCTTTGTGGCGCTGCTCTGCGCAGTGGAAGCAGCGACAATAGAGAGGTGAGTTTTGTTTTGAAAATTGACACACATATGTGGCATCAGTTTCCTTTGGATAAACGTTTAGATGACAGATTTAAATACAAGTAGAAAAAAATAATCACCAAAATAGTTTTTTTTTTTATTTGATTTGTCTTTATATGGTATTCACATGTCATGTCTGGGTCTCTGTAGTATGTTGAACAAACACTTATAAACCCGTGCATCTCACATGTCTTTATTTATCCACTGTGTGTGTTTGTGTGCAACAGAGTGGAGTATGACTACTACAAATACCATCCAATGTCAGAGGTGAGAAAGCTTTAAACTTGTCAAACACTTTTTTACATGCTCTCGCACACATGTTCATTGTAATGTATACATCTGCTTCACAGATCACCAAATGGATGACTCAGATTGCAGAGAATTACTCTGATATTGCAAGCATAGTGGATTATGGAAAAACCTACGAGAAGAGGACAATCAGCTTACTCAAGGTAATCAATATCTTTAAGGGGTTATTCCAGAAATAAAAGGAAACTGGGGTGTGTTGACTTTCGATGAGTGTCCGTGCAAAGTAAAAGTAAGACGCTATAAAATTTCAGATTGGTCTGAAAGCTGATCAAAACCAGACAAAGAAAGCCATTTGGATGGACTGTGGTATACACGCCAGGGAATGGATCGCTCCGGCCTTCTGTCAGTACTTTGTCAGTCAGGTAGGGTTTGCAGGGTTACTTTACTCAGATTCAGGTCAGGATCAAACCAATTAACCCCTCGGTCCCTGAAGCTTTTCTTTGGTTTGTTTGAAACAGATTCTGCAAACATACAAAACAGATGCAAAAATGGAAGAGATGATGAAGAACATGGATTTCTACGTCACACCAGTGCTCAACATGGACGGCTACATCTTTTCCTGGAAATACAACACAGTCAGTCCCTGTATTTTGTGATATTTATGTCAGTACTGCTCTCTGGTACAAGCTCACAAACCACAGATTAATGTGATACGATAAGATGATTCAATTAGTACTATTATTGACAAAATTCAAAGGAGATCGCCATAAATGCCCCACGTGCATTAGATCGAACTTTCAAAGTATGACAAGTGAAGAGGTAATGTTGAATTTAACTCCAGCCAAATTCCTATTTGACACATTCCAGACTCGACTATGGAGGAAGAACAGAACTCCAGGACCTTCAGGCTGCGACTGTTACGGCACTGATCTCAACCGCAACTTTGATGCCAATTGGGGCAGTGAGTGTTGTCGCTCTCTCAGTTGCATCTGATCCATACAGCTCTTTAAATGCAATAGATCACAACCACACCATTTATTTTCAACATGACTTTGGCATTGGAATTAAGAACTGCAAATACATGTGCAAACTGCTGCAAAAAGACAGATATTGCCTCCAGTATGAAAAAATCTTAAGAACAGTTAATACTTAAATGGTATGATCGGGTATGTACTGCCATGATACCATGGCTGGGAAAAAGCCTAACTAGGTCAATGTAGGAGCCCTCAGGCTAAATAAACCTGAAGGTCCTTGATTTTATAATTGTATTCCTTTGGCTGCCTGCACAGGTGTTGGGGTGTCAAGAAACTGCTGCGAAAACATCTACTGCGGCAAAAACGCTGCATCTGAGCCTGAGGCTCAGGCTGTGGCTGAATATCTTGGAAGCCGGAAAAATGACTTCCTGTGTTTCCTCACCATTCACTCCTACGGTCAGCTGCTCCTGATTCCCTACGGCCATCCAAACATCTCTGCCCCCAACTATGACGAGCTGGTACTTACATCAACTGAGACTCAGCAATGCATGTGCCACACATTTCTCACAGGGAGCACACACACACCATTTTCTCCCATGATATCACATAATAATTCAGACTAAACATTGCAATGACTGTGATCATCACTGCATGAGTCTCCATTAATGAGAACTAATACAAATTAACTCATAACCATAAAAACTTTGTGACACGTTACAGAAATGTCACATTAGAGTAACTGGAAGTAACTGGAAATCTGGGCCTCAGTTTGTTCACCAGAGAATATACACAAGTTATGTAAGCAAAAATTATCCCAAAATTATAATTTTCAACAAAGCAAATGCAAATTAATTTAAAAATAAAAGGGCAACATCGGCATTAGGGTTTTCTCAGTTTCTCATTGGATTTTTCAACTCTGACTGCACAAACGTATCCTGTTTTTCAGATGGAGGTGGGTTTGGCTGCAGCAGACGCCATTAAGGAGGTGCACGGGATGGAATACGCTGTGGGAACCTCCCCGGCTATATTGTGTAAGTATACAAATACACTTTTTAAAGGTTAAAGGTTAAAGGTTAAAGGGACAATATGTAGTATTTATGGGTTTATATAACCCAAAATCCACTTTTTTATACATATTATGTGCTCCTGCATTGTCTAGTCGCTGCATAATAGTTTTTGTTTCATAGTGTTTCAAAAAGTCATGTTAAATAACATGACCGCGGACCGCGGTTGCATAGCCACTGTGAGCAGCGAGACGCCATGTTTCTACCGGAGCCTGTAAGGACAAACGCGAGAGAACAAATCAAGCGTCTCTTTACTTGTATCGGAAGTCCCGCCTCCACTCTCTCCGCTTCGTCTGCTACGGCCTCGGTAGCTCGCCCTCTCCCTCGCCTCACGAACCTCATCTGCTGACACGGAGAAAGACGACGAGGACGACATTTGACCGGCTGCGGATACCGTAGCGCTCAGGGAAGGGAGGGGGTGAGCAGAGCAGCAGGTCTTTGTTGTAAATTTCAGCCTCTCCTCTAGATGTCACTATAAACTACTTACTTCATCTTTAACTAGACGTTTGCCAGAGGAAGACTTAAGAGTCAATATTCATTACTCTGTCCCTATATGCTCGAGGGATACATTTATTATTTCAATTTAAGACAAGCGGTTCTCAAACTGTGGTACATGTACCACCAGTGGTACGTGAGCTTCCTCTGGTGGTACTTAAATCACTCACGAAACCAGGTGTGATTGGAGTGGAGCTGAGGAATTTTGACCTGAGAGTGTAGAACATGAAACAAATAACAACAAAAAATAATATATAATAATAATCTTAATCTAATTTCACTATACCAGTGTGTGAAGCATATGTGAGGAAGAGAAGGATGATGAGAAAATGATCTTATTGGGAATAACTCTGCCTCCTGTGAAAAGTCCGTAGCTGACTTTGCTCAACTTAATTGCACCACTGTATTTTAACGTTGGGGATAATGATGCTACTTCGAGAGTTCAATATTTTCTCAGATGGTACTTGGTATTAAACATTTAAGAACCACTGTTCTAAGGTATTTAACAATAACCCGAAATCAAGCAGAAAATAAGCATATACTGACACTAGGGGGTGACTCTGCTGCTTGCAAAAAAAAGAAGAAGAAGAAAGAATACATACTCTTTAGAGGAAAATAGATGATAAAGCATTGGCTCATGAGAGTGCGCTCCAGTGACTGACAGCTGGTATCGTCTAATAGGGGCTGGTTGTAGGCAACACCTGTGAACTTCGGATGCAAAGTGCCAACATGGCACCATCCAATTTGTGACTCTCAAAGTGTTCACCACTGGACATATTGATTTAAAGCTCCCTTAGAGTGGTCCTATCGCACATATGTGAGTTATGGAGGTCTACTTACATACATTAACTTGTTTTTATGGTCAAAAACCTCCTAGTTGCTGTAAATGAGCCGATAGAAATCTCTCCTCACTGAAGCTCTCGTCAGCTGCGCTGTTTCAGACTGAAATCTCACCCCCAGAAGACAGACAGTGTTGTGATTGGCCAGCCAACAAGAGCTTTTGTGATTGGCCAATAGAAGTGACGTAATTAGCACACCAGCTCTCAGAAGCGCAGCTCCCTCCTCTGTAACGGTGGATGCACTGCTACTCATTATCAAAACATTGTTTTAACAGTGTTTAAAAATAGTTTCATCATGACTCCCCACCTCAGTCCCTTTTACGCCTTTGACCCGGAGTCGGACACAGAGTCAGAAGACACTGACGCTCGTGAAACACCTCCACAACAGACGTTATTCTTCTTCTGCGGTTCAATGTACGCAACCGGATGTGCCCGGAGCAGGACGATCTGCTGTTCAGGAGAACCGCTGTTTACGTAAACATAACAGGTTTTTTCAGAGATCTCAGTGAGCCCGAGATTACAATAAAACACAGCGTTCTCAGCGGTGGCTGAACTGTTTGTTTCGAACCTTCAGGGCTTCATAAACAAGGCAATGGCGCAGTTACACACCAAAAAAACAGCGTTAATTGATACTTCCGTTCTATGGGGCCTTAAGTGGTTGTTGGATTGGTTATCTAAGACAAAAAAAATTAAATAAAAACTTTTTCTACAGACCCCATCTCTGGTTCATCCAGAGACTGGGCTTGTATGCAAGGGATCCCATTAGCTTTCACCTTCGAGCTCAGAGACAAAGGGGAATACGGATTCCTGCTCCCGGAGGATCAGATCCAGCCAGCATGCGAGGAAGCCTACAGAGGAGCTCTACACATCATTACCTACGCCCATGACAAGAATTATAATGGTGCCGTTGTAACTGCTTCTGCAACCCTGTGGACAGTGCTGTTAGCTGTGGGTATCACCAGCGCTAGCGTAATGTAAACTGCACAAGGGAAGCTGACCAAAGCTGAACAGACCTCAGTCGTCATGCATACTGATGATTATTAGGCCACAAATGTTGTATGTGTAAATAAATTATATAAATGAATAAATGAATAATGCATCTGTGTTTCAAACTAAAATTCTGTGTTCTGAAATGTCAGTGTAACATATTGCAAGACTTTCTGCTTTCACCTTGGAATATCATGACGCATATCAGTTTGCGTAGGTGTGAACGTAATCTCTGTACTTTGGTGCGCACCAAATCCAGGCAGGTCTCAGGGCACTTTCACACCTATAGTTCGACTGCTTTGGTCCGCACCAGTCAGAAAAATGTTACAATGTAGTAAACAGACGTGGGTACGGTTTGCTTTAACATATGCATAGTTCTTAACGAACCAAAATAGACCGCAAAGACATCGGCACCGGACTAACCCCTGATTTCCACCAGGTGCGTAACCAGGCACGTTAACGGAGTTATAACGCATGACGAGTTTCCATGACGACTGACCGGAAAAAGATGCGCGTAACGTCATGTTTGCGTGCCTCCCGATTGTTAAAATGAATTTTCCGTGCCGTGGCACAGGAGTCCATGCACAGTTTGCCAGTTGGCTCCATTAGCTCCTTGTGTCGTTTAGCGCGCCTACAGTCAAACTGGAGCAGTCTGTTTATTAAAGCGGAACTAGACCGGAAGTTCCTATTATCGCTGTTTTTTTTGGTGTGTATCTGCGTCATTACCTTGTTTATGAAGACTGACGGCTCGAAACAAACAGTTCAGCCATTGCTGAGAACGTTGTGTTTTATTGTAATCTCGGGGCTCAACGAGATCACTGAAAATCCCGTAATAGTTACGTAAGCAGCGGTTCTCCTGAAAAACCGATCGTCCTGCTCCGGGCGGTAGTCCGGGCACATCCGGTTGCGTACATTGAACCGCAGAAGAAGAATAACGTCCGTTGTGGAGGTGTTTCACGAGCAACAGTGTCTTCTGACTCTGGATCTGACTCCGGTTTAAAGTCATCAAATGGACTGCGGCGGGGAGTCGTGACGAAGCTATTTTTAAACACTGTTAAAACTATGTTTTGATAATGAGGAGCAGTGCATCCGCCGTTCCAGAGGGGGGCGCTGCCCTTCTGAGAACGGATGTGCTGGATAGTACTGGCCAATCACAAGACTCTGTCTTCTGGGGGTGAAAGTTCACTCTGAAATCTCGCAGCAGAATACACTGTCAGAAAAGAGGATTTCTATCAGCTAGTTTGCAGCAACTAGGAGGTTTTTGACCATAAAAACAAGTTAATATATGTAAGTAGACCTCCATAACTAACATATATGTGCAACAGGACCACTCTATGTGACCTTTAAAGGAAAAGAGCAGCGCTGCAAATAACCAGCGTACCTGTGTACTGCGTATGTGTGCGTGTTTTTAAAGTTTAGCGCTATTTTAGAGACTCATTTTAACATACTGGAGTCAAGTAAACATGACGTCACGTGCGTCTTTTCCGGATAGTTGCCATGGAACGTTAACGCTGTATAGTGCCCAGCACTATATATTATATATTTTTTGTTATCATGTAATATTCGTGAAACATTTAGGTAACCAGTAGGGCTGCAACTATGAATTAATCGATTTTAGCTAGGTTTTTTTTTGTTTGTTTTTTTAATTAATACAAGCTTTGTGATTTTGTTAGCTTCTTAAATATATATTATAATATTATCTGGGTTTTTGCTCCATTTGACAAAAAAATCATTAAAACTAGGTTAAATGTTTTTTTAAAAAATTCTGGATTAATCCAGAAAATAATTGACAGATTAATCGATTATAAAACTAAACTATATTTCATTAAACACTGAAAAGACATCTCGAGCAGTGTTTCTTTGACAACCACTTTCACTTAAAGAAGGAAATTGTGGCCATCTCTCCCAAGATGAAAGTGTCTGTGAGTAGTGAAAGAGTATTTGATGCCAGGGCCATTTTTGGTCCCAGTCCAGCCCTTCGCAGAACGTAAATGTTCGGTCACCGGAGCTGATCACTGCCGCTCTAATCAATGAGAGCATTTCCACCGGGCACACCACGGCTTCTTGTGTGAGTGCAGCAGAAATAACTTTCTGTATTTATTACTTATTCAAGTTACAAATATGATGCATTATAGATGTAACCCAGTCCATGATGGTGTTTCTTGACAAACTAACAGTTTTAAAAGTCTGTATCTGGTGGGGACAGACCTGCTCACACACCTTCAGCATGCACTGCTTCAAAAACACACCCTCAGAAAAAGACTTTGAAGCACGGGTGAATTCTTCAGCCACAATAAAGCTAGCTTTCACTGCAGCATTGTTTTTGGTTGTGGCTTTTGTGAACACATTCTGCTGCGATCACAGTCTCAAAGTTTCACTCGTCGCATGATGCATATACAATGATACACTGCGATCTAGTTGCGGGATGCCGTCACGGTCTATTGTCACGCACTCTGTCACACATCGTATTTGTAAAAAAAATATACAATACAATATACATGAACAATAATAAACTTTTACTTGAGTAAAACATTTTCGGCTACTCTACCCACTTCTGGTGGCTGCTAGGTTTCCCACAGTGACAACACACTCACCCATCAGGCAAGGTTAACATGAATCTGTATCCAGATTACCACCAATAAACTTTTTACTTTTTGAGCTATGCTGCTCACATTCAGACAGACAAACACTGGCAAAAACATAACATCCTTTGAGGAAGTAATATGATATTTCAATATATCATATTACAACTTTACTTTATTATTACGTTATATTTTTCACTAACAATCTTAATATCTGCTATTTCTTAAATAGAAAATGCATTACTCTTCTACTGTATGTGTAAACAGTTTCTTATTGCGAGGTATTATGAGGTATGAAAATACTGTGTGTGCCCCACACACCTCGAACATGGCAGACTTGCCCTCGGTAATAAAATGGCTGCCACTACACTACACTAGGAAAAACTGATTTCAATCATTTATCCTGCCAACAATGACAGCTCACCTGTACCAAAGTCTCATGGGGACAACAAAACTGTATGTTTGTTTATCCTCAGTGGAAGGATATGTTTTTCAAGGTAACATGCGGGTTCAAGGCTGATTTTCAGAGTTTTTGTCTGTTTTCGTAAATGGCTGGAAGCCCTGTTGTCTCAGACCGGCCAGTGGCAGGAAGAGTTGCTGCTCTGGAGGAAACTCATCCCAGGGTGTCCATGTCCAACCTGCAAGAGAAAGAATCACACACTCTTCGTTATTATCTGCTCAGGAGATTAATTTTTTACAAAACAAACAAAAAATACCCTCATTCTTCTCTGGCTCCAGGTTCTCTGGCTCTCCTGAGAGCTTCCTGTCCAGATTTCCTTGCATAATGATGGTGACATAGTGGTACTGCTCTTCCAGTCTGATGGAGTTTACCACTGATGCAAAGCGGAGGTTCACCAAATGCACCCCAGCTTCTTCCAGGGCCTCCCTTTGAGCACATTCCTCCCAAGTCTCTCTATGGAAGACAGAGAATCATTCAGTTTCCAAAAATGTTTTGTTTTGTCCACAAACCAAATACTCAGTTTACTGTCATAGAGGATCATAGAAACATCCATCCATCCATTATCTACCACTTTATCCTCCACCAGAGGGTCACGGGGGGTGCTATGCCTATCTCAGGTGCACCCTGGACAGTTTGATCATAGAAACAGATTATAAATTAAAGGGAAAAAAGTATTATTATTTCAGCATACTGCGTTTGAAAATATAAATAATTAGCATTTGCACCCGCTTATTTGGCAGACAAGAAGCACCCCCCTTAATAGCAGTGGATGGATGTTACTTAAAGGTGCATTATGTAATAAATCTAAAGCAACTGGCCATAAAATCCTCCTAATATGTCACAGAGACTCAGGAATAATGTTCATATAACAAACTGAACTCACCAACAACAACAGCTAAAATATTTGCATTAAAAAATATATTTTGCAGACTGATAATCATGTTTTGGCATGTGGCGCCACCTACCGCCGTCTACCAATCATTGCAGTCAGTAGAGTCTCAGCTGCAGAGCAACCACGGGTTGCCAGTTACGTCAGAAAACGAAACCTAAAAGACTTCGTTATTTTGAATTTGAATGTAGTAACCGTTTTTGGCCACATTCATATGGCACGAATGCCTGAATTTTCCTTGAGGCGCACTGACAACATAACGTAAGACGTGTGATGTGTTCAATGACAACTGGAAACTCGGTATATGAATTTGCACAACTGTTTTGGGTTGTTTTGAACACATCATATAAAAGAAAATGAAAATAATACGGCTTGACGCCACCTATTTGCGCCGGGACTGCAGCGTGGAGCTACATATAAAACATGGTGGGCCGAGTTAGGCAACTTACAGTAAAATGTTCATGTCCTGAAAATGCACAACTCGCACCCTGCTTGTAATAGTGTGATATCACAACACTTTCCTCTTAACTATTTACCCAAACTCCAAATGACCACCGGGGAGCTGATATGTCCCTTTGCCCATGGCACTCTTCCGTTTCCCAAGGAGAACACATCCCGGGTGGAGCGAGTCTGTTACCAGAACTGCGACACCCACCCCGGGACGTTTGACAACTTTATCTGACATTTTGTACAAAGCGGGAAGCGTCCAGTAAATACTAGCAAAGAAAGGAAATCCGAGTTAGCACAACAAACTTAGCTACACAGTTGAGAGGATTGCCCTCTGTTTACTTCCGCATTCGCCAGTCCTCCTTTCTTATTAATTGCGGGTTACAGCTTTTGTTTGCGTATACCGCCACCTACTGTACAGGAGTGTGTAAGGGGGCTGGATGTGATAGACTTGATCTCTTCTCTTTCTCAATGTTCTTGACAGCTTCATCTTATAGTAACCTTAAATTTCTGAATTTCCTTAGCCTCCTTTTGTTTCTCACAGCCTCCATATGCAGCATTATGTTGACCTCCACAATTGCAACATTTCACTACATCATCTGTCCCACACTACCATACTCATGTTCTCCTCCACATTTAGCACACTCATACATACACGCCTACAGACAACTTTAGAGTATTCATTTAATCCAACACCATTAAATTAACAAAACAACATTGAACAATACTGTAGATATTTCATGTGGACAAATAATTGCCATTTGCAGAGTTTTTATAGATTCAACAACCATTAGCCTTTACAATGCATTCAAACATTGCAAGGCCTAAAAAATTAAGATGATTCTGCAAACATTTCCAAGCAAAGATATATTATCCTGTGATCATGATGAATTGCAAGAATGAAATCAGTGCATTTAGAGCAGCTGCACATGCCAAAGATTCTTAGCTATTCACAGGAAATGGGTGTGCAAAAAGGACAGATACGGTGGCCCGAGAATTCTACCATTGAACCACCAATGCTGCACAGAGCACAAAAATAGGTGCAGAAAGAAGTCTTTTGACATTCAGAATTAAGAACACGTATCAAATATTCTGTTTTACCTTGTAACATGAACCAATTTGAATTTATGAAACAGTCATGATGCAATGAAATTGTGTTTGTGAGATTGATGGAGTAAATATAATTTGCAAACTGTATCATTGATGATCATGTCATTTCAAGAAAATGACATAAGTTGGATGGAAAGTGAATAATTGAATGGCGAAAAAGGAAGTCGCCCAACGTGGGGCTCGAACCCACGACCCTGAGATTAAGAGTCTCATGCTCTACCGACTGAGCTAGCCGGGCCACGTGAGCTGGAAAATACAAATTAATATATATCGGTCATAAAAATACCATTCAAAATACTGTGTGACTGACGTACAATAAATGACAGTGACCAGTTATTTTCACTATAGTTAAATACCCGGTTCGGGCCGGGGGAGACAGAAAGAGGACAGAGGCGACATGTAAAACATTGACGCAGACAACAAATGACAGTGATGTCTTTGATCTATGAAAAAAAAAGTGTGGGAGGTTAGCAAAATATTTCAAAGACAGTTGGCAAAAATGTTTTCTGCTTCCTACAGCTCACGAAACTACCCTGGGAAGGGCGACCAGAACAAGTACGGCGGACAAGGTGAGTGTCTTTAAGAGGTTTTACTCTACACACAAACAGCATACAGCTTCTGATGATCAGTTACAGATGAAAAACACGAACGTACACATGCTCCATACCTGCCGGAAAGTTCTACACAACTAGCAAAACAACCAGAGTACATTAGCTTCTAAGCTACGGTAGCGTGACTTTAACCTGAGTTTAATTACGCTGTTGCTCTCAAACATTGTTTTTTTTAACATTGTTATGCATAGTAATAATTACTTAATTCATGTTAGCTTGTTACCTGATTCCAAAAATGAACATAACGTTAACGATATGTAGTGAGCATGGCAAATTATTGCTTCTTTTATCATTTGCTCGTTCCAGTCGCTCCTCTGATGTCTTGCAACCAAAGACGTCTCCGGTTAGCCTTGAAAGGAGTGCAACTCGGTATCCGGTAAAACTTCAGGCTTTTGTCTTGTTTGTTAAAACGATTAGTGCAACTGACAGCACAACAATGTTGTTGTGTTGCTCACAATAGCGCTTTCTGCACCCGGCAAGCGCAGTAGTGAGGTGGCGCGCGCGTGACGTAGGCTGCCAAGGATATCTGATGAGGAGAAAGGTGAGGTTAATGTTTAGACTAAACTGTGCAACATTATACAGAGAAGAGAAATCATACAGTTCACACAATGAGGAGCAAACACTTGTGATAAACATTCTACAATCTTTGAATTAACTTGACTTTGAAGTTGCATAGGCCAGGAATCGAACCCATCCGCCGATAGCTATAGAGGATTTTTGCATTATTTAGAGGAGCTCCAACCTTGCAGCTCAAATCCCACTTCACCCAAAAGAAGATTACATCCAGCATTTAAAATGAATCAGTGCTGCAAAAATTAATAAAACTACCTTTACATGCTGGGTTTGGCAAAGATTCAACTGAACCATATACTACAATGGAAAAGTTATTTCTGTCACATATTTTATGAATGAAGTAACACAATGTGCTAAGCCGGCAATCAAGAAAACAGGGTGACATAGTATAATATACAAATTAAATACTTAGTTAGATAGTTTCCAAATATTATAATCTAGTTTAATTTATAATGGGCCTATATACAAACGTTTTTTTGTAGATATGTGTAAGTGTACATGTGTAAGTGTAATGTTGGCAAGGTACCTTATACATAAAATACATAAAAATTATAATTAATATATTACACTACATGTTCTGAAATGCTGGATGTGGGTGCGATGTTGCAGTTACGGTTGCTTTTACACAGAGAAAAGCAAAAACAGTCATAATAATGTGTTGATGTAACATTGATGTCTCAAGATGTAGTTGTGTCTCCATGTGTATTTTGATATGAAAAAACAGAGGAACCTTAAAATCAAATTATCAATAAATCATCTGTCTGTAGACACACCACAATGTCAAGTCGGGTATTTCAGAAGCTATTTAAATTTGTGTTGGTAGTTGCATGGTAATTCCACACCTTGCTTCTTTTAGCCACAGTCACGATGGCTGTGAAATAAAAGTAGAGCAAGAGATAGAGGCTGTTAACAGCATAGAACAAGTGTAATTCTCAGACAGGGAATTACACTTAATATGTGATGTTTGACCTTGTGTGACCCATATCTGCTGCATCTTCCATGCTGCATCAACCCTAACCCATTCATTCATTCATTCATTCATTCATTCATTCATTCACCCACAGTACCAGTCCGGAAACCATAGTAAAAGGCATGAATTTGGGGAATTAAGAGCAAGTCAACAGTAACCAACTCCAAAAATGGAGGACATAGGATGTTGACATGGAGGAGAGAAATACACAAAGTTAGAGATAAAATCAACATATTGTACAAGATGAAGCCTCAAAGTGTGTCATAGTAAACACACAGAATTGCTGAAAGACAGAAAGTTATCTGTGTTAAAGTGTGAGTTCTTCCCAGCAATATTTCAGCGTAGGATGGAGTGTGTTTAGGGAATTGAAAATGTTGCAGTGAAGCTCAAAGACAAGGATTGCCTACAGAATTATGCTAAAAAAGAAGCAAGTTCCCCTCAGATTTCAAACGTGTCCATTTCTGAGGTCTGTAGTGCATTGAAAAAATTGGACTCCAAAAAATCAGCTGGTCCTGATAGTTTGGATCCATTTTTTCTAAAGCTGGCTGCTGATTTAATTGCTGAGCCTCTGACTTGTATTTTTAACTTGAGCCTCAGCAGAAACAAACTTCCTCTAATTTGGAAATCTGCATTTGTCCTCCCATCCCATTTGAGACGAACCCTCAAACGCTTTTTTTATAGATTATAAAATTATAGACCTATTTCCAAATTATGTATTCTGGCGAAGGTTTTTGAAAAATTGGTTTGCGAGCAATTGAAGGAATTTTTGGAATCCAACAACATTCTAAACTCACTTCAGTCGGGTTTTAGGAAGACACATAGCACTGCCACTGCTACTCTAAAAGTTTTAAATGATATGTTTGAGGCATTGGACTCAAAAAAGTGTTCAGATGGCTGGAGTTAAGGCCACATTATACTTCTCCGACTGCGTAATGCGTTATCCGTCTGCGTCACCACGGAGACGCCTCGAGCCTTTATACTTCTGCGTCGTGGTGACGGACACACTCTGCAATTTCCCGCCCGATCAGTAGGGGTCGCTGCGCAAGGTTGTTGTGCTTCTGGCTACAGTGAGCAATGGTGTCCGAGAGAGAAAGAGAGAGAAAGACTGTTGTTGTTGAAACAGTTGCCGTTTCTTACTTTTCTGTGTGACGGAACGCAGTTTTAAGATCATTTGAGGCGAGAAATTGGCCATTTAGAGTCTAAACATGTGCTGTGTGTGTTAAGATATGACGTATTTATAGTTTGGCAGCGGCGTTATCGGCGGGGATCAGCTCCGCGCCTGTGGACGCTCGGTGCACACTGTGAGCCGGCACAGAGCAGCTTCGCTCAGCCTGTCCAGAGGACCAATCGTAGCTCTTGCCGTCTCCGTTGTCCCTTGACGGAGTGACGGACATTTAAAAAATATTTTGTGCAGTCGAAGACGGAGACGACGCAGAGGCTCTTCGACAGGCTCTGCGTCGACGCAGAGGACTCTGCGTAACCTACGCAGAGCACTTTACGCAGAAGTATAAATTGGGATTTAGTTCCACCTTTCTTGAGGTCACAAAAGGTGTACCTCAAGGCTCAGTCCTTGGACCCATTTTGTTTACAATTTACATTTACGATCTGTGTGCAAACTTGTCTAATGCCTCACACCATTTTTATGCTGATGATACCGTCATTTACTGCTTTTCACATTCAATTGCACAAGCATTCACATTTCTGCAATTAGCCTTTGATACAGTGCAGACAAATCTGGAGAAATTGAAACTGGTTTTAAATGCTGAAAAATCCAAAATAATGCTTTTTTCAAACTCATCTGTTCCCATGGAAAAAATCCCCTCAATTACAACTTCCCATGGCAGAGCTCTTGAGCTGGTGACCAGTTATAAGTATCTGGGATTTGTTATTGATGGGGAGCTATCTTTCAAAGAGCATGTTAGAAAACTGGTTTCTAAATTGAGGGTGAAGCTCGGCTTCTTTTATAGAAACAAGTCTTGTTTCTCCCTCAGATCTAGGAAGCTCCTGATATCTGCAACGTTCTTACCACTACTTGATTATGGCGATGTTTTGTACATGTGTGCCTCTAACAGCTGTCTACAGTCTTTGACACCAGTCTATCATTGTGCTCTGACGTTCATCACTGGCTGTAGTCGCCTCACCCATCACTGTGAACTGTATGCTAATGCTTCCATGTCTTCCCTGTCTGTAAGACGCTACACACACTGGATGACTCTGGTCTATAAGGCTCTTCTCGGCTTGGTCCCTACTTATTTAAGCACTTTTCTTCGGAGAACCAGAAGCCACTACGCCTTGCGTTCAAATGACATTTTGCACTTGTCTGCTCCACGTGTTCGGACCGAAATGGGGAAAAAAGCTTTCAGTTTCTCTGCCCCCGCTGCTTGGAATACTCTACAAACTGATCTTAAAATGCCAGCTTTTATTACATTAGGAGCTTTCCGCTCCATCTTGAAAGACAGACAACAGAAATCCTTTGAACAGTGTCTATGTTCTTAAATTGTTACTGTGATCACAACTCCTGCACTTTATGTTTATCTAGTTGCAATATTTTATATTTCGATGTTTTGTTTTGTAAATGTTGCATTTCCTGCTTCTTATTTAACTTTTGATGTGTGCTGCTGCCTTTCTTTGCCAGGTCACCCTTGTGAAAGAGATCTTGATTTTAATTGGTCTTTTTTTCTTGTTAAATAAAGGTAAAAAAAATAAATAAATAGTGACACAGTTTCACGCGATGGACTGCACATTTTAACCAGCTGTCCAAGTTGATGATGAGAATGATTAACCAACAGTTATACTCATGTGTGGCCACCAATTAGAGTTTTATATGTGGCTCCTCGTGATGATATGGTCCCAGATGTAAAGGTGACCTTTCTGGCAACATTACGGGTGTGTTTTGGACAAAGTTACCTTTAACGCTAAGACTGCGGTCAAGCCAGCCGTGGTTCGCGTTTGCCTGGTCAAATCAGCCGCACGTTTTTTTTCTGGTGCGCTAATCTACTAACGTTTACGGTAATCGTAATGAAACGGCACCGAAGAGCTGGGAGTGACTGTGAGTAGATAAAGATGTATACTGCTGGACCGCGTAGCATCCAGCCCCGGAGAGCAACAACCCGAACAACACCCCGGAGGTATGGAAGTTTATTTTTTTCGTTTTTTTAAACTGTTTACACCCCAAAACAGAGGATTCCGCCAGAAAACTCAAAGAAAAAGAACAAACGAAGAGAAAACTAGAAAATAGTGACCTAAATACTCCCCAGGCTACCTGCAAGTATACTATGAAGTACTTTTACTGTGTACCTTTTAAGTAATCCTGTCAAAATCCCTATTAGGACAAGACAAAGTCGATTTCTCCGAAATTTGTCATGGAATAAAAAGCTTATTTATCTCAGCGATACCGGTTGGTTGTCTGACACGATAAATCAGCACGTTTATGTCAATTAACCCATGTCGTTGTCACCTCTCTGGCGGACATTTTGAGGTTCTGGTTGAGCGCACCGGAAAAAAAGCAAAACATTGACAAAAACGATAACAAAAAAGCGGAGAATGGCACAGCGACGCTCTGGTGAAGGATCAAGCGGTCGATAATGGATGGATGGATGGAATAAATAATGGTTGAGAGGATTGTGCATAATGTTGTCCTCTGTTAAGGCGTTTGACAGTGGATTACTCAAAAAGTACACAGTGAAAGTGCTTGTTATTATGAATGCAGGTAGTCTAGGAAGTACTTAGTTCAGTAGTGTATGAATCTTTTACTACTTATGGAAAATAAGCTTTTTATTTCATGTTAAATTTGGGTGAAATCGACTTAATCTTGTCATCTGTTAGGGATTTTGACAGAGGATTACTCAAAAAGTACACAGTAAAAGTACTTGATATTATGAATTCATGTCGTCTAGGAAGTACTAAGTTCAATAGTGTATGAATCTTGGACTACTTATGGATAATAAGCTTTTTATTTCATCTTAAAGTTGGGCGAAATCTGTTAATCTTGTCCTCTGTTAGGTATTTTGACAGAGGATTACTCAAAAAGTACACGGTAAAAGTACTTGTTATTATGAATGCAGGTAGTCTAGGAAGTACTAAGTTCAGTAGTGTATGAATCTTGGACTACTTATGAAAATAAGCTTTTTATTTCATCTTAAAGTTGGGCGAAATCTGTTAATCTTGTCCTCTGTTAGGGATTTTGACAGAGGATTACTCAAAAAGTACAAAGTAAAAGTACTTCTTATTATGAATGCAGGTAGTCTAGGGAGTACTTACTCAGTAGAGTATGAATCTTGGACTACTTATCGGAAATAAGCTTTTTATTCCATGTTAAATTTGGGAGAAATAGACTTAATCTTGTCATCTGTTAGGGATTTTGACAGCTGATTACTCAAAAAGTACACAGTAAAAGTACTTGATGTTATTCATGCAGGCACTCTGGGAAGTACTTAGTTCAATAGTGAATGAATCCTGAACTACTTTCAGTCACTCCCAGCTCTTTAGTGCGGTTTCATTACGATTACCGTAAATGTTAGTAGATTTGAGCACTACAAAAAAACGTGCGGCTGATTTGACCAGGCAAACGTGAACCACGGCTGGCTTGACCGCAGTATGCTAAGGCACGTACTATTGGTGAAAAGGTATTACAGCCATGTTAATCAACGAAAAAAGTGAGCTTATATTTTGAATATGTAGCCGCTTGGAGGGCTAGTGTATCGCTAAATTGAATGATTTTTACCTCATATGAGACATTTTTATCTCATATTTAACATTTTCTACTAAAACAATAATGAAACACAAGTAGATGTGTGTACCTTCAGCTTGAATAAATTGGGTATATGTACATTGAAACAAACCAGTCACGGTGGCCGAGAGGTTAAGGCGTTGGACTCGAAATCCAATGGGGTTTCCCCGCACAGGTTCGAATCCTGTTCGTGACGTTTTTTCATTGCATTACCACCTTCATGAGGTTTCCAAGTCATCTGTCACCCTGTGATTGATTGTTCTTTTTAAAAAAAAATGAAGAGTGAAGTGTTTGCATTAGTTAGGACGAGAGTTGGCAGGCCAGTGCAACCCAAATAACGAGGTCATTTATTCCACTTTTACGCAGAGTACATACAACAACAAATGCTTATATTCAAGTATAATGTCATAACAGAAGTGGATTGTAACAAAATCATTTGTGTACAGAAAACATTTAATTTTACAATATATCACCAGCT
Organism: Microchirus variegatus; assembly: GCF_963457635.1. Lineage (NCBI taxonomy): Eukaryota > Metazoa > Chordata > Actinopteri > Pleuronectiformes > Soleidae > Microchirus > Microchirus variegatus. Next base: position 26,713,451 of record NC_139802.1, on the reverse strand, counting down.
CCTCTGTCCATTTAAGTGTTAGTTCGCTAACTAACATCAGTCAGTTCAAGCACATACTGATCCATCTATCCATGACATGAAAAGATGGGTTTGGTTCTGGAAACTAGACTTTACACAGGCAAAGAAGGAAACTTTGTTCTTTTCTCTTAGATCTATGGAATGATTGGTCTCTGGGAATATGATGCAAGTCTGTTTTGATGAGCTCCTCAGAGACATTGCCTTGAAAGCAGAAATAAACCTCATTAGGAACACAGCCTGCATCATTGAGGTCCAAACAACCATCACTACCTGATCATCCTCCACCATAATGTTGACGTTACTGTTCCGTCTCCATACGTCGGTCTTCAAAATGCTCCTATGGCTGTTCAGCACGTCATGTCTGCCGTGCAATAAACAACTAATTTGTCACTAGAGGTAGAGTGTTGCAATATCATCTCGTGGTCACTCCTGGTGACTTACTTACTTACTAGTGGTCATGACTTTTCTCCCAGGATTAGTTGGGAGCGAAGGAGAGCGGTCACTGTTGTGTCACAGTTTATCATTTCTTTGCATTGTCATGCTCAGGAAAGTCTCCCTCCTCGAAGGGAAGCTCTCTCCCCTCTGCCCTGAGATGAGGTTAAAGGTGTGACAGTGGATGTGGTCAGTAGCGCCCTCTTTGGTTCATCCTGGACATGGTGAGTGGCAGAGACACGGAGGATAGGGAGGAGACCTCCCAGTAGAGGGAACGAGACAGAAAGAGCTGGTAAAGGATCACCATGGAGAGTGACTGGCAGAGGATTACACCTATTGTCACCACCTGTACAGATGGAAGAAAAGATGGAGGTTTAGATACCCTCCACCGGTTGGTAGGTAAAGAAGTCCACACTATCCTAACAAGTCCAAACATCGGCCCATCTATTCGCGGGATGCTGGAACCGAACATTCAATCGGCGCCCGTCTTATTGCAATCCTAACAAGTCCTAACAACAATCCTAGAGGGAGTGAAACAGCCAATCAGATCGCTAGACGGGCCGGGGTCGGCCGTCCAATTACAGTCGCCGTGTACCGAAGCTGGCTCCGCCATCTTTGTTTACCGGTTTGCAAGTATCTGTAAATCTGTAAACCTGTACCTTTTTATGTAGTTTTTGAATTAACAACAGTGCGCTATGGAGACCAGAGTCGTCGCGTTTGCATTTCTTCTCATTTTATTTCCACTTCCTCTGTCCCAACAGGCACCAAACGTACTTGGCAGAAACTAAAGATGAAATAGTCTCTCCAAGATCAAGTCCTCCTTTGTCAAAATGGTAAAAGGAAAAGTGTAAACTTGCTTGTAAAAATGTCTCCAACTTGAGAACTTAAGTGTGAAAAACAAGGTAAAAGAGCAGTAAACATTTTTGGAACCAAAAATAAATAACTCAAAAGAAACACCACAAAACTCCACTTTTATGACTTCTTTTCAGTGACTTGCTAAACTCCAGCTCTATATGATCTTGAACATGTAAGTTCATAACGTGGGTAATACCTCAAAGCAAATGTGTGGTGGAAAACATTTTCATTCTGCAAAATTTAATGTAAGCACAAGTCATAAGACTTATTCTGTACTTGGATCAAGATATAATAAGTAAGTACTTTGTGGTAGAAAGAAGTAAAAAGTATACTTAAGTACAAGTATAAGCTTTAGTATTAAAGTATAAGTGTAAGTCTTAGTATTAATGTACTTAGTCTTAGACTTTTGTTTATATTTTTCAGTATTGCTGGGATAACTGACTCAGAGTTAAGCTGAACTGGCTTTGTGAAATCGAAAAACCGGAGTTTCCCTCATCTCAGGGTTAGCGATAGGCAAGGTCCTTTAATTGTTTGTTTTTTTTAAGTGTATAATCACTTTATAATAAAAATAGTTTGTTTTTTGAAGGATTATAACAGGGGTGACCAACTATGGAGCTGTAGCAAAAGTTTGCATTGCACATCCTAACATCACTAACTCCAATAGTTTGTCACTTTGTGATGGTGCTTTGTTTGATGTGTTCAAACCTTCTCCCTTTGGTGGTCATTGAAGATAAATGACACAAGGACAAGGACTGGGTGACAGAGGAACCAGAGGAAACATCCCTGCAAGAAACAACACATGAAGAGCAACAGGTGAGAGTTTGTCTGTCTGTAGGAAGTATGACATGGAGTGCAGTGCACTTTACCTTGGCGAAGCTGAGGTAGAAGTCTCTCTTGAGTGTGCTCCTCTCTGTAGAGATGATCTGGTAGAGGATGGAGGCTAGCAGCAGGGCCAGGCCCACTCTCAGGGCTATGAGGAGGACACCTGCCAAACTCTGCTGGGAGTGGTAGCTGTGATGTTCACTCTCTGACTCAGAGTATTGCTCCCACAGCAGCAGAACTCCCTGAAAAACAAGGATTATGGTTTATTTGTTAATATGTAAAAGTTGTACACTACAGCTTTAAATACTTATTTTATTTTATTTTATAAGAAATGACATGATAATGACAGTGTAAAGCTGCGTACCTGTGTAACAACTCCACCTACAGCGACAGCAGTGGATGCTGGAGAATGTTCCCACTGCAGAGGTCGGGACTGAGGCTTCCTGCCTCGACTCAGAGTCCAACCCATACACAGGCTCAGTAACATGTACAGCATGGACACCTGGGAAACCATATCCCAGACTGCACAGGGAAACAATACAGAATTATTCATGAACATTTTCAACATCAGATGCAGATATAAATATAGAATATGGGGGGGAAAAAAGAAGTGCTAGGGACATACACTCAGCCAGGCCACCCATCACAGGAATACCAACACCATCTCGAGAATATCTGCAGAGCACACGCACATGAGGGAACAGACACAAACCACTGCAGTATTTCATCGAAGGAAGACTAAATGTTCAGTATATCTAAAACAACTATTCTACAACAGCCATCAGGAGCAATGTGGGGTTAAGGTGTCTTGGCACATCGGCATGTAGACTAGGAATCGAACCCACAACCTTCCAGTTGAAAGAGCACTCGCTCTACCACTGAGCTACCTATGTTGTGTGTGTTCATCATGGGTCAAATTCACTATCACTACTTGGTGTGTGTGATACATAAATCACCTTTTCACCAATAGTACGTGCCTTAGCATACTGCGGTGAAACCAGCCGTGGTTCACGTTTGCCTGGTCAAATCAGCCGCATAAATAATACATTCTTCTGAATTCAGAACATAGATATCTTAGACTTTAAGCCATTTGTTAAGTGTTTTTTTTGTCCCCGCTCGCAGCCATGTTGTCAGTGAGAGTGAGCATCTGTGTCTCAGGCTGGTTCTTGGTGTCCTCATACAACCAAGCTTCAAAAGGCCGAATTGCAAGTTCAATGATTTGTGGCTGCAATTTTTCTTCATGTCTTTTGTACTTTTTTGCCAGTATGGATTTGAAATGGGTCTTAAATTGTATTCATTATGGTCTTATAATAGTCTTAAAAAGTCTTAAATGTGACTTGTTGAAACCTGCAGAGACAGTCTACAGTATGTACCTGGTCAGGTGGATGTAATTGCAGAGAGCAGAGACGCCCTGTAGTGCAAGCGCTGTGGTGAGCACTTTGAAAACAGTGTGCATGGGACCACCTTTCTTCAGAGCCTGGTGCAGAGGCTGGATGTAGATACAGCAGGCTATGAAATAGACCAGCAGCAACAGGAAGTAAAAACTGTGGAGACCTGAGGGGAGAGGAGGCATTTTCCCTTTTTATTCTTTGTCATTGTGTATTATATGTTTTGGGTAACATCTACTGCACGTCTGTGGTTCTCCCTGTTTCTACCGTTTCTACCTTTTTTCCCTGTTATAAGGGTTTTTTCCCTGGTAGTTTTCCCTTACCCTGGTCGAAGGTCTAAGGACAGAGGATGTTACCAACCCTGTGAAGTCCCGTGAGACAAACTATGTTTTGTAAACTGTGGGCTATATAAATAAAGATTGATTGATTGATTGATATCTGAAGTGAATCATGCAGCCCCATTTACAACTTTTACAAGACAGCAGACATGTTATGAAATGTGATGGTGATGATGATGGGTGAATTTAACATATCTGACCTGCTTCCTCTGCGCTGAAGTGCTCTAGAGGATTTCCAGCCGAGTCAGCATTTAACAGCATGATGGTGAAACTGAGATCAGCAAATGAAGGAATCACTGCACTTTCCTGGAGGGACAAAAAAAAGGAGACAACATGAGTCAAAATGGTGAGAAACATTTTAAAGGTTTCTTATCACATTATTTTGTGAAATGCCTGTCCAGTAGGTGGCGGTAATGTACCTATAAGCTGCTTGCCAACTCCCAATAAAGCCTGACATAAGGAGTCTAATGTGAAATGTATCACATTTCTAGAATACACTTTCTTTTCCATACTAGGATTAGGGCCACACATGGAGAAGAAAATATAGTAAACCTTTATTTGAAGGTATCTACATAAGAGTGACAGGACACTGACATGTACGTTATAAACTTGCCATAAACATTCATGACTTGACATTAAGTGTCATTCGGTTTTTGTCATAACAATTTGACATTTATCAAAGTGACATTACCAGACGTCTTTATCACAACAAGTTGAGAGTACATTTGTTTGGGATGTCTTTGTCATGACAACATGACATCTTTTTGTATTCATGAAATATTGTCATAATAATTATTATAATTAGATGTGCAAGGTAACAGGTAACATTCTAGCACTTGCTTAGATAGAGGTAAGACAGGATAGTTCATGAATAAATTCTCAGACCTCAAGTCAATTTTATAGATTAATCGAGTTTGAAGTCGACATGTCAAGATTAAACTAAAAACTTTGAGAATAAAGTTGAAATATAGCGGTAGAGCAGGGGTGTCAAACTCAAATACAGAGTGGGCCAAAATTCAAAACTGAACAAAGCCGCGGGCCAAGGTTGAACAAATTAACCTTTTAATAGGGACCCAAACAAGTTTTGCATTGAATATTGAACAAGCAAGGCTTATATAACTTTATAGTGACATGCAAAATCGAGTTTCAAATAATAATAATAATAATTAAAAAATATCAATGGCATATCAAATAAAATTTAAATAAAAATTTAATGCACCCTAAATACAGGATAAGCGGTAGATAATGGATGGATAAAAATTGAATGCCTCTTTTCTATTTGCAGCCTTCTGAGGTAAATATCAAAATAAACTTTTTCCACAGGCTAATAATACATTTGAAAATAAAATAACAATAATGAATGAATTAAACATTCAAGCCTTGAAGTAGCAAGAGAAAGTGCATGAATAAAACGTTAATTATTGCTCAGTTTGCTACACTGATTTGCTTTAACACTGAATATGGAACAAGCAACGCTTATATAACTTAATAGTGCAAAATCAACTTTCAAAAAAAAAACGAAAAACATCAATGGCATATTAAATAAAATTTAAATAAAAACTTTAATGCCTCTTTTGTATTTGCAGCCTCCTAAGGTAAATATCAACATTAACTTTTTCCACAAGCTAATAAATTTGAAAATAAAATAACAATGAATACAAAACAACAGCAGAGCATTATGGGATTTGTAGTATTAGCGGTGAATGCGGTGTTACAGCGGCGGTGCCGCTGTATAATGCCGGTATTAACCGGCGGGCCAGCTCTAATGTTAATTTGATATTGCCTCAAGGGCCAAATGAAATTACACGGTGGGCCAAATTTGGCCCGCGGGCCAGAGTTTGACACCCATGCGGTAGAGGATGGATGGTGTTGAGATTTTGGTCAACCTGTCGACTTTAATTTGGACATTTCGTGTTGACGTCTCCACAGAAAACTGCCACTGAATCTGGACAGTCAGTCTCAGATGTGGTTGGAATGTGAAGGTGAGTTTTTGACCTGCTGAAACTCTTTTCTTGACTGGAAACAGTACAATATCAATAATAATGCTGTTACCATTCGCAGTCTGAGACTGACTGAAAGACAGAACTTTTTACAGTCAGAATTGTGTATTTAGAATTGATTAAATACAGAAATCTGCCTTTGAGAAAAAAGTCTAAATTATGTCTTTCATTCTTTTCATAAATTTTTTTTCTTTGAAAAATAAAGTTCATGTGGTCCTAATCCTCTTCTGTACCTCATCTATAACACTTACATTCCAATTTAAACAGTTAAACAGGTGATGTACATGCTTGGATACCAGCGGACTATATACTGTACATACTGTCATAGTCATACAGGTGTTGACAGTGAGCATTAAGAAGTAGATGAAGTGGCTGTTACCTGACATGTAAACCTGTCAGCGTACAGCATCTGCCATGCTGTCGGGGACGACTGGTGAGGGATGGTGAGGTTGTACTCGTCTTTACTGAGAGAAACTGAAGCAGGAGGAGAAAGAGAACATTGAAACAAAAAAGAGGGGGAGTAAAAAATCCATACAGCTGCACCACCATCTATCACTTGGTGTAAGAGAGCGCTGGTGTCTTACGGGTGAAGCTGGCTCTGGAGAGCCTGTCACTGCAGCTGAGGTTGTCCAGGTCTGAGTCCATGTCCTGATACAGCAGCAGTCTGGACTCCTTCTCTGCAGCCAGAGCAGAGTTCTCCAGCCGACACACCAACAAACCATTATCACCTGCACACACACAGAAGGAGGAGGATGACATCATCATTTAAAGAGGTGCGATAGTTATCTCTGGATTACCTTTCATACAACAGACTGTTTATTCATCTCTACCACAACCACATTATTGTGATTTACACATATTATATCATATCATTATTATGATATAATAAGAGATTTTTATACACAGGCTGTAAAAAAGTCTTACAGCCTGTGTCACAAGACACACAGGCTGTGACGGACTTCACCAACATCATGGTGAAATATGTGGACTTGGATAGAGCGTAGAGCAAAACATCATATCATGCCATCCATAATGCCACTGGAAGTGAAAAATATAACTCATTGAAATTAGGGCTGCAACAGTTCTTTTCATAATCGATAAATCTGTCAGTTATTTCTTGATTCATAGATTAGTTATTGAGGTCCATAAATTGCCAGAAAACAAAGGATCGGTGTTTCCTTAACCTGGAAATGAGGATGTTATCAAAGGTTTTGTTTTGTCCACAAACCAAAATTATTCCGTTTTTTTAATCATTGTAAACGGCGCAAAGAATATTTATAGAGATTCTTTTAATTATATAAAAAAAACACTCAGACCGATTAACCAGTTCCTAAAATAGTTAATGATTAATTAATAGTTTAATAATTAATAATATAGAGACAAACAACCATTCACTCTCACACCTTCAAATCAGTAAAGGAAATATAACTTAATGTTATGCATGTTACATATACATATATACACATACACATATTATATATACACAAGTCGAAAATCTTCGCAAATCTTTTGGGACCCCCAAAAAATCTCCTTTGACCCAAATGTGGGTCCCAACCCATGGTTTGGGAACCTGAACCTGAAGGCATCATTCACACTACTGGAACTACCCAAATCAGCTGAGTGAGGCCTGGAGCAGGCTTTAAAAATAAAAACAACACTGTAATAGAGCTTTAGAAACAAACATAAAGACAGATATGGCTGTAATGATGTTAATGTGTGATACAACATCACATTATAACCTTGTATGAGTGATATGACGACACATATAACATCATTACTGCTGGAAAATGTAAACAGAAAGAGTAAAGTATGCCAACACATACACACATCAACACGAACACTTTAGTGAGCAGCAGCGTCCTTACCTTGGTACATGAATTTAGTGATGTACTGGCCTTTATGCTCCCTCGCTGCTTCGCTCTTAAAAAGTCCCGTCACGGTTTTCCCTGAAGTCCCTGAACTCAGCATCACTGCCACGAGAGTGACCAATAAACGCACCATTTTTTATCATATGCACATTAACGTTATGTGCAATATAAACGTTTGCTGATCAATTCAATGAGCCACGAAGCCAGAAGTAAACCGGCCGCTTCAAGTTAGACGAATCTACCAGGCTCAAAACCGGAAGTCGCACGTTTCTGCCTTCCAATAAAAGCACAAAAACAATATTATATAGCAGTCTTGTATTTTAAAAGTGCCGTGAAGTTTAATTTGACTGCCTGGTTAATACATTACCATTAATAGAATCCATACTGATGTTCTTGCTGGTAAAGGGTGATATTTGTACTCAATCATCTTCTACTGCTTAATTCTCCACATGAAGTGTCGCTGGTACCAATCCCAAATGACAAAGGGCTAAAGGTGTGGTAACATCCTGGACAGGTCGCCAGTCCATCACAGGACACCCACTCTCACACTCTCATCTCCGGTCAATTAGAATGTCCAATTTGCCTAATCCTACTAAAGAAAAAGCCAGACTCTTATTTTGAAAATGACTTCCGTATGCTGCATGCCACACTAAAACTCTTGACACTGCTACCCTGCCGGGTCGGCACTGTTGATAGTTTGATTGATTTAAGATTCGCCCAATCACGGAGCACTTTTTTCTCTACGTCACCCAGAACAACCAACCAGAAGGTAGAAAGAGGTGTGCATGCCCTGAATTCACCGCCCACTTTCAACGTGTCCACAGTGCCGTAAAGCAGCTCTGCCCTGTCGTACATGACGCAACGAATGGAAACAGGAAAATAGTACATCTGTGTTGCTCCTTGGTCTTTAAAGCGCATCCCCCTTCACTGAAGTGAACACGGGGTGGTGTGTGTTAATTCAAAGTTAGCCGTAGTTTGCTACATAGAGTTATCAATGTGAGCCAACGTTAGATACAACAGAGGGTCTACTTTTTAATGTAAGCTAACATTAGCGACAGAGAGGATGGACTTTACTAGGACTGTTCTGGTGACTGGAGGCTCTGGGTTTATGTGAGTTCATATAATGTCACTTCAAACACTGAACACATTCAAAAATATTATCTTATCACCATTAACACAAAATAAGCTATGTTAACTAAGCTAACAGCCTGTGTTTAATTTAAATACAGTTTGGAGTGTTCACAGGTCATAGAGAAGCACAAAATACAAATATCAAAAAGGGATTCAAGCTAATTACTCCAGTAAATCTGCAAACATTTTATTTTTAATTTGAAACATTTATATTTAAAAAAAAAATAATAATAATAATGTCATATGCAAACCTACACTCAGCCAATGGAGATATTAATACAAGTCCTTTAGTAATAGTCTTAATTCTAGTCTGTCGCTCTTCCTCCAGCGGCTCCCATCTTGTGTGCTCACTGGTGGACAGACATCCTGACTGGAGAATTATTAACCTTGATAATGTACGTCTTTCATCCTGCATGAAATGGACACATAACACATACAATTTCAACCTAAACAGTGTGAAGCAGTACTGTGTTGTCCTGTCTTTTCCAGTTAGATTACTGCTGCAGCCCCCGGAGCCTGGAGAGCATTGAAGATCGAGTGAACTACACCTTTATGAAGGTAAGACATTTCAATCTTTAGGATAATGAATAATGCACCATAAAAGCTGAACCTTTGCTTTCTTTAACAGGGAGACATGTGTAACTCGCAGTTGGTTGACCACATTTTCACCACAGAAAACATCGATGTTATTTTCCACCTGGCAGCAAAAACACACGTCGGTGAGCAGCATTTGTTCACACTGAGCTCAGGCTTGAACGTCGCTGTGTTTTGGTTTAGTTTATTCACATACACTCGTTTGTTACCTCAGAATCATCCTTTGAGTCTCCGTCTACTTTCCAATGGGTTAATGTCGAAGGGACCAGAGTTTTACTGCGAGCCGCTCATCAGGCCAGACATCAGCTGCAACGCTTCTTCTACGTCAGCACCGATGAGGTGTATGGGTCCAGTCTGCACAAGGTCAGTGGAGATGTCTTCACACTGTCTTTTTGCGTGGATTGATATGTGGAACTTAGGTGTGTTTGGGTTAACGTTCAAGACCAAAGGTGCCTTTTAAAAAAGCTTTGTAAAACAAGCATTTAAAAAAAGAAAAAATTCTAAAACAGCTATATCTATTACACCTAATATCATTTTGAATTGGTAAACAAATCATTTCCAAAATTTTATTTTATATTTTTTTAGAGATAGACTGATATGTTTTTTTCTGGGACGATACCAATTATTAGTAGTCAAGGAGGCCGATAACTGATATTTGGAGCTGATATTCATTTGCAGTAAAAGTTGAAAATATTGGCATCAAAATTTTAAATAAAACAGCAACACTTAACCTAAATGTTTACATGCCTTTAAGCATACGTTTATTAAACAGCTTTTCAGATTTACAACATGCTAAAGTTTTTTTTATCTTAGACAATAGACATCCAAGGCTCAGCAGCATGTCTTATAAAGTTAAATGAAAACTTAAACAAATAAATAGCTTCCTAAAGTTTTCTACAGCAAATAAAGTTTTCCAAAAATGTCAATATAACTGAAATGTCATTTTATCTTTCACTTTTAAGTTTTAAGTTCAAACAAAAAAGGAGCAGGAAGCTCCCAGGCTCAGAAGCATCTCTTATAAAGTTAAATGACATTTTAAATAATTAATTAAAAATTAAAATAATGATTCAAAAAGACCTATATGTGTCACAATGACGAACAGGCCGATGATCTGTCTAGCCATAATATTTTTTTTATATTTAAAATATAAACACATAAATCTTAAGTACCAAATTTGGTTAGGGACCCCCAGAAATTCTCCTGTGACTCATCTGTGGATCCCAATCCAGTCTTTGAGAACTATCGTGCTGAAACCTGTAAGTAATCTTTTTGAAACAAAATGAATCAATAATTGTACTGAATGGAAAACACTGACAAATATTCATGTTCCTGGACATATTTCATCATCATAATTATTATTATAATAGGTTATCATAATTATAATAATAATAATAATAATATCATAATATACACTATCATAATAGTTTAATAATAAACTATTATTATTGTGCACATAGGTTTTCACACATGTAAGTGTGTAAGTCTTATGGATGAAAGAATGTAAAACTTAAAAAAAAAAAAAAAAAAATGTAATTCTTGGTGAGTCAACGATTCCTAACAATTATTGTAATATTTACCGTTTTACACGAGGTTAAATGTGGCTACTCTGCAAAATTCTGCCTGCCCCCTCACTCAGTTCACCAGCTGTTGTGATGCAAATCTTAAAGGTGCCATATGTAAGAATGTGGCCAAAAGCAGTTACTACATTCAAATTCAAAATACCAAGGTCGTTTAGGGTTCGTTTCCTCCGCCATTGTAGCTCAGACGTAACTGGCAACCCATGGTTGCTCAGCAGCTGAGACTCTACTGACTGCAATGATTGGTAGCTGGCGGTAGGTGGCGCCACATGCCAAAACATGATTTCAAAACATAAACATGATTTGCAGTCTGCAAAAACATTTTTTAATTCAAATATTTTGTCTGTACTGTTGTTGTTGGTGAGTTCAGTTTGTTATATGAACATTATTCCTGAGTCTCTGTGACATATTAGTCGGATTTTATGGCCAGTTGCTTTAGATGTTAAGATGCTGTTATTACATAATGCACCTAAAAGTGTCACTACCCGATTAGTACCAGAAACCAGATTTATTCTGTGCATGTGTTAAGTGTGACGACAACATTGAAGGCGGGTTTGGCTATTTAAAATAACAATATATTTTATACGTTTAGTGGTTATTCTAATAAAATAAATGCACATTTTTATGTCTTCATTTAAGTTGTAATTCTTACAAATAAAATAGATTTTATTATCATACAAACATCTTACATGGCACCACTTTACGTTCAAACTGCTTTTCAAAATAAAAACCACTGACTTTGACTTTTGCTACTTCCTGAATAAATGAGTGCGTGACAATGGAAATGGCTCACAGTTGCTATTAAGAAAGAAAATATACCAACTTCTTAATGTTATCTTTCGTTTTTTTGTCATTTCACAACCGACAGAAAACATTAGTGTCACAGGACTTGGTCCGCACTTTGCACACACACACACAACAGATTGGGTTTACACCACTGAAACCAAAACAAACTAAAGGGAGATCACACATAGGCAGCATATGTGTTATAGTTTGTATTTTTGGATGTTTGTTCTGTGCAGGTGTTTGATGAGAGCAGCCCAGTGAGACCATCCAACCCATATTCTGCTACAAAAGCAGCAGCCGAGTTCTTGGTCAGATCTTACTGGGACAAATATAAGGTACACACTAATGCACAGAATAGTTCATTTAGTTTGACTGACTTACATTGTCTTACTATACGAGATATAGCGAGATATAAACCTGCACACAGGTTTTCTTTTGAGATGTTTGTGCTTCTCAAAGTACAGTACACTGTAAAACACTCTAAAACATCTACAGTTTATGATCTGTATTACATGCTTAAAATACAGTCATTACCTTGCATAATCAATATATAATTCATGTGATGGTTATCAATACAACAGCCTTTAAAATAATGAAAAGTCACAGGTTAAACACGAACATTACTTTTTTTTCAGTTTTCAGAACATGATTGTAAATGTGTGTGAAATTCTGTGTTTTTCCTTCATGACTTTTAAATATGTTTTTATACATTATATTTGTATAGCACTTGTTCTTAAATGTACAGTTTTGTTCAATTTGATCTTCGTGTGTTTCTTACTGCATAGTTTTTGTAAATGATATTGACTGTATGTATCTTTGATTAGTTTCCAATTATTATAACCAGGAGCAACAACATCTATGGACCCAGACAGTACACTGAGAAGGTAAAAATTTATTTTTGTTTCTGCTAAATGTAGTTCGACTTTTTCAATGTCTTTAATATATTCCTTTTCATTGAAATAATAACTTGCCACATTGGTTTTGTAGGTCATTCCACGATTTCTCACTCTCTTGCAAATAAACAAGAAATGGTAGGTTTGTTTGCTTCATGAGTTATTTTTTAAATTTTTTAATTAAAAAAAAAACAAACAAAAAAACACAATGTGAATCTTCTACGTTGCAGCACCATCCAGGGAAAGCTCCCTAAATCTCGCCATTTCCTGTTTATCGATGATGCCATCGACGCCTTCCTGCTGCTTCTGGAGAAAGGGATTGTGGGTGAAATCTACAACATGGGGACTAGTTGTGAAATTCCCATTTTGCAACTGGCCATGGAGCTCATTAGGATGGTGTGTTTTTAAAGAAAATCATCAAGAGTCAGCACCAACAACAAAATATGGCTTAAGCTCTTATTCCATTTTAGGTGAAGAATGTGCCAGAAGTGAATGACTGGCTTGAGTTTGTTCCCGACAGGTGAGTTAAGCATTTACCTATTCTAGGAAATAGCCACACCCCTTTTTAGCCACTTTTTGTGTGGTTGTGTATGTGGTACTATGAAGCCCATATCCGCCAGTGTGATGCAAAAAAGAAAAAAAAAAGATCCCATAATTCATTATAACGACTAAATATCTCAAAATAATGAGTTAGTATCGCAAAATAATGACTTAGTATTTCAAAATAATGACTTAGTATTTAAATATATTGACTTAGTATCTCAAAATAATGTCTTAGTATTTCAAAATAATGACTTAGTATTTAAATATATTGACTTAGTATCTCAAAATAATGTCTTAGTATTTCAAAATAATGACTTAGTATTTAAATATATTGACTTAGTGTCTCAAAATAATTTTGGTTTGAACCACATAACTAATGGCTCTTGTGATAAAGTGTATAATCAGCTTGTCTACTTTATCTCAACAGTACTGTTGGAAACTGTGTCGCTTTATAAATCGCATGCTTCTTGCAGTTTTACATTTGACCTACTGCTGCTTCCATTTGTAACGTGTTATCATGTGGCTTTAACGTTTGAGAAATCCCAAATTTGGATTTACTGAGTAACACAAACTGATCAAAGGAGGCGACAGTAGATGACAGTAGACCAGCAGCGCCCCTGTCTCTGCAAACTAAAAATGCTTATTTTCTCCAAGGAGTTAGGTGGAGAGAGCGAGCAGTTTAAAAACTTTAGTTTCCAGGTTAGCAACAAACAGTCATAAACTATCGTAGACTTAAGCAGGAAAGGATTTTTATCAAGTGAGTCGTTTGTTAAGTGTTTTTTTAACCTTCTGTCCCTGCTGGCAGCCAATTAAAAAAAATCTGAACTGTCCCTTTGCAACACCAACATTAATCACATGATTATGGTGCTTTATTCCCGTTATTGAACCGAATGTCCTGCTGCCCTACAGGCCGCAGGTCGACCTGCGATACCCCATCACATGTGAGAAGCTACAGCAGCTGGGCTGGAGAGCAGAGGTGACCTGGGCTGAGGGCATCAGACAGACTGGTACACACACACACACGCACACACGCGGCAATCTGTCGAAATAAAAAGATACAAGACATTACCATAAAGTCTTCTATTATTACAGTCAAATGGTACCAAGATAACCCAGACTTCTGGTCAGATACGAGTACAAATTGAAGAAGCAAATGTCTACTGTGTCATAAAGACTGACTGACAGGTTGGTTTTTTCTTCATTTACTATAAATCTGACATGTAAAGAATTGAGAGAGATTCACAGCTCAGATAACAGCTGTGATTTTATTATCTCCAACAGTCTCTGAATGATCAGCGGACCAAAAAGCAGACCTGAAGTGCCTGGAGGTGGAGCCTCTTAAACCAAAGCAAAGTTTTGCCAGGAAATCAAAGCACTTTATCTCAATATTCATCACTCATGTTTTCCATATCTCTTACTAAACGTTGGCTTGTTCATCAGCGTCTATGCTTGTGTACAGGAACAAGTTCTGTTCCAAACTGAAAAAAAAAAAATCATTTTGAACATTTCAGTAAATGGGAGTCAGCATTTAGCTCATGAAGGCAGCGACCAAATATTCCCATGGTGTGGGTGAAGAACAGTGAAGACAGTGATGCGTTTACATGCACTTCAATAACCTCTAAATCTGTGCAAAAAGGGATTTTTTTTCCTTTCGTCCAATTTTGACTGATTCATTAACTCATGTTGGCGTTAAATGCAGCTAACCTTTCATTTTGGCTCAAAGGTAGACAAACTGTAGTGAAAGAAAGCGCTGCTTTTCCTTGTGTGAAAATGTGCCTGCTTTACTGTGGAATTCGTTTGACTTAAATTAAGATTCAGCTTTAAAAAAAAAAAAAAAAAGTATTTAAGGAAGTCCAGCTCAGTGTTGCATTACAGTTCTGTAACAACATGGCAACATTTCTAAAGTTATTTCCAGGTAATAACTTATGGAGTTAGATTTGTGTCTTTATTATTCAATCGCAAAAAATTTTGTTTCAATCAAAAAAAATGTTTTCAATCAAAAAAACATTCACTTCAATTAAAAAAAACCTTTTCAATCAAAGAAAAAAATTGTTTGAATGCAAAAATATATTTGAGACTCAAAAAAATGCATTTGAACACTGTTTTTCTTTGATTGAAAATGTTTTCTTTGATCGAAGAGAAGGTTTTTTTGGTTAGAAGCTAATTTTTGATTGAAGTAATGCTGTTTTGCGTTTGGGCCATATTATGGGTAGGACATTTGTGTCTTTATAACTCAATCAAAGAAGAAGTTGCTTCAAACAAAAAAAAAATATTTTCAATTAAAAAAAATCACTTCAATCAAAAAAAATCATTTTCAATCATAGAATAAAATGTTTGATTGCAAAAAATATTTGAGACTCAAAAAATTTCATTTGAACACTTTTTTTCTTTGACTGAAAATGGTTTTTTTGATTGAAGTGAAAAAAGTTTTGAAGTGTTTTTTTTTAGAATAGAATAATGAAGACACAAATCTAACTCCATAATAACTTGGTAAAACTTAGAGACAATATTATAGCAATTCTGTGTTGTTTTTTAGTAATATAGTATTAGCTTATTGAAGGCTAAAAACAGTGTTATTCAGTTACACGTTTCCAGATAACTGCTAAACTTGTAGGTCTGGTTATCGCACAGAAACTACTACAGGTTTTTCAGGAAAATTCCCCCACATTAAAATGTACCGTGTGTAAAATTCACCTCACCCTTACAAGTGTCTTGTTGAACCTATGTAGTTTCCAGTTATCACCAAAACTCAAAAGATGTTTAGTTTGTCCCTTATAGGCTACTGTTACAAAAACATGGTGGTCCAAAATGGCCACCTCTGTAGCACTGAATGGGCTCCTGATTTTTTAATTTTTTTTTTAGAATTCTGGGTCATACAACCGGTTGGTTTTTACAATTTTAGAATTTTTTTTTTTTAAGTAAAAGTACAATTACTAAATCTTCAAATGTACACACTGGACTTTTAAATGTGATGTGAACACATTTCCTTTGAAATTTAAATAATGTATTTATTATTAGAAGGATAAATTTCACTGCTTTCAAGTTCCTTGTGTTTTCAAGTGATAATATTATCTGGTATTATTTAGTGTTTATAACACCAATACATTATTACCAAGCCATTACATGGATAGCAGTAGAAATTAGCTGATTCTAGCACATTAACAGGATCACCGTGTTATTTCTGAACTGCTAATTTTTGCCCACTGGTTTCCCGCTGCATTGTATCAGCTGAACTGCAGCAACAACTTCATTCATGCTTTTATGTCACTGTGATCAGTCTACTGATGCTTCTGTAAAACAGGAAATACAGGTTGAGAAGGGAAATGCAGCTAATGTGGAATCCACACATCTCAGTGCGTTTTATACTGTGCTATACACGTTCATGTTTCTTGATGAAGCTGATGAATGTATTGAAGTTCAAATAAAATAAATATTTAATCATGTTAAATTGTTTTTTTCCCTCAAGCCTCTGCCCTCACACATGAAAGACAAAAAACGATCATGACGCATATAACATTTGCAAATCCAAACCTTTATTTGTGGTAAAATCAGAACAGATGCACATTTTTTTTCTTCTTCTGCTTCTTCTTCATCGTGCAGTGCATCTCTTCGTGCACATACAACTGCTAAACTAATACATAAAGCAAATGCTAACTACCAGGCTGGTGCCGCTGTGTGTCCACATGAAGAAGTCTGACCAATCAGTGAGGACAACCGAAACAACACTGGGCTTCATTTCACTTCGGTCTCTTTACAAAAAACTAAAAAATATCCTAAACACGACTACACACGTTTCAAATTTTAGACCACTTTGTAAAGACACTCAAACTTAAAAGTGAATTAAAGCCACAGAGTGTTTGTATTTTTGTGAATTTAACTCATCTGGACGAGTCACCAGAAGAGTTATGATTTTTTTTTCCCCATCAAGTTTGCATTTGAGCACACAAAAGGCAGTAAAATATGATAAATAACCTGTGTGTCACATGATTTATCAGTGATAAAGGCTTTTCTTTAGCCCTGTTGCATTCTGGACTGATGCTACGGTTCATTTGTACCAAAATAACTGCAGAGAATTATTATTTTAATGCAAATATAAATGAGTCACATATCAGCTGCAGGTTGCAAAAAATGTCAAACTAGTGTAAAAGACAACAGGATGGATCCTCATTTCTGATTGGCCAGAAGCTCCACAGCGACAACATCAACGCAACGCCTGAAAATATGCAAATCACAACAACAATAGAACCACAGTTTATTCTGTGTTATGAAGACTTTAAAGGTCGCCACTTGTCAGAAAGTCACATAAAGGGTCTCAACGGGAAGGAAAAGTGTAAAGACTCAAAATAAAAAAGAGAAAAAGAAAAAAAAACGACTTGAGAGAATCTGGACACTCGTTTTTTGTACGGAGTATTTTTTTTATTTTTTAACAAAAACCTCTTTGTTCGTAATATTTTGTTTAATTATTATTTTTAATCCAAACCTTGGCATACATGGTGGTATTGTCTCAAATTTTGTTCGCCAATTAAAAAGAAAAAAAAAAGGCTGCTCACGGATGATCATCATTGTTGGCAAATGGAGCCCGTCGCATGAGACAGGTCTGTGGATCTGATACCGAGTCAAATGTGACTTTAAAGGTAACCCGTAGATGTTCCTCTTGGTGTGTCACGCTCACATTGACCGTCAGCGCGTTGTGACGCCACGTGCACATCTTCACATACTGGTGTAAAATAAAGAAGGGAATTGTGATGACATCGCCTCAGTTCACTGATCAAAATGTGCATCGACACGGACCATTTAGGAAATAATTACATGTTGGAAAGTAAAAACTAGAATTCAATCAGTGGGCAACATGACGGTAAACGGTCAAGAGATTTGTGATAAATAAAATGGCTGCCGTGCAAAGAGCCTATTGTATCAAACTTGATCAATCTCAAGGCTGGGTGATGTCAAAGATGTGCACATGGTGTACTGACATTTCCAGTGACAGTAATGTTGTTACGCTTCACATTTGTATAATTAAAGTTTGTTACCGTGACAATTCCAAAGAGAAATCCCTACGCGCTGCATCTTTAAACATTAAAAAGCTCACACTACCCCAGAAAAATAGAAATTTTCACTCATACCAATGACATTCAACATTCAAGTGTTTTTGTTTTTCTCGTCTTTTGGTCAAGTCACTTTGTAAAATATCAACTTTTGTATTAGGCTTATAAAAATAAATATTTCTCAGA
This sequence comes from Microchirus variegatus, assembly GCF_963457635.1. NCBI lineage: Eukaryota > Metazoa > Chordata > Actinopteri > Pleuronectiformes > Soleidae > Microchirus > Microchirus variegatus. Next base: position 26,694,975 of record NC_139802.1, on the reverse strand, counting down.
AATGCTCGATAAATTACACAAACTAGCAGCGGAAAGTAGATTCGAGGACTGTGTGCAAACAGCTAAATTCTACACTTGCTGTCAACTAGAACTCCACCTGGTCCCGGAAAATAAGAATTAAAAAAACAAACAAAAAAACGTTTTATATCTGGAAGAACCTTTCCACACACACACACTCTCTCACACTCTCTCACACACAGTACTGTACTGTAGAGAAACCTCTTTTTCTAACACTGTGAAACTCTCACTCACACATACATACTCAGAGGTTCTGAAGGACGTGTGCTACAGGCGACTTTAGCTTAACGTTAAACTCAGTAAAACTTGTTGGTGTTTTCAGTCTTCCTACAACAGAGCGGCCTGTGTGCCACAGTAATGGGAGCATAGCACCAATATGGTTACCGTAGTGATGCGGAATCCTTTGCTGTGGTATCAACAGCTGTTCATCTGTTGCCATGGTTATGACCGTATGCTGCGTAGCCAACTACACTAAAAGCTTCATTAGGGCTGGGTATCAGCCTTGAATTTTTAAGGCATCAAAAAGGTTTTGGAAACTTTTCAAAAACCCGGAAATAAAGTGCTTTTTATTTATTTATTTTGTGTGTGTATGTGTGTGTGTGTTTAATTCCAGCTCCAAGCTCACGTTAAAGGGGTCACGAGGAATCTTCCGCAAATCAGACACACTTCAACACAAGTGCCCGAGGCTCTATCCATGGAAACGGAACGAAACATGAACAATGTTTGTTACGTAAACACAGCATTGTGTCAATAAATGACTTCATCCACATGACAAATGACTCTAAATGCTGTAGTGCATATGCCAGGCCTGCTACACCAAAATCGAGCGAGAGTCACGATAACAGAATTTAAGCGAGGACGACTATCGAATCATGCCATAAAGACCATAAAGAGTAAGGCTGCGACAGATAATTGACAGCTAATGCAAGTGCAAGAGAGAAGTGGGGCTCGGTTCGTTGTTTTCCCAAAGTACAGTAGTGGTGGTCTACAAGAAGCTATTGCCATGTGGATTAAAAAATAAATAAATAATAATAATAAAAAAAACCTTTTATTGTTCAACAAGACTAATATTCATGTGGACAGCCCCTAACACTTACTTGTACACGTTATCTTTAATGACAAAAAAGGAACTTTTTTTAGCCTTGGTTACTCGGTTAAACCTTCTACCTGAGATGTTTTTGTTAAGACGACGTTCGATGCCATGCAGTTATGTTTTTATTTGGGCTAAACAATCTTTTTTTTAATTATCGAAATCGCAATGGATTAAACATACATTTCAATGTAATTTTAACTTTAACTTCAAATCCTCGCATTATGTGGTAATGCACCATCTTATTTATCAGTAATTATTGAACTAACACTTGACTTTGAGATCACAAATGAAATCGCAATTTATGTCACAATGAGATATTTGACTCAAATTGTTTAGCCTCAGTTTTTTTACTACGTTTAGCTATAATTTTGCACGTGTCTGGTTGACTTTTGTTAAAGTAATCGTCTGGTATTTGCTGACTAATACCCAGCCCTAATAAAATGTATCAGTCTTGAGTGAATCAGTAATTTCAAGGCACCGTGCACATACTTCAGACTTCAGGCTCTTTTGTGCTTTAATCCAAATGGAGCACGCACAGAAAACAGCCTGAAAGAAATGAATGAGTTTTGGTGATGGCAAAGTGAAGTCTAGTGCCCCTTGTGGGCATTGTGAAGAAGGGGCACAGTGGTATTTGAAGTACTGCGCCAATGCAAATCAAAGGTAATTACAGCTAGATAAATATAATCTAAATACATTGCATATTTATGTGCGTACTCTGAACACTAACATGACACGATTGCTCTACACACAAGATAAAAAGTGAGGTAAACAGAACTTTGATCTTCGTAAAATTCCCTGTTGTATATCTCAAAAAGTCCCATCTACACTTCTAGCGGTCATTAAGCTAGGTATGATGCATCCCATTATAGTCTGAACTCCGAGGGCCTGGGGAGGTCCTTACACAGGAACTCCCCGATTGGGGATTTCCAACTCGGAAACTCGGAACAACCTCACAACCCTGACAGTTTCAAAGATGGCTGCCACCATAAAAACCCTGCTACTTTTACCGTTATTAGCACAGTAAATCAGTCTTACACATAGTACTGTTCAACTTTTAGCCATAGACACGTTGTTATGCTGAGTGTGTGCGCAAAATAACTACGCATCCACGTTTTTTTTCTGACTCGGGGGGTGACGTCACTCCCATTTCCGAGTTCTGATCTAAATGGAACACAGCATCATACATGCATTTCTTCTCCGTGATTGTATATGCCCCCTAGTGGTTGTTAGAAGGCACAGCAACGTCTAGACACAACCAGAGTCATTCTAGTGCTTTGCTCCTCGAAACGTTTCTCTTATATTTTGAACAGAAGAGAGCCAACGCTAGCTGCATGCTCATTTTGTGGTCGTGGATTCAAGTAACAGACGATCCTTCTCGCATGTGGCTTCTATAACGGTGTCGGCTGGCTAATCAATCAAGTGCTAAAAACACATTATTCAGTCAGTATTTAAAAGGTAGACTCTACCTTTTAGATTTTGCATCGAGTTTGGTAGTTTCTACAATAATGTCCCGACTTTAAACTGTTCCTAAACAACTTCAATAAGGAGATTAAGGGTCATTACTGTATAATGTAACAGAACTGGAGCAACTATAGCGCCGGTCTTCTCCATTTTGGATGTGCATGTTTAAAAACCGACAGTTATAAAATAACTGCCCATGAGACAGCTGGTCAAGAATAGCTCTACATTTCAGTGTCCCCCAAGACTATTACAAGTTTTAAACTACAAGTTTTAAGCAAATCAAATCCTTCCTGTATGATTGTCATTTGCAGTACTAGCTCCTAACATATATTTTCTATCTTCCTGCTGCTGATTCCTCTATCTTCCACAGCTGCAGGAGAAAATTAAAAGTGTGTCATGAGAAAAAAAGTCTCCTATTGGTTAAAAGGACCTAAATTAATGACTGGGACATCTCAAAACACAGTTCTGGTCAACAGTTGGATCACCATTTTTAAAAAGTGATCACTATAAGTCTATATCAGGCTATGAGTCGAACAATAGTGAGAAAATAATGTTTATGCTACAATAACGGTTAATCTGACAGTTACGCCAGTTTAGAGTTATTGAGAATAGTTGAATGAAGCCAACTTCTTGTTTTTGGTTCTTCAGGAAGGTTGATATGTTAAGAGTTGGTTGATTTTTATAAAACAAAGGGACTGATATGCATCTGTAAATAAAACACTAACACAAAAACGTAACTGTTCTAGAGGTACATTTTTTGATTTGAAGATTAACCCGACTTCACGACAAAGTGGTGTAAAAATAATAAAAAGATGCTATAAAATTTAACTAAAGCCCGCTGTAGAATTGTGTTTGGCATTTTTATCTCCTTGACCAAAAAACAACAACACTTGCATATGTTTTTGTTGTCTTGGTCCAGCCTTGTCATTTGACAAAGCCAGTGGGCAATTTGAGTAAAGTAAATATTGGTCTGTGTGTAATAACACACATTTTGAAAATACATATAGTAAGCTTGTCCAAATTGCCCACTGAACTCAGTTTAGCAGACACTGCATGGCCCAAAGTTGAGTGATTACAGATCTTCCACACCTCAAGTGTTATTTCACTTCAAAATTCACATTCACTGGAGATTCTTCTCGTTCCGTTTTGAACTATTTACACTTAATCTACATTTTCGTGTCACTAAAGTTATTGATGTAAACAAAACAAATTAATACTCTGAAAAAAAAGTTATTTTTAACAATTTTTACCCACCACGTGGCAGCAGAGGATTTTCTTTCAGCTGCTGGTTGTGGAGAGATTGAACTTCTACCACTGAAGCATCCAAATGTACAGTGGAGTTTCTCCTTTTTACTTTCATGGGACTAAATTTGGACGCCAGTCTTGGGTGCAGGTCAACTGCCCCCATGTGGCCCGGTTTCATGGCAGAGCAGAGTGGGGCTAACCAGGTGTACAGCCTTAAATCATGTGACCTTAAAGATCTAGCACATTTTTAATCTGTTTTACATCATGCTGTGCTATGCTGGGCTAAAATGGGACAGTGGAGGTGGAAGTAGCAGTCGAGGCACAGCACTTTGGTGCGAGCTTGTGCCACACTGAGAAGTTCAGTGCTTTCATTGTCGGCCGATATCGTCCATGAGAAAAGCAGAGAGGGAAAAAAAAGCTGAGCTGAGTAGATTGGGTGTATTTAGAGGTGTTAAGTCATAGCACAGTAAGATATGGCATGATTAAAATGTGCTTTAGAGGTAAGGCGTTACCCAAAAAAACAAAAACAAAACACAAGCCCCAGCTGTGGCTGCTGTGAAAGGGATTAGGCCAGCTAGTCCAGTTCTTCACATTAATCCCTGATCTCAACAGATCTTTAAGACCTAACAAATAAACTGGAATGACTTATTTTAGAGAAGACTCTTCATTTAACTTCCAGGATAGAGTGAGCAAGTAAAATTTGAACTATTATAGCTTTTTTTTGTTGTGTTTTCCCTTGAAAGAAGCTTTTGGCAAACAAGGGTTGTAATGTTTGTGGTGGAAGCTGAGCTGGATTTCCCCAAGATCATAGTGGCACTAAGAGTCAGCAGAACAACCACAGCCACTGGTTAAAGTTGTGTCGTTTTCAGCAGCAGTTGTGTTGCTTGTTTTTTTTATTTTTGAACTCCCAAATTAAGGCTGAGCAATATGGATAAAAAACCGTATGACACACTTTTTTGTACATCTTTCAAAATTGATATAAATCATAATATAAATCCAATCAATTATCTGTCAGGCATAAATGTAAGGCTGTAAATAATATCTAGCTATTCTATGCTATATCCCAATATATAAGATATATCTGATTATAAAGCAGAACACGTGTTATTTTTCTGTGACAATACACTGTAAATGCACTCTCGATTTAAATACCTACTGTTTATGATCTGCATTACATGTTTAAAATAGATTTATTAGCTTTCATTTCAGTTTGATGAAGGATATTTACGTGTGTTAGAATTTTGGCCATTACATGTTTTTTTTACCTATAAATGTGATGATTAGCAGTGCAACAGCCTTTACAACCAGGAAAACATCACAAATACCTTATCACCATGCGACAATATCCAAATCTAAGACCATATCTTATGTCTCATATCACAATATAGATATAATATCAATATATTGCCCAGCCCTAATTGTTGTAGCATTGCTTTGGTATCACTGGAGGATGTGGTGATGAATCTAAAACATTGACAACTAGAGTGATATTATTGCAAAAGATTTGGAACGTTTCAATCAAACATCTATCTAAAAAAGTTGCAGAAGATTTATCCTCCTCATTACATTTATTCCAAACGCGTATGTAAAACTGAAAGTGAATCACATCATAAGCTGCTGCTGCACAGCTACACCAAAGACTCTGTCAGTGGCTCTCTGACCCAATCATTAGTGACAAGATGGTTTTGAGAAACCCAAACTCCAGCTCAAACTAGAGCTATAGATGTGTCATACAGGTCAAAATGCTGTTGGGAACCAGCTTGTCAGTGACCTTCTGATGAATTTGAACTCCAATAGACTGATAAGGAACAACATTGAGGTTCCTCATCACAGTTTTTCTGTTGTTGTTTTTTTTGTTTTTTTTTGCCAAGGTTTGATTTAGTTCAAGCCTAGTTTGTTTCCTTCCAAAAAGAAATAAAGAAAACATGTCTGAATCCATACATGACATTAAATACACTTTTTTAGTCACAGTTGGCCTGATACATATGGCCAGTTATGCATTATGGCAATAAAAACAAAGGGAATACGAAACAAAGTTCAACTGCTGAAAGGCACGGTACAGAAACAAATGATCCTCCATTTTGTTTTGTTCCAAACATAGAAATGCCATTTGTGGTCGCGATATTATCAACTACAAGTCCTGTGACTCTTGTTTGATGGCATCAAATGACTGCCATCACTGCAGCTCCTAGACTTGGTCTGACATCTTTATCAGACATTAGTAAATCAATACGTCAGTACATGTTTTGGAAAGGTGAAAAAGACATTTAGCTTCGTCTGTGGAGCCTCTTAAAGAATCTGCCATGTCAGCACAGGAGACGGTTTCCATTTTCAAATTTATATGCAGACAGATTTGTGACACCTTCCTCATGTCTGCACTATATTTTAGAGACTTCTCTTAGCTGCTGATTTACATGGCCATCTGTTACATAAATATGATGTGAAGGAACACAGTTTTAGGGAGAATACAGACAAAAACACAATGAAGACAAAATTTTAAATAAAAATGGATATCCCCTAGTACTTCGCACATACAATGTACTGTAAATCATATGTGTATATCTCTCTTGGGGATTAAAATAAGTTTAATTTAAGTGGTTATTTTTCTTCAGCCATATCTCAGAGGGCAAACATAGGGACGCTGCTAACCAGAAGTAAACCTGTGGCTGGGTGTAAAGAAAAATAATCCACTAAAATATAAGGATCTTTTCAATTTGTGGCCAGTTTTTTAAGAGGTGAGATTAAACAGCAACTAAGAAATAAAAAGAAAGAGATGGACAGCTGTACAAATGAAGGTGAAGGTGGAAAGGACCACACAAATCTTAGGAGGAACTAAAATATCTTAGTACAGAAGGATGGAAGGAGGGCTATATAAACGAGTATAAATAGTTCAATAACATGCATGTGGATATTTGAGGGTTTGAAGGGGGAGTGGACTAGGGATGGGCATGATTTTCCAACATTCAAAACAGTCGCTGGATTACGAAAGAATCCATAGGTTAATGCCACTAGCAGCCATTTTGTTCAGTTGTTTCCCAACATGCAGTGCTGCTCTACAGCTGAGGAGAAACATGCAGAGTCAGAGACTACAGCAGGTTAAAAAAAAAAAAAAAAGTTTCTATGTGCAACTGTTTTCATAAGTTATGCATAGAGCAGAGTGTTCCAGGGAGAGAGAAGTCACAGAACGCATCAAATTTCTTGAGACTAATCTGCTCTTTAAGTGAGAAAATACAGAAAAAAAACCTCAAAATTGAGCGCACAAGGTTGAATGCAACATCTGGCGAAAAGGTCTAAATAAACAAAGGACTGCTATATACAGTTTACTAAAATGGTGTGAAATATATGGTGTTAGATACATAATCTCCTCCCATCTTTGATAAATTATTGACTAGTTCCAAATTGGCTGCAAATACTAATTGATTAATCAAATGAATCGATTAAATCAACAGTTTTAATAACCGATTTATCGGTTTGTATGATTTTCCAGCTTCAGCAGCTCGTCGGATTTTCTGTTTTTTTCATCATTAAAACTGAAACATTTTGACAAGACATTTGAGAACATCATTACTTTGAAGTTTCTGACATTTAATGGACTGAACAACTAATGGAATTAATCAATAAATTACCAACAGCTTAATAATTTATGAAAATAATAGTTGCAGCCCTAGTTCCAAGTAATTATCGATTAGTCCATTAATTTGAAATGCCCATCCCTAGTGTGGACAAATGGAGTGCAGACAATACTGTGTGGGGAAAGGAAGGAGTACAAGTGAGAAGAAAAAAGATGAATGAGTGAAAGAGGGATAGAGGGAGGAGGAACCTAGTTGCCCCACCAGTCAACTTGAGAATGTGAGTAGTTGCCTCCATAGCCGTCACTGGTGTAGAAGTTGCCAAAACCACCTGAGAGGCAAGAAATGGGGTAACATTTTAAAAAGTAAATAAAAGTAATGTTTCTGTCAACTTTCAGAGTAGTTGTTGCACTTTTCTATGACCTTTAAAGCTAAAATATCATTTTATCTGGTACAATAATGATGAAATATTAGGTATTAAATCATTAAACTACTAAATACAATTGGATGTTCACCTCCTCCAAAGCCACGGGTTCCTCCATGTCCTGTCTGGTTGCGACCTCCGCGTCCACCAAATCCTCCAGCGCTGGATCCGGCAGCTGTTTGACGGTAATCGCGTGCTCCAAAACCTCCAGCAAACCTGGTGGTAAAATCATAAACATTATTTGTTAATGTGGATCACCATGAGTTGCAACTCTTCTTTCTCAGGTCAAAAAGTGGTTTTCAAATGGTCTCTCCTAACCCAAAATTTCGTCACATAACTGGAAAACAAAGTTTATACTGGCATAGTTTGATGTTGCCTTCTGCAGTTCCTTCTCTGCCTCACAACAAAACTCTCAAAAATAGTGCATAACTTTTCACATTTCTCTGCTGCTAATTTCAAATCAGACTTTTAAGGTCATTATTATGTATTATTATTCAGAAGTGGAGAAGACGGTGAGGCATAGGGTCGCAGTGGCTCTCACATCTGCAAAGTATGTCCCCAGCTATCTAGTCCAACTAGACATTAGAGTTTTATGGAAATCTTTACATCCGGAACATAATGACAACATAACATAATGATCATATCCAACACCTGCGTCTGCATCTCCAGATCCCCAATGCAGCAGTACAGCTAGCAGGCTGTAGACTTAGGGTAAGAGCAAGAGAAGCAGACTGTGCATCTGTGTACATAATGGTTGGTACAATAACGCCACAATCATTAACAGTCACTGCTCACTGGAGCTAGTGGTCTTTACAGCTGTTTACATTCCACCAAATCCATCATTGATGTGTAAAAATTAGATGAACAAGTACTTCGATGCCTTGGGTTTACTGGCAGATGAATATGAAGGAATTTGTGGGCTGATTGAAGCTGCTGCGCAGTTCAGAGTGTTGGGTGTAGATGAGTTTCAATTAGAGAGGATGCCTTGATTTGTAACCTTGCATTTATTGCCTATTGTATTTGATGCATTTGATTTGTTTTATTTATGTATGTATTTATTTATTTATTTAACAAAGCCTTTAACAAATCAAAGATTTTATTTTTGATAAAAGAGAGGTGAAATGCAATTTGATGTTCCCTTTGAGATAATGTTTTATGTGTGTATAAGTATATTGGAAAGCTTTGAAAAAAAACCAAACAAAACATTCCACCGAATGCTAATACTAGCATAGCGCTCGGCCTGCTGCAAGACGCCTTAACAAACAATGGACCTATCCGGACAGCGACCTCATCAAAGCCGGGGACTTTAATAAAACAGACCTAAAACAGTCTAACCACACCTATCACAGCATGTAAAGTGTCTGACCAGAGGGAGTAAGACGAAAGTATTAGTAAAAGTATTGCCTGGGGATTCAATGTCTCAGCTCCACGACTGCTTTGCATGGACTGACTGGGATGTATGTGAAGACCAAGACTTGTCTGCACACACTGGGACCATACTCTCTTACCCCGGATTTCCACTGGACGCGTTACAGCCGTGGCACATCAGCGGTGCGTTGCAAATAGCTTCCATTCTAATCAATGAGAGCATTTCCACCGAGCGTGCTGTGGAACGTCTCAGCAGCGTCCCTGAAGCGTAAATTTCAACAGCAGATCGCACCAGACAGGAAGACAGACTCAAAGTAAATATTTCCGAACCCCTTTCAAAATAAAACAATACGCAGGTCATATAGCCTGTCACAACTTCTCATCAACATTACTCCGTGACCGGTGCTGCCAGGTCAACAGTCAATTAATCAGAGCGTCTCGGAGTCATAATGTTCGACAAGAGACTTATTGTGACTGAAGTGGAGAAACATAAAATAATTTATGACACCAGAGCAACAGTTCTTCCACGAGAATGAAAGAAGCTGTGTTGTTGTTATTTCCTTTACACAGTCTATCGCAGGATCTCGTGAACTCGCATCCGTTCGAGATTATCGCATGATCTTCCGTGAATACCGCTGGCTCCCAAGGCACCGTGCCACTGCTGTAATGTGCCCGGTAGGGATTGCCGCTGGGCAGAGGACGAAGCAGAACCGCGCCGCTGACGTGCAGAGGCTGTAACCCGTCCAGTGGAAATCCGGGGTTAACCTCCTCTTCCCTGACCGTCTTTTTGGAGTCCCTGCTCGAAAATGACATGCCCAAACTAAATAGAGTAAATCTCTGCAGTTACAAGCTCTATGTAGGTTATCGTGATATCAAAATAAAGATAACACTTGTGAGATTCCACCAGAGGTGTAAGTTTCTGCAACATGTTCAGATATATAGCGCCATAGCTCTGGCTTACCTTGGTCAACTTCGGTTTAGATAGAATCAGGCCCAGTCTCCAAATGCGTGTGAATCACTTCATTAGCGAGTCAAAAGGACATAAATGTGTATGATGCATTTGTGTGAACATTTGCACTTCTCTATTCAGAACGATCTAATTAAGCTCTGTAATGATCAATCAGACTGGGATTTGTCCCCAAAGCATGCTGGGAAGTGTAGTTCTTCATTCAAATCGGTTTTGTTCTGGTGGAAATAACTTGTTTTGATAAACAGCAAAGGTAAGACAACATTTCTGGTTGTATTTTTTTGAAAGTCTGTTTTGCTCTTATTTTGGGGCTGGATCCATAAATCTTGGTCATAGAGTGATAAAAAGGATACCATTGAAATCTGTGGATTCTCCGCCATCCAACCAACACTTTTTTTGTTTACATAATCACGCTGATGCTCTGGTGCCGCTTTTCAATTCGTGTGCTGTAACAGTGTTTTCCGCTCCTGCTGGTTTGATCCACCGGTGTTTTAACTGTGTTTCGTGAACATAAGAATGGTTTATGAGCTTTTAGCTGATTTTCTGACCTTTCTGTGGGTATGCAGCATGTCTGTGTTTATTGAAGTTAGACATGGATTTATGACTTTTTTCCACTGCATGTGACACTGCCCCCGGTACCAGGGGAAACAGAGAAGAAGAGGTTAACTAGTACTAAAGTATTGAATGGACAATGCCACCATCGAAAAAAAAAATCAGAATCCGTCCGCATGCGCCTCGGAGATGCTGCCTTCAGGTCTGGAGCTAGATCTCTGTACAGTACAGCCAGAGCCAACTTAAAGAGGGGAATAAAAGATGCAAAGAGGAGCTACAAGAGAAATATTGAATATTGAGGATTACTTCTGACAGCAGCCCATGTCAGGTATGGCAGGTCTTCCAGCATCTCAAACTACAGAGACAGCAGCATGTCTGTAAACAGCTCTGCATCACTTAAACTCATAGTTTCAGTTACTATACAAGCACAAAAATAAGCCGCTGAAGGTTTTAATGTGAATGCAGACATTAATTGAGTGCAGCTTCTGCTCTGGTATAGACTGTGCTCTGTGTGTCACAGACACACCGATCCTGCAAGCTTTGAACTCACAGTGATGCAGAAAAGACATTTAACCAAGTCTATCCACAGTTAACACATCACAGATGAAAACATTATAATCACTAGTTGTACTTAAATGGGCTTTATGCAACCTTTAAAATATAAGGAAGCTTTGTTACTTCCAGTCGGTTGGAATTTTAAAAGGTTCCATTAGCAATTAAGACACCTGATATAGATAAAAAAACAAAACATTTAGTTGATTCAGTAGTTGTTACAATAGTTAAATATGTAGTCAATATGGCCTAAAACAAAAAAGTCAATCAAATGTCAACGTCACAAGGGGACAAAAGTGGAGCACGACAGCCACCAATAAATTCTATAATTTGTCACTTAACACTCCTAAAGATAGCAGGATATGCATTTTGGGCCACATTATCCAGCTTTGGCATGAAGGCCTTTGTGTATTACTGCACTATTATTTTGAAATAAACTACAGTGATTCAAAAATTCAGGTTGTGACTTTATGCCAGGCTGTCCCTGTGTCATGTTTGTTGAACTTTTCTGGAGATGTGCAGTGTGTTTACCTCTTAGAGCGCCCTCTGTTGCTGCTCTTGTGCTGATGTTCATAGGCTAGACTCTCGAGCCATGAGGGAACTTCCTGTTTGGCCTCAACCAGAATATCCAGCAGGTCTTTAGTGATGTTCCCATTCTTATCGTTGAAGAACGATGTGGCCAGTCCTGCGGTTAAAAAAGTTGCACAAAAAGCATCTGCACTTTAGATAGTGTAACAGACTTATTCTCTTTTTTACTTATAACAATTATAGTCCACAAATCCCCCTTTTAAATGTATTTTATTATTTTATGACATACAGAAAATATTTAAGTCCTTCCTCAGATAACGCGAAATATCTGTTTTTACCCACTTCTTATTAATGGATTTCTTGCCTGCTACACTTAAAATCTGATATAAAATATCTGAAGAAAGATGTATAATTCTAGTGACTTTGTTTAGTTGTATACTTACCCAGGTTTCCGACTCGTCCAGTACGTCCTATGCGGTGGACATACTCCTCGATGTCACTGGGAAGGTCAAAGTTAATAACATGCTTTACATTGGAGATGTCCAGACCTCGTGCAGCTACCTGAGCACACAAGAAGAAGGTGGACAAAATATCACCATTCAATCAATATTCTGTGCAGATATTTTATAAATATATACACAATTTCAGGATGACACATCAGTGATAATATAGAGCAGTTTGTGATTACTGACCGCTGTGGCCACCAGAATGGGACATTTTCCTGATCTGAACTGGCTGAGGGCCTCCTCTCTGTCTCGCTGGGAGCGGTCACCATGGATACTGGTACAGGCGTAGCCCTCCCGGTACAGGAAGTCCTCCAAGGCATCAGCGCCCTTTTTGGTCTCCACGAAAACCAGAGTCAGCGAGTCCTTACCTGATGAAGCCGAGAGAAAGACAACGGAGGTTAATAATTAATGGGGAGTAGAGAATCATGGCTGTACCACCACAGACAGATATAAATAGTATCCGTAAAGGCCAGAGGGATTAATGACATTTTTCCTAGGGATGCACCGATACCACAAGTATGATTACTTAATGAGTACTTGCTGATACTGATTAAAAACTGGAGCAAAAGTAAGGAAATAACTGCTGTTTAAACATTTATTGTCTCCTCCAAAAGTATTGGATGTGTGAGGACTGTTCCTTTAATTAAGATCAGTACTTCCGCTTTTATTTGCAGGTATTTACATAGAGATATGTTAACGTAGAAGCCGGCCTCAGTGGAAAAACCTTTGCGTTGATTCTTTAGATGTTTTATCAAATGACTAGTGTTGGAGGAGCTACCTTTTTCTCCTCCTCTTGACAGCCTAACAGAGCACAGGTTGCTCTACTTTTGCCGTCATCGCTCATCTTAAAGTATTTCCAAACTGCTGACATTGTGACACATCCACTTACTGCCACACACCTGAAGATATACGCAAAGCGGCATCAGGTGCAGCAGTATCGAAGCAGGTTTACAAATACGAGCATCACACATGATACTAGTATTGGTATGGGTGCATTCCTAATTGTAAACTAATAAAAGTGACAAATGAATTTTTTTTCAAGTTAAACATGAACACTGATCTTGTATTATTGAGTTATCTTGCTCTAAAGGTAAGAGTTCAACACAGGAGCCTACAGTCCTCAGAGCCCCGAAGATATCAGTCAATAAAACAACCTCACTTGAAACAACAACCTCTCATTGTTCTTTCAGGTCCTGCTGGCAGATTACATGTCTACCACTGAGGCTGTTTCAGTCAGTGACATGATTAGGGTTGCAAAATTGAAGGAATTTTCAAAATTGTAAACTTTCCATAGGAAATCGAAGGGTCGGTAGGGAAGGTAACTATAGTTGGTAGATAATATATTGTAGCATAATCTTGTATTAAACAATCAGATTTGATGCAAATACAGTTGAATAGCACTGCTATTCCTCGATCACGGGCACATAGCACACCCCCTACCTACACTGCACATTCCTCCATCACATGACATCACAAATGATTTCTAGAAACCTGAACTACTGAAGCTACACTATAAGCCCAAGGACATTATCAAATCAAATATATTTATATAGCCCACAATTACAAAACACAGTTTGTCTCATGGGGCTTATAAAGTCTGTGAGGAATATTTTACTTAACATTCATGTTTTTGTTTAATGACAGAATTGATTGGTCAATTAAATAATTCATCATTGATAAAGTTCTACTCACAAATTAATCTGTGTGATGTATTTGTAATTGTATCATTTGTATGCTTGCTTATGCCAAAACTAAGTGTTTATATACATGTATGGCAGTTTCTTTAAATTATCCCAAATGTCCAGTTATAAGTGTCCATTCATTCCCAAGGAAAGTTTCCAATTTTGAATATTTCCAAATTTCCTGAACTAGAGTTCCCATGGAAACCTTCTGGAAACCCTAGATGTGATACATAAACTGTAGTAACATGCACCATGAGAAGTAAATTATCACAACACAATGTTCTTATGTGAAACAAAAGAGTGCAACAGGCAGCAGTGGGTGCAGGGTGATTCAAAAATAAATGGCTACCACAATCAGGAGCCACTGATGGAAAGAGTTTAGTCAGAATTATACACTCAGGTGAGATTGTCATGTGATAAGGTTTGTGTCTACTTGTTAGCTATTGACCAGACTCTCTCCATCAAGGTCTGACATGAAGACATCACGGCAACATACTGTACAAAGAAATGCCGCGGCCACCCCCCACCCACACACACCAAAAGTCTTGAAAACACACAACAGGCATGTAGACCCATGAAATGCTACACAGAACAAAAGTAAAAAGTAAAAATAACACGATAAACATGGGATTCTTCGCCTAAAGAGGAAAGAAAATAAATGCAGGCAAAATTATTTCAAAAATATGGAATGAAAAATACAGGTTTCTTGATTGAGGATCTTACCAGGTTTCTCTATGTTGTCTCCAGCATTGTCCTGTACCTCGCTGGGGATAACTTGGGATAAAACCACCAACATGTAAACTCACTCACTCAGTCACCAATGTAATACCAGCTCTGTGTGTTTTATGTTTGCTTCATTTAACAAAAGCTGTCCTACAAGGTTATTATCCAGACTGAAAATGTTTTTTTAAATGGGTTTAAACTGAAATAACAGGAAATATTTGTTGCGTCTGTTGTGGTACAAATACCTTCTTTCTCCCCTCTGACCAAGCTTACACGTACTTAAATGAAATGACATTCATAAAAACGGTTAGCAAGTGTGTTGCTAATCCTCTGCAAGACAAGTAGATGTTATTTGGGCCGGTAGTTTAGTTTTTGAATCTACAATAATGATACCTCCTTTAAATTAGGGCATACTTTATCTTTAGACGAACATATGTCAATAGAGCTCTCGAAGTCATGTGACTCAGTTTCTACGAACAGCCAAAGATGCAGCAAAAATTAACAGAACCAGTGCTGGATTCAACCTGTATAATTTCACTGCAATCCACGGAGATCGTCCAATATATATCGCAAAACTTGACAAACTGAATATATCTGATCATTATAATGCTCCGGATGTGTTTGGAAAGCGCCGGAGAGGCTATTATTATTACTATATGTTATTCCAGACCTTCAGTATCCCAACATCTTCAACTTGCTGTTTGCAGTTATTACTCTACATAAATGTATTATTTATTTTAAATGTCATTTAATTTACTAAAACCATAACTGTGGAAACTGATCTAAATATCCTTTCCCTGGTATATGGTGAGGGTCGCATCAGTGCATTTCAGCACCTTATTGCTCCTTCACGGAGGGGGTTTCATATTTAGATTTCCCCAGGGAGCCGATCAGGTCACTGTCACTTTCCACCTTTTTGATTAATAAATAAAATATATATTATAGCTAATTTTGGAGAGTTAGCCAACACAAATACCACTATTGACATTAACAATGTGAATGGAATGTTAGACAAAGCCCGGGGAAAAATAATTGTAGTGTGGCACGAAATCTCCGGCGGTCAGTATGACCGTGCACAGCCAATTAGGTAAGACTAATAATAATTATCATCATATTCTGATTGCCTTTTGTATAATTAATATGAAAAACATGTTTAAATGAATACACATAGGCCTACACTTTGGGAAAAGTCTGTCAACCTGCGCTCCCTACAGCTGATGGGGACGCTGTCAGATCAGCAACTTCCATCTTCAGATCCCCAAAAGAAATAGCAGGGATTCATGACAGGTGAGATTCAATCAGGGCACACTGAAGTTAAATTACCCTATAAAATCAATTATACAACTAATTTAGAAATGCATTCGGCACCATGCCATGAATTGACAAATGAATTTGTTTTAGTAGGCTAGCTTTAGGAAGTTGGTTATTTGTAAAGATCTCTATACCGTCAGAAAGCCTACGCAGTCAACAAAAGAGCTACAAGTGGCTCTTGAGCCATAAGTTCCCGACCCCTGGGCTACAGTATTTAAAATAGCATGCATATACATTAGTTATATTCTCGATTTAATTTTTGTGAGAAGGATGATCGCCAATTTGGCAGTATTGTGGTTTTAAATATGGAGAAACTACTTTCTTACAGTCTAAGTATTTAGACTGTATGTCGCTTTTTCCACAACAGCATGAGGTGTCCCCCACTGATCTGCTAACTTAAAAGTTATGATGCCATTTCACATAATGGAAAAAACTTAATTCAAGGACATGATTGAAATGCTGGATTGCCAATACAAAGTGCCCAGCAGACAAACATTTTACCAATATGGCCTACCCCAACATGTTCAATAAAGAGTGGACAGCAAAGATTTTCTTACTCGCATCAGATTTATGGTCTAGCGTTGACATTTCTCACAGTAGTAGCCTACTAATACACAGCAATAAACCAATATTACTGTTGTTACATGCCTGTGACCTCACCTTCCTTACAGTATGCAAAAATTAAATGTGTTGTATGAATATGAAAGCAAATGGTTATGTATTGAAGCTTAAGAATTTACTAGATGCATCATTTTGGGAATTTTGACAATTATGTCTATTTATCTGTTTTCAATACACTTTGACCATTGAACTTTTAACCTCTGTAGTGCAGAACGCAAACAACTGCGCACTGAGAAGGTCGCACATTAAGCTTATAACGTGAAATGCGTTCTGTCGATGTTGCTTTCAAATGAATTTGTCTTATTTCAATTGATGCGGTTGTTACAGCTTAATAAAACGGATGAAAACGCAGCATTTCTGTGCAAGCTATATTTAGTCACATGGGGAAAATGTATTTAGTTAACTTAGTAAGTTAGAAATTTAGTATAATTATTTTGCATATTTTGAGATCCTAATCAAGTTATTTTGTATATAATTGCATGTATATAACTGTTGTGTGGGACAGGTGCCGCTTAACTTTGTGCCATGTGAGGTGGGTGGAGGAAAATGTTTGAACTGGCTATTTCAACAACTTTTCTATGATTTCATATCATGTGGATTTGTTTCATTTAGGTAGTTCATGAAGTTAATTAAGAAAGCAGTTTCAATCATGTTTGAATTGATTAAATAACAATAAAGATTGTTTTAATTGATGAAGTGACAAGTTTTAAGTGACCGAACGATATGCATTCAGTAGCCCTGTCTTGTAAACGTCTGTTTTGTTGTTTGTTTTAAAATATCTCTACAAACAGTAAAGCTGATCGTATAATAGCCGATCAACTAATTTTCACAAGATTATTGAGCAAGACCCATCAATCGGGCACTTTCTCGTGGAGGATTAATTGTAACATTAACATGCTTGAGGTTATGGCACAAAATGCAACCAAATTACAAACATTTAAAACATTTCTTCTTAAATGTAAAATATAAGGCAATAACTTCCTATTTTTTTCAATTCAATTGAATAGGTCCTGTTCTTATACTATTTTTACAAGTGTTGTATACAGATAAAAATTAAAGAAGGGAACAACATCTTATCAGTCCTGGGAAGGTGTTACACAAATTTCACGATAATGTTGTCTATCACGGCATTTCGATGATATTAAATTTTGGATATCACCCAAGGCTACTGGAATATACAGAATAAACAGTATTTCTGATTTTCCTCCAAGTACAACCAGCGTAAGCTCACATACCACAGTTTGAGAACCTTGGGTCGAGTATACACTATATGTCTATATAGGTAAACAGCATCGTTTTCTGACAGGACCTGCCCTTGGTAGCGTGGCGTCAGCTATGGGAGCTCTAGACCCAATGTTCTGAGCTCCTTCAAAATGGCTGACAGACAAGGTTTGGTGATGGACATTACGCTGAGCTAAACATGAGACAGCAATGTGCTAGCTGAGATGTGAGGACAACAGAATGTTAATGGTAAACAGAAAGTGAAAATAAAAACTGCACTGTGTATGTATATGTGTGTTTTCATCATACAGGCTTTTAAAGGGTTATTACTACGAGTTTGTCTCACCTGTAGCACTGAGCAGGTCCAGGAGGAAAGACCTCTTATCACTCTCTTCCACCCACACCACTTTCTGAGTGATGTTCTCTGAGGTGGAACCTACTCTGCCTACTGCCAGGAAGATGTACTCCTCAAGGAAATCCCTGGCCAGTATCTGCAAGAGGAAAACAGATTTCTAGCAGTGCAACAATTTTACAATATTCAATTTACTTTTTATTGATCCTGTGATGTTTTACAGAGTAAACCGTTTCTTTTACCGACTGTACTTTTTAACCAAAATCTCAGTCGGCGGAAAGTCGGAAGACTGCAACAATGTTGCAGCCTGCTGCTCTCGCATTGCTTGCCGCTCGAGCTCAACTGAAACAAGATGGGGATACTGTCGCCAAAGATCTGCTGACACTGTGCTGTGTTGCTTTACTCTAGATACGATGTTGCGCTGCCTGAAGCCTAAAAAAGACTGAAAAGACGGCCAAAAACTTTTATCACCGAAACAAGACCAGTGAAACGATGTTGTGATGACGCATGCAAAAACTGCGGCCAGATTATGAACACACCGTGACACAACATCTATTCTCGCCCCCTTTGAGCAGTTAACTAAAGAGATCAGCTGACTCGATGCATCCGTAATTCCCTTAATTGCAGCACTAAATCGTTTTATACACGGCGGTTGAGACCACGGAGTGAAAATAATGCAGTGTGCTCTGCTCACCACGTTTTACTAAAATCTACTCAGATCCCCTGCACCTCATCGCGACTGAACTCGATCCTCGAAAAAAGGCCCATCTGTCTGTACCAGATGAGAGGCACACTATGATATAATGTTCTATAATTGCAATGCCTTGACTTCAGTAAGTAATGTACACACAGTCCCAGCCATGACAACACAATTAGATTAAAAAAACAATGGTACAGAATTGGCATTCATTTATAATTTAATAAAGTTTTGGTTTCGGCCAAGTTTTTATTTTGGTGCATCCCCAGTTATATTGTTCTTGCCAATAAAGATGTTTCTTGTTCATTCTTGTTGCCCTATTATTACCTCAAATTTTCAAATGCTCTGCATGGCTTGCAATTTTCAACATGGGGGGAGAAGGGGGACACACCCTCTAAAAAAATCCTAGCTAAAAGCCTGCTAAAGAGCGTACCCAGCTCCACAGTTCTGTGACTGGTTGTGTTGGTTGTCATCTACATTATATTTTTTATTATCAACATAATGTATTGTGTTTTTATTATATTATCAGTAAGTAACAACTCAAAATGTGGTGGTGAAAAAAGTTTGTTGTTGTTGTTTTAACCCCTGCTGCAAACAAACCTGGATCTCTTTAGGAAAGGTAGCACTGAACATCATGGTTTGACGAATGCCTTTATGTGGCATAGTGTCTTGTTCCACGATGCGTCTTATCTGTGGCTCAAACCCCATGTCCAACATACGATCTGCCTCATCCAGGACCAGGTAGCTGCATTAAAAAGGGTGAATAGAAAATTCAAATAAAAAGACAAAACATTCATCTTTTTGCATAAAATATATATCATCACAAAAAGGATTTCATCCATTATTCTGTCCATGTCTTACTTGCAGTAGTCCAGTCCAATCTTGCCTCTCTCCATCATGTCCACCAGTCTTCCTGGTGTAGCCACCAGCAGGTGGCAGCCTCTCTCAAGGTCTCTGATCTGCTGGCCAATATCTGCTCCTCCATACACAACACAGGGACGTACTCTGGACCTGTAGGAAAACTATAGATAGAACAAAAAGAATGAGAAAATGGACTAGCAAATAAATGTGTTTGTTTTTTAAATGTATAAATTGTTGAAAAGTCAAGTTCACCTTCCTGGCTTCATCATATATTTGTAATGCCAGCTCTCTGGTTGGAGCCAGTACCAGAGAGATTGGATACTGTTTACGTCGCCCGTACTTTCCAATCTCCTGTGACAGCACCACAAAGGAAAAGGAGATATCACTCATAGGTTATTTAACTGTTTCAAGATTTGGGACAAAACAATCCATTAATCGGGAAAATAATTGACAGATTAATCGATTATGAAAATTGTAAGTTACAGCCCTCATTCCTCTGTCAGTAAGCTTTGGAAAAATGTGAACCCTCTACAATTTTTTCAAAAACCATTACTGACCACAGTAAAAACATTTTAAAGTGAAAAAAAAAAAGAATCTTAAATAAAATCATTATAAACCACTAGGTCCTAGAATTAGGGCTGGGCAATATGGATATTCTATCTACTGAGACTGAAGGAATTGCTTTTGATTTTCCATGGTTTTAAAGGCTGTTGCATTGATAACCATCTTATTTACTATATTAAACTTGTGATATAAGCTAAATATATACATTTCTTTAATCATACTAATTCATTAATTGATTCCACAAAATAATCGATTATGAAAATAATTGTTTGTTGAAGCACTAAGCACTAGCACTGATGCATAGTGCTTGCTCATTGTGTGTCTAATTGTGAAGTTTCTGACTTACTGTGTAAAGATAATGCATGTTGGGATTTGGCACTACACAAATACAGTTTGATGTGATACAGAGCACATGCTGATAAAGCGCCATCACAAGCACAATTTTATTTCATTTATTTTTCCTGATGGATTACAGATAAATATAAAGGCTTTTGTCCATGTAGGAGAGGGACTGAGGTGGCTTTACTCACCTGTCCAGAGGCTTTAGCTGCATTAAGAGCTTCCCCTGGTCCATCAGTGTAGATCTGGCTCAGAATTGGCAGCAGGAATGCTGCAGTCTTCCCAGAGCCTACAGGCATACAACCAATGTCTTACATCCACATTTATTCATTTTTTAAAATGTCATCACCTTAAAAATGTGATACACTGTTTTGCACTGCATGTTTATGTGTGTTCTAACCTGTCTGTGCGCAGGCCATGAGGTCTCTCTTTGACTTGATAATAGGAATGGCATGTTTCTGGACAGGGGTGGGTCTGGTGTATCGACTCAGAGCGATGTTTCCTATGATAATCTCACCCATATCCACATCTTGAAACTACACAGCATTAAACATACAAATGTTAAGTCTCAGTGTATAATAAGATTCTCAGAGTTCAAGTTCAGTTGTTCCCAAACACTGGGTCAGGATCCTCTGATGGGTCACGGGAGATTTCTTTTGGGTACCCAAATTCGGAATGTCCACAACATTTTATTTCAGATGTATGTGTATATATTTTCCATAACATGCATAAAATATAGTTGTAACTCATTTATCATTGACATCTCTTGACAGGATTGGTTTACCAATTCAAAATATTAGGTGTCAGATACAGCTGTAAATAGTCACAAATGAGTAAAAATTGGGAAAGTTGGGAAATACTGTTTAATAAACAAGAGTCGCTTACAATCTCAATGTGGTGAGGGCAGTTCTGCCCCGTGGCTTCAACAGGAATGTCGTCATATTTCTCAAAGTTAATGCCAGTGTTACTGCCAGAGAACAGCTCACTGTGGAGGAGCAAAGGAGAAACAGAGCAGGTGCGTTTATTTAAGCCAAACTTGCACAAGTATCCTGGGTATAAACTGAAAAAGTGATATGAGCATATGCCATACCTTGGCTCACTTGTAATCATAAAACTGAAGGCATTATTTTCCACTGTGCTGTAATTGTGCAGGTCTTTTGAATAGGGATGGGAATCGAGAACCGTTCCAACTGACCGATTCCATCGGAATTGTATGCCTCCAACGGTATCGAAGCAGCAGGAATACTGCAACGGACAACGAGCCCCACGCGAGTATAAACAAGTCTTTAATGTTTCTGGTCAAAGCTCCACTGCGACCTCCGTTGACGACGGTATCGTAACTACTCATTTTCATATTCAATATCCTGCATTAGCACACCGTCGCCTTGCAACTCCAAGCAGCATACATAGTTATAGGCACAGACAGACTGACGATGACACAGATCGCTCTCAGGCAGCTGGTCCCTCGACATCGGCTCAAGTTAAAAGGTGAAGTAAGTAGTTTATAGTGACATCTAGAGGAGAGGCTGAAATTTACAACAACCAACTGCACCTCTGCTCACCCCCTCCCTTCCCTGAGCGCTACGGTATCCTCAACCGGTCAAATGTCGTCCTCGTCGTCTTTCTCTGTGACAGCAGATGAGGTTCTAGTATTTATTCAGACAACGAGAGGGAGGGGGAGAGGACGAGGACGAGGGACAGCTCTTCATGGCCGCGGTAGAGCTGTCAGAAGCCGGCGAGGGAGAGGGCGAGCTCCTGCGGCCGTAGCAGATGAAGCGAGAGAGAGTGGAGGCGGGACTTCCGCTACAAGTAAAAAGAGACGCTTGATTTGTTCCTTCGCGTTTGTCTATACAGGCTCCAGTAGAAACATGGCGTCTCGCTGCTAACAGTTGCAATGCAACAGCGGCCCGTGACCATGTTATTTTACATGACTTTTTGAAACACTACGAAAATGAAACAAAAACTATTATACAGCGACTAGACAATGCAGGAGCACATAATATGTATAAAAAAGTGGATTTTGGGTCATATAAACCCATAAATACTACGCAGTGTCCCTTCAAAGCTTGCAGTAAGTTACATGAACAATGTTATTGTGGCATACATGACTATTTTTCTAAAGAGGACTGTCCACTGTTACTTAATTTACAATATCCCTTTTAAGAAAAGGAGCATTAATCTGTAATTTAGCATGCAGGCATTTAGCAAGTATTACATTATAACATATTGTCAAGGTGTTGTTCAGTATGTTCACAGTCTTGTGCAAACATACTTCCATTCGATTACTACTCAGGAATCGATAAGAGAATTGATAAGGAATTGGATTGATAGGCAGAATCGACAATGGCATTGATAGTGATAAAAACTTATCAATTCCCACCACTACTTTTGAAACATGAAACAAGCTATGCCAATCAAACTGAAGCAATGTTATTAAAAAAACGTTGAGGTTTTGAACCGATTTAAAATCTATGCCGATATGAGTCATGATTTTTAACATCTCCAATTTTTTCCCTCATCAAACTGCAGACAACATTTAGTCTCTGTTGCAGTGAAATTCATGTTTTTTCATACCCAGATGCAAAAACATTGTACAAAATAAATACAAAATAATAATTTAAGAGGGCTCAAGCATAGAAGTCTTTCTGCTCAAGTCATTAGTAAGTGTTTGCCAATATCCGATAATACATTATACATTCCCTAAATCCCAAAATACAATACTTGCTCTTGGTATCATCACCAAGCTAGCTACTAAAAAGCAGTAAACTCAACTCATCTTTGGTCATTTAATGTTATTCCTTACCAGAAAACCATCATCCCGATGTTGTTATTTAAATTATCGAACTTTCACTGTGTGGACTATGCCTTTCATGACCGGATAAACCCTGACTCACTGTTCAAGGCGCTCGTTCCGTGGTGTCGGTTTGGACCAGTCTCCCTCCTCTCGAGACTCCTCCACCCAGCGGCTGTTTCCTCCTCCTCCTCCTCCTCCTCCACCACCACCACCACCGCCACCGCCAAACCCACCATGATCAAACCTGAGTGTGATACAAATGTAGATGTAATGGTGCTGGTTTTCCAGAATTCCGAAAAATGTATTTTCAAGTTAATTTAGTATATTAAAATAATTCATCGTGTGTCCTTACCTCCCTCTATTGGTGTTGCCTCTGTCATTGAAGAATGCTGATTTCCCTCGGTTGTTGCCAAAGCTGTTATAGGCTTCCTTAGCTGTGTTCCAACCACCAGCATCTAAGGAGACAAAGAAAACTATAGTGCAAGTACACAGATTGTACACAATCAGGAAGTGGATGTACTGTATCAAATCTACAAAGAACCATCAGTCTGCGGGTGTGTTTCACTTAGTGGTCATGAAAAATGTAATTTGTTTTTTCAGCTGGTTTAGTTCATATTCACAAAGGCAAATTTCAAAAGCCTTATAAACTGTAAACAAAAGTCGTCAAAAACACCACTCAATTATTAGTCAGATATGCAAATCCATCCAACTGTCACATCTGTTGCAATGTCTACATCATGGAGCTTCAGCCGGTTCATGTTGATCTGCCCTGCAGTACTGGTGATGAGCAGCACCTCCCTAATGGCTGGTGGGTGGTCAGTGGGTGGTCAGTAGGCAGGTGTGAAGGAACAGCTCCAGCTTTGGTGTTCTCATTCATATTACCCAGTCAGACACTGGAAAAACTGGGAGAACAACGTCCATCCCGCAGGTATGTGAGGCCCCAACTCTTCCTCCAGAGATAAAAAAAACTATGCTTCCAGTGAAAGGTGCAGATAGTTCACATCAGTGATGCATCGCTCCAGATTTCAATTGCAAGAGGTCTAAGACAAATTCTTTCAAGCAGACCAATGTTATGTTACTTGGTAAATGGTCTATATTTATATAGCGCCTGTGAGTGATAAAAAAATGCCCTGCACATCTCACACGCTGGCAGCACAGCCTTCAGGAGCAAAGTGGGGTTAAGTGTCTTGCCCAATGACACATCGGCATGTAGACTAGCGGAGCTGGTCTGCATCAGAGGTTTTGAACTACATTCATATTGACCCAAACAAACCATACTAAGGGGATTTGATTTAACTGCATTAAACAAGGCAGGTGCGAACACACCCTCATTTTAAAGGAGTCATATTATACCCTATTTCACCAAGTTAACCGAGTTCCCTGGTGTCCTAATGAACATGTCTGTGACATGCTTTAGTCAAAATACCAAAAGGATGAAGCACCACAGCAGCTCTTAACCACCCTGCCAAAACAGCTCCGTTTTTTTAAACAGCAATAATTTACTATATAATGTGGTTTAATTGTACTAAATATTAAATATTTTCTTTTAGGATAGAAAAACCTTGATTGGATGTGACAATGCTAAGGCCCACCTTTATTTTCATAGCCACCAAATCCCAATGGTTGTGTTGGGTTGATTGGGTTGAAAGCTCCTCCCCGGTTACCACGGTAACCGCCTCCCCCAGCACCACCTCGGCCTCGCTCCAAGCGAGGCGGGCCCCGAGTGAAGGTGTTAGCGGTCATCCGGTTGTCATGGTAGCCGTTGACAAAGTTGTTGCGCGCTCCATCCCAACCATCTGCAGAGGGAGAAATGACAATAAGTTACCCCAGTGTCAGACTGGTATAAATAATCAGTACAGATGCAAGAGTGAAAGTGCACTTTCAGTTCTTGTCGATTGTATTGTTTGTCAGGGCATTCACTGCAAGCTCACCTGAGTAAGACAACTGTATTGTGAATGTTGAAAAGTTGGTAGAAGTTGAAAGAGGAACTTACAGTTGGCTGGAGGCGCCATAGTGAAGACACCTTGTCGACCAGCAGCAAAGGCATTTCCTGCTGGATAGTAAGAAAGTGCTTCAGTTTTGACTTTTTATCAGTCACAGGTACAGTTAATAAAGGTGCCTTGTGGAGTTTTTGACCACTGCTAACATTCCACTGCAATAGTTAAACAATGTTATGGCCAAGTCTTTGCTCTCATCTTGCCATGGTTTCACAGTGCAGTGGCAGTTATGTCGAAAGAAAACTGCAACCAATGCACAACAATAACGACACAGGAGAAGAAAAATGGGATAGAACAGTGTACTATTTCAAATATCCACAAAAGCCTCCTTTGTTCAAGTTGTTTTGTGGAGGGAAATATCAGTATTCACACAACCAGTTTTGGTGAATAAAACTAAAATTGAACATTTCTTTAAAACTCCGCAGGACAGCTATAAAGGGATAGTTTGGTTTTTTTTGACGTGTGGGTTGTATGAGGTATTGACACATTATCAACAGTGAGGTTCACTGGATCCCAGGATGCACTCTTTGCTATGGAGGCTAAAACATTACATATCTATCAATAAATTAGTAAATAAAATAATTCAAGAGGAACTCCACTCAGATTTTTGAAGCCGACTCCGCCCAAAGCCTGAATTAGAAAATTTTCAAAAAGTGGGCAGGGAGTTATCAGTGAGTGGGGAGGGGAAGGAGGAGGGGTGAGTGAGCACCACTGGGGGAGTGATCGCAAATTTGCACGGAGGAGCATGCTGAGCTCACAAGGACTCTTTCTGTGATGTAGTAAGGTGAAATTCGATGTTGTGTCAACACGCGAGATTTATTCTGAAAAGTAACCTGGATGTTTATTTTCCACTTCCTCTCTCGCTCGTGCTGAATTCCGCTGAATTAATGCGGCTCTGCCTGGAATAGAAGCGCTGTACTGTACACACTCGCCCCCACCCCCCAACACACACACTGCTGTGTCGCTGGGGGGGTGGCTCGAGGAGGACGGTTGGTGACATAGAACCGAGAAAAGATGATGACACAGTAAGAGGCAGCTAATAGGAACATTCAAATGTAATGGGAGGTGTTTATCCAGGGAAGGCAGTACAGACACCCACAAAATGCAATTTGGATATTACCAAGAGTTGGACCTGGATCCGTGAATAATAAACGAGATAAACACATACACTAGTTTTAACCTGAAAAAAGTGGCTTAAGGGTTTAGTTACTCTTTAATAAATAATGCAATAAAAGGTAACGATTCATACTGCGTACTTGGCTAGGTCAGTGTTGGCAATCGATACCTTATGAAACCCACACTAAAAAAAAACCTGAACTATCCCTTTAACTGGACCCCACTCACCATTTTTGGAAGCATCATTGTTCCTTAAATGTGGAGGAATGTATCGCCCTGTAGACAGAGACAACACCAGTAACTGAGTTTCCTTCCATGGAGGTCTCAGAATCTAAATGCGCCTTATCATGTCCCCACAAAATAACACTAATCCCCACTGTGATAAGTGCAGGTTGTGAAACTACAAAATAAAAGCATACAGTAGGGGTTCAGTGCTTCCCAAAGCATACCATTAAAAATAAATTTAAAAAAAGATGAGATGCACTGTGAGCATTCATTTTTAGTTTAGTTGCCTTGTTCTGCATTTTAATTTGAAATGACAAAAAAAACTTTTAAAAAGATTGTTTATCTTAAGGACTTGTGATCCTCGGTCTCATATCGATTATTAATCGATTGCTATTTTGATAATCCACTATTTTCCGCTTCTTAAATGTGAATATTTTGTGGGGTTTTTGTTCATGTATGTTCATGTACTGATTTTTGAGCCCCATTGTCATCATCTATTCAGGACACATCAGTGTCCTCCTTACTCCTCACAGTAACAACAGACAATTCCATCTCTAAATGGCAGCTCTCAACCCCCCAGAAAACAGAGCCACATCAACAAACACTGTAATAACAACAGCTTGAGAGCCATTTACTTTGTAGCCTATATATTTACAGCCTTGACTGTAAAGTTCTCCTTTTGTAAATCACATTTTACGGTTGGAAATGTGATTTTAAGTAACTCCTTGGCTTCAGCATATTCCTTTTTCGGTTACAGTTTCTTTATAATTTTGTTGTAAGCAAATGTTGACTGTAAGTCTGTGGTAATATTTGCCGATCAATTGCACATAATTTAAATATTTTAAATAGTAACCGAAATAAAACTATTCATTCATTCATTCATTCATAAAGCAACAGGCCATAAAATCCTCCTAATATATCACAGAGACTCAGGAATAATATTCATATAACATAATGAACTCACCAACAACAACAGTACAGCCAAAATGTTTGCATAAAAAAAAATATTTTGCAGGTTGCAAATCATGTTTATGTTTTGAAATCATGTTTTGGCATGAAGCGCCACCTACCGCCTTCTACCAATCATTCCAGTCAGTAGAGTCTCAGCTGCCGAGCAACCACGGGTTGAACCAGTTACGTCAAAAAACGAAACCAAAAAGACCTCGGTATTTTGAATTTGAATGTAGTAACCGTTTTTGGCCACATTCTTACATTTAGCGCCTTTAAAGTATTGTCACTCTTCTTTGAGATGTGCAAACATTTCAAAAGAAAAATATTCATGAGCCCAGTGAAACAATGTGTGCAACTGTATACGATTTATCTTGTATATTGAGATATATCCGAAAACAAATTTGATATTATTTATAAGCCATATTGACAAGCCTTAAATAAATGTTGATTTTATTAATATTGTGATAGACCAAGTGTGATATATCAATATCAAATTATCCAAAATGTTTAGCATATATTAAAAGGTATATATTTTTCCCCATCACCCAGCCCTACTTTAAATGGTTTTGAGCAAAAACGGAACTTGGGATACATTTTCTTTAAAGAATTTCCACTGGTCAGGTGTGCAAGTGAACAAAAACATTTCGGCTTCTTACTGTTAGGGCCTCCACCTTGTCCGTCTGCTGCACTCAAGTCTAGGACAGCGAGCTGAAGAAACAGAGATATAAAAAGCAGTTTTCAGACATGCAATGAACTCTGGGCATTCTATGGAGACTGTTAAGGAAGAGAGGCTGTATTTGTCATTCTCATGCTAGCTCCATGGAATAAACACCATTGAATGTCCAAGTAAAATATTCCCCATTGCTATTGTCATGTGAACATAAATGAAAAAAACTTTGTTACATTTTTCTTACAGGACAAACCACATAGTCATTCTTAACAGCATCACTTTCTTTCTTTTTTCCATAAATGTTTTAGGGTTTCTTTTATTTTCTCCAATTCTGTGTTGCTTTTTAAGGTAAGATAATATAGTCCTTTACAAGTCCCACAGTGGGGAAATTTACATTATCTTTAGTCTTTGGTGCTGTGAAAATGTGCTGTGACAAAGGTAATAAATAATAAATATGCATGTTAAAGTATAATATCGAAAAAAAATTAAGACTATAAAAAGTTAAAATAGAATGTACATTATAGACATTAAGTTACCAGGATATATACAGTATGAGCTTGATGTTTACAGTATAAACAGGACTGAACATGTGATATTGTAAATAGGTGAAAACACAACTAATGTGAATTCATATCAAAGCTCAATGAAAATGGATGGATGGATGTTGAAAATGGCATACAAGCAACCAGCCTTTACTTAAGGCCATGCTAGTTTCCCATGTTGGAGGCTTCAGCAAAATGTGTTTATATGTATTAGCCATTAGGAGTTAACATTAACTAAATAGAATTTAAAATCTTACACAGAAAAGACACTGAAATATTCGTGCTTTATTTATTTGATGATTGAACTCAGTAAATTAAAAAAAGAAAACTTGATGGCAAAAATGACAAGCTAAAAATGTGATGAGTCTAAATACCGGTGAGGAAATATACTGTGCTTTATTTTATTTAGCTTGTTTATTTGCATTATAACTAAGACAGGGGATGTTCGTCTAACTGCACCGAACTCCACCGTAGACATCTTGTACTTTTTAGCTGCTATACAACTATCTGACAAATCAGACACGCATGCACTGTTGCTGGTGACGCAGTTATATATTTTTAAGGAGACGCAGTCACAACAAACATTTAAACAGTGTAGCGCTTCCTTTTAATAAAGAGTCGCAGGGCTAATGTACCAAACGCCGCATTGTTTTTGTATCAAGTCCCGCTAGCTCCATCCCCGCATACCTCCATTTTATTATTGTGTCAAGCTGCACGACAAACGCAGAGAAGTTAAGTTGATAGTGCGTTTCATATGCTCACAAGGCTGCACCGACGGAACCAATAAGTGTCGTTTGTTATTTTACCACAGAATCAACTTGCTATCACCTATGTAAGTAACATTGCATACTTGTAACTGTACGTGGCCAATTATAAGTTATAATACCCAATTTCGTTCTCATAAACTACTAGAACACTAAAATGTAAACCAATACATCTTTCTCGTCTTATTTTACTACCCCCGCCCCGCAGCCACCTTTATATCTGTGGGTGTAGAATTCGAATGCACCCGACACCAGCTAGCATGATAGCATCCCGTTAGCAGTATCTTTAAGCTAGCCGGCAAGCTAATATTAATCCCAGCCCGTTATAACACTTTTTATCAACTGAAGATGCTAAACATATTAAACCGACGCGGCTTACCTGCTGCTCTAGACCGTGGGCATTTTCGACGGCCACATGACTCATAACTATGGAATACGGAGGAAAAATGTTGTCGTTGAAAAAGGACCTCTTTGTTTGCCGGGTTTGATGTAATGTAATAGTTCTCTCCTGCCTTTGTTCTGACTGCCGTAACAACCGATGACAGCTACTGCATTGGTCTACAGCGGTTAAATATAACTTTATAAACTGCTATTGTTGAATTGAACGTCGTGATAAATTCCTCAATTTTAGCTGCAAGGATGGCACTTCGTGCAAACTCAGCTGTTATCGGTTTGCTATTCAGGTACCAGTCAAGTCAAACTCAGTAAAATGCATAGGTACTTCCGGTAAAGACAAAAAGGGTTCCCCAGTAAGCACAAATGAAAGCAACCCCGTGATATAAATCTATTTAATAAACACTGTAGCCTGTCCATAAACACATGTTGAACATTTCACATTGACTATAAGCTATAAACATATTTTACATTATATATAGACGCTAAACAAGGAACCCAATCCCTAGACTTCCGGGCAGATGCTGGGTAACACTTGTCAACTTGATTGAGTCATAATTAATCCAGAAACCGCGAGATTTTCTTTTCTTTTCATCGCGAGATCACAATAAACCAGAAAAATATATTTCATTTCGGTGGAGCAGAGTTTATTTTCATTTTTCTTTATTACGAATTACTAATAATTAAATACAAAACAATAATGCACAAATGTGTAGTGTCATTTGTATATTTTGTTGAAACTGATATTGAACACATCATATTGTAAATCCCATTTAAACATGCTCTACATACAACGGGTGGATTTGTGAAAAATAATAAATAAATCAAGCAGGAGGATCCCACCAAGAGAAAACTGAACCAAGGTTGTGTGAGATTTTATAGCAGAACTGTGAAAATGTTTGAACATTCCAGGTAGTGATGAGAAGTATCTCAACAAACAGAAAAGCAATTCTCTGTTTGCAAAAAGATTTTTGTGTAAACCAGGTGACCCCCAAAAGAATACGACAAACCGGTTATAAAAACATAGGTACTATTTTATTCTATAATTCACCCAAAAGAAAAGGGGGTGAATTATTTATGGACTATATTATAGTCCATAAATGCCATACATATTACTGTAATTCATACAAAAACTGAAAATCTCCCCACAATAGTAACTGCACTGTTGGTTTTCATAGTTTTGTTCATTTATCTATAGGTTTACTATTATATTATCGGTTGCTCCTGCTCCGTTGTCTTTCTCTCTCTGTCCCAGCAGGGGGCGTGGTTGACCCACATTCTGGAGAATGACGCCAGTGATCACCACCACCTGCTCAGTTCCGCCCAGCTGTTCCTGATCAGCGATCATGTGGGCTTATAAGGCGGGATTTCGCGATTCTCTGGCATCAGTTCCTTGTTTTCGTTCAGCTGGTAAAGACTTACTTACTTACTTCGCTCCTAGAAACTCTGACTTTTAAAGACTGTTACTTACCTTAGCTTCTGTGCTCAGGTCACCACGTCTCCTGCTCCTGGGAGAGACACGGAGTCGCTGCGGATTCCAACTCCTCCGGAATTGCTGCCACCTGTGACTCACCAGACCCGTCTCCTCCTTCCATAGCAACGAAGACGCCGCTTCTCGCCGCGATCCCCGTGGACATCAGTACTCTGCTACACCTGCCAGTGAGTCCGTTCCTCTGGAACAAATGAACAAACACTGTTGCCACGAAGGAGCCGCTGTGGAGAGCTGGCCCAGCTGCATTCCGTTCCCGTGTACTTTCGTGTCGTACATTCTCCTGTTAGCACTTGTCCACCTGGTAGTGAATAAAATCATTATTTTACTTACTTACCGTTGTCCTGTCTGCATCCGGGTCCTCCTCCTTAAACATCTTGGTTTTCCTCTAAAGGAAAACCGTGACAGTAGAAACTGACCAACAATGGACCCGGCAGACAGAAGCTATTAGCCGCCACAAGGACCTGCTAACTCAAATAGCATCCTCCGTTAAACAGCTAACAGCTAGCCTCGGGCCGCTACTTCCCTCCGCGTCACCTGTTTCTCCACCAGCCCAGTTACCTCCGGCATCTTCGTCACCATCCCTCGTTATACCCACTCGTGAGCCATTTGTTCCGACCCCCGAACGATTTTCGGGGGAGCTGAACAAATGTGCTAGCTTCCTTTTTCAATGCTCTCTGGTGTTCGATTTACAGCCGGCTACTTACCCGTCAGACCATGCTAAGATAGCATTCGTGGCAAATTTGCTAACTGGTAGAGCGGCTCAGTGGGCTGGGGCTACGCTCCGTAACGCACACACCCGCCCTGCTGCCTACGCTGGTTTCGCTACAGAGTTAGTTCGCGTTTTTGATCACTCTTTCCACAATAGTGACATCGCTAACCGCTTACTTTCTCTAAAACAGGGAAATTCTTCTGCCGGCGATTTCTCTGTTAATTTTCGCATCCTGGCTTCTGATAGTGGTTGGAACGACGCGGCGTTGCGGGCTATATTTTTACGTGGGCCAAACAAGGAAATTCAAGACGAACTAGCTACACGCGATATGTCTCCTAACCATGACTCTCTAATCGAGCTAGCTATTGGCCTTGATGGCCGACTCAGACAGAGGCGATGTGATAGGCAACGTTCACCACCGGTGATTTCCATCACCGAACCACCTCGTCACCCCGTTTTTGTCCCACCACCGTCACCTTCCTCTGCTAGTAGCGATAGCTCTCCGGAACCTATGCAGTTGGGCCGAACTCGTCTCTCTCCCACCGAGAGACGACGTCGTATGCAGTCGGGCGTCTGCATCTACTGTGGAGGTTCTGGTCACGTCATCGCCTCCTGTCCTCAGCGCCCAAGAGGTGTTAGCTCACCAGTACACGCAGGAGTGCTAGTGAGTAGGGCCGTAACCTGTCCTGCACCTACCCGGATCACGCTGAAGGCCCAGCTTCGTTGGGGAACTGAGAGGACCTCCACCACCTGTCTGGTCGACTCCGGAGCCGATGACAGCTTTATAGACTCTCATTTTGCCGAACAAGCTGGTATCCCGATGACGTCCCTACCTCAACCCAAAACCATCTCCGACCTCAATGGGAACCTGCTGGCCGAGGTCACTCACCACACCGTTCCCATCACCTTGATCCTGTCGGGCAACCACGTCGAAGAGGTCCAGCTCTTCAGCATCCCGGCCTCCTCGGCGTCGGTGGTTTTGGGTCTTCCCTGGCTGTCTCTCCACAACCCCACCTTCGACTGGTCCACGGGTCAACTCGCCAGCTGGAATGTCCACTGCCATTCCCGCTGCCTCAGGTCTGCTCAGCCTTCGCCATCGAGTCCTCCCGACGTTCGTCCCGCACCTCCAGATCTCACCAGCGTCCCTGAGGTTTGTCATGGACTAGCTGAAGTGTTTTCTAAGGACCGTGCTCTCGTTGCCACCTCATCGGCCATATGATTGTGGAATAGAACTCCTCCCTGGCGCCACTCTCCCTTCTCGGAGACTATACAACCTCTCACGTTCTGAGCGCCAGAGCCTGGAGGAGTATATCAATTAGTCTCTGGCTGCGGGGCTGATTCGTCCTTCCTCTTCTCCTGTGGGGGCCGGCTTCTTCTTCGTCGAGAAGGACGGCTCTCTTCGGCCCTGCATCGATTATCGTGGACTAAATGACATTACAATAAAGAATCGCTACGCTCTTCCCCTCTTGGACACCGCATTCAACCCCCTCAGCAAGGCGAGGATCTTCTCGAAACTCGACCTTCGCAACACCTACCACCTGGTCCGGATCAAGGAGGGGGACGAGTGGAAAACTGCATTCAACACCCCCATTGGACACTATGAAAACCTACCTTCGGCCTGACCAATGCTCCTGCGGTGTTTCAGCACCTAGCTAATGACATTCTGCGCGACATGCTGGACAGGTTCCTCTTCGTCTACTCGTCTCGCTCCCGATCCCTCAAAGATCTCTGCTGTCAAAGATTGGCCTAATCCCACCACCCGGAAGCAACTCCAGCGCTTCTTGGGTTTCGCCAAATTTGATAGACGCTTCATAAGAAACTATAGCCGCATTGTCGAACCACTCACCAAACTTACCTCTCCTAAACCGGTGTTCCTGCAGTCCGACGTCGCCGAGGCTGCCTTCATCCATCTAAAGGAGATGTTCACGTCCGCTCCAATCCTCGCCCACCCAGATCCTGAGCTCCAGTTTGTGGTCGAGGTCGACGCTTCCGACACCGGGGTGGGGGCGGTCCTCTCCCAACGCAGCCAGGACGACCAGAAGCTCCATCCCTGCGCCTTCTTCAGCCGACCCAGAAACAAGCCAACCGCCATCGAACCCCTGCTCCGGAATACCTGCCTGGCCAAAAGGTTTGGCTGTCGGCAAAGGATCTCCCACTCCAGGTCGAATCCCGCAAGTTGGCTCCAAGGTTCATCGGTCCCTTCCCCATCGACAAGGTCATAAATCCAACCTCCGTCCGTCTCAAACTGCCACTCTCCCTGAAGATCCATCCCACATTCCATGTCTCACTCATGAAACCCGTCATCGAGTCCGATCTGGTCCCTCCCGCCGATCCCCCTCCTCCGCCCAGGATCATCGAGGGCGGAGAAGCATTCACCGTCAGCCGGATCCTAAACATCCGCCGACGTGGTCGAGGCCACCAATACCTGGTGGATTGGGAGGGATACGGTCCTGAGGAAAGGTCTTGGGTTCCACGCCGCTTCATCCTGTGCCAGACCCTGATCCAGGACTTCCACCGTGATCACCCAGATGCTCCTGTCTTGGCGCTAGGTGGCGCCCGTTGAGGGGGAGGTACTGTCACGATCCACATTTCATGTCACTGTTTGTTTTTATTATTGGTTGCTCCTGCTCCGTTGTCTTTCTCTCTCTGTCCCAGCAGGGGGCGTGGTTGACCCACATTCTGGAGAATGATGCCAGTGATCACCACCACCTGCGCAGTTCCGCCCAGCTGTTCCTGATCAGCGATCATGTGGGCTTATAAGGCGGGACTTCGCGATTCTCTGGTGTCAGTTCCTTGTTTTCGTTCAGCTGGTAAAGACTTACTTACTTACTTCGCTCCTAGAAACTCTGACTTTTAAAGACTGTTACTTACCTTAGCTTCCGTGGTCAGGTCACCACGTCTCCTGCTCCTGGGAGAGACACGGAGTCGCTGCGGATTCCAACTCCTCCGGAATCGCTGCCACCTGTGACTCACCAGACCCGTCTCCTCCTTCCACGCCAACGAAGACGCCGCTTCTCGCCGCGATCCCCGTGGACATCAGTACTCCTCCCTGCTACACCTGTGAGTGAGTCCGTTCCTCTGGAACAAACGAACGAACACTATTGCCACGAAGGAGCCGCTGTGGAGAGCTGGCCCAGCTGCATTCCGTTCCCGTGTACTTTCGTGTCATACATTCTCCTGTTAGCACTTGTCCACCTGGTAGTGAATTAAATCATTATTTTACTTACCGTTGTCCTGTCTGCATCCGGGTCCTCCTCCTTAAACATCTTGGTTTTCCTCTAAAGGAAAACCGTGACAATATTGCCAGTATTGTTATTGGTTGTTGGCGTTGTGTGTCTGTGCATTTCTGACTCAAGTAAGTAGATATATTATATATATATATTTATTTTAATTATTGTGATGTCTCTCAACCTTTACATTACATACAGCCTGAGGGGTGTGTTCGTGTCTGAGGAGATTTGAGATCCTTTAAAGTACACATGAGAAAGTAAAATCTACGGAAGCCCTAAACGGCTGTATTTTTCTTTTTGTATGCACTGTTATCTCATGATAACAAATTATTGTCTCATTATCTCTATATAACAAAGGTTGTTTTCTCGTGATAACGAATAAATTAATAATGTGTTCTTCTTGATTTCGCTCAGTCATCATCCAGTATCCATGGAGACCCCTGGGACCTTGTAGCTGTTCAGCCATGTAGAACTACATGAACTACTAACAAAATAAATTAATTTGTTATCACGAGAAAACAACCTTTGTTATACAGAGATAATGAGATAAGTCGTTATCACGCGATAACAGTGCATAAAAAAAAGTAAAATCCACGGGCTTCTGTAAAAATTAATAAATGTAAGCATTTGAAGAAACCTGTTATTATTTTCAAGTGACGCTTTTCATTACACCTCTTTCATGCAAAATGTTAAAGTTATTTTAAAGCATCTTGGCAGGGAACCGTGAAATGAGACAGTTGATGCCATATCCTTTTAGATTTCAAGATTTAACTGTTTTCAGGTATAAAAACATGCATGCAATGGATTGTGAGATCAAGTTGGCATTTATGGAATGCTCGGCTGTAATATGTTTCCTCTGCTGGATGTTAGCTCAGAAGAAAGGAGCTGATTGTTCCACCTGGAACCCTGAGTGCTATCCAAGACTGGACATAACGTAATGCCACAAGATCAAGGGTCTCTAACACACTTGACCAAAGTCAGAGCCAACAACATCCCAGTTTTAAGAGACAAATGTTTCAAACCCACATCCATCAGCAGCAGGTGAAATTGTCAGTGCCTCCAGGACCACTGCCAAATCCCACAGTGAGATCAGTGGCTTGAACGATTCACTGTGTATAAAAAGTGGTTGTTGTCTTCGGTTTGCTGGGTGAGGCTACCTAGGAAGTAAGAATATCACGAATAGCCACCAGGGGATTGCATGAAGAACTCACTTTTCACTCATGGACATAAAGACAGACACCCAAACTAAGGCTGTATTCTTTCTAGATCAGAACTCAAGTTCACTGCGTTCCAGAGAAAAGTCAGTAAAAACCATCGGAGCTGGGCTAGCCATTGTTAGCAATACAATAACAAAGTGATAACAACTTCAGTATTTTGCGCATACAAAAAGCATAGAAACATGTCTTTAGATAAACATGTTGTGTACGACTGATTTACTGTGAACCAAATACAACAGGAGTACTATTAATAGTAAAATTAGCAGTGTTTGTGTGGCATATGCATTCACTTTTTGGTGTCCGATGCCAACAACAGAACCTTGGGTATGTACTGATACTGATCTGATACGGTGATTTTAAACCCTTTTAATTATGAAGCTGTTAAAAACACATTTGTGCTAGCTACTTGAAACAAATCTAAAGATTTAATTCTCCAGCTGTGTAGCAATGACTCCAATATCTGATCCAGTGTTTTTGGCCAATATCAGACCGATACCAATATTGAGTATTGTATAGATTCATCCCTAGTTTATGGAGGCAACCATCTTGGAATCCTTACTCAGAGGTGAGTTTGCTCCGAGTTACCGAGTTTGGAAATCCAAGATTATGTGGCATTAGCCTCAGTACACAAGTGGAATAAATGTTGCATGGTGTGAAATATGGGATTAAAGGGCATTCAAGGTTTCTTTTTAAAATCAAGCATTTCCCCCTGTAGGCAGGGGCAGACGGTGTATAGGGATGATTTGGGCAACGCCAAAGATCCTTAGTACCAATATTCCTTTCAGCCATCTCTGCCAGCAAAAGTAGTTATTATCAGTGTTCTAGAAATATTATCTGTCATTGTCCAATCAGAATCTTCAGATGGTTCCGCCTCTTCTGGGGTGATTCGAAAATTCTCCTCTTGACTCTCATGTTAAAAAAAGTTTTTTTTCGTAAAACATACCCTCCAATGCATTTTTAATGAGGATTTATGTGCATGCACTAACGTGCTTGCGTCATACATAAATTGAGCAAAGAGAGGAGGGGATAACTTCTCTTCACTTCACATCACGTCTCCCGATAAGTTGTTCGCCTCTCTGGTGGTGGCGCTCTGAGCGAAGCTCATCGTTTTAAAAATACACGGAGGATTGTGCTCGTGTAATCGATCCCAGCACGAACGGATAAGTACACGTAGTTTGACCAGTGCCACGGAGTTCACGCTTTCATACCTGTTAGCTGTTTATGGCTCGTAGCAGCGGACATCAGTCATTTGAAGCTAGTGATGGGAATTCCGGCTCTTTTTAGAGAACCGGCTCTTTCGGCTCGGCTCACTAAAAAGAACCGGCTCTTTCGGCTCCCAAGCGGCTCTTCAGGTTGTTTTATTGCTTTCATTAATTTATCAACAACAATATAAAATTATGCACAAAATTAATTACTAAAGTAAAAAAACGTGCTTTTTATTCATATATGTTTATTATATAAATATGCTTTTATTTATACACTCCACATAAAATGTAAAAAATAAATTATAAAATACAAAAAACAACTATTAACATCAACTTTTAACTATTTCAATTTTCAACTTTTTCCTTTTAAACAAATTTAAAGTGAAACAACACAAAACGCTGCAAACCTAAACATAATAAAATATAGATTAAAATATGCAAAACAAAAAGAAAAAAAAAACACCCAGATCTTTAATTAAGGTCGAGGTTGGCATTAAGAAATACCAAGTGCCTCAGCTGTGCAGGTTGTTTGTGGAGCCGGCTCTGTAGGATATTCTTTTCTTGCAGACTCTACACTCTGCCACTGTGTTGTCAACAAAATTGAAATGGTTCCAGATTTTGCTTCTTTTCCTGGTGTCACTCATTTTCTTACTATGGTAAAGGTATCTACTATACCTTTTCTAATGTGTTGATGTTGTCTCTTCTTTCTCTCTCATGCTCTGTTCGTGTGTTACTGCTGCGAGTGTAACTACCGCCCCTCCCCCCGCTGCTCAGCGCAAACACAAGGCACACACGCATATTGACCAATCACGTGCGGTGCGAAGAGAAAAAAAAGTGAGCGAGAGAGAGAGAGAGTGAAAAAAAAACAAAAAAACACGGCTCCCAAGAAAGAGCCGGCTCCCGTCGTTCACTTCAAAGAGCCGGCTCTAAGAGCCGTTTCATTCGCGACCGACCCATCACTAGAAGCTACGTACGTTAGCTTGTTTGCTAACATTGTTGATGGTTGTATCGCTCAGGGTTTAACTGCAGATTAAACTTCGCGCAAATCAGACAATCGGACTGTTTTGTGTAAGAGAGTATTGTAAGATGCATTTATCAACACATCTAAAGATCAAATTCTGCATTTTCCTTTACACTTAATGAATAATTTTACTGCACTATCTTGTCATATGTTTGTTGTATGTATCTGGTAAAGGTTGTGAAAGCTCTTGATCCTTGGTCAGTTAATAAATACTTGACTTAATATGCTGCCCCTGTCTTTATGTGGTTGCTGGACACATCTTGTGTCCTGTTTAGCTGTTTTACATCATACATTAGATTCATGTAAATAATATTTGTTTATCAAGTTGCCATCTAGTGGACACAAGGAGGACTGTTAATCATCTAACAACAAATTGATGCAGTCTTGTTTTATGCACCTATTGAATGGGTCACCTGATCATTATCAGAAAAAATTGCCCCCCATTAAATTTTCTTCAGGAGCCGCCACTGTCTGTAGGTCAGAGTGCAGTTTTAATATATGCAAGTAATTTACATGGAGGGTAAGTTGACATTGTTGCCTCATAGAAAGAAGGTGACTGGGTTGAAATCCTGCTTTGACTGGGGACACCATGCACCAGTAAAATGTAAAGGGAGTTCACATACTTTTATGAACTTCCTCAAGTGGCACCTTCTCCTGATGGAAAAGATTACATAATTAGGAAGCTTCATGGAAAAACCATGATGGACTGTACTGTCTCCTATTTCAGAACAAACAAAAGGACTTTGATCATATTTGCACCTTTATTCAGTAGTCGGCTGTTTGCTGATAAAACAGCATTTCTAAAGGAAAAAAACATAAATTTTTTCTAGGGTTATTCACCTGAAAATACAAGAAAGAAAGAAAGAAAGAAAGAAAGACAGAAAAACATTCTTGTCATATTTTGCAGTGAGCTCTGTGGGAAGGGTTTACCCAGTAACTTTCCATTTGTAGTCTGTAACTTTCCACAGCAGCACAGGCTGTTTTTCATGACCTCCTGACTGACTGAGTTGTGACATGTTCACTTGCTTTGTATTGGAGTTGGTGAAATCGGTTTCACATTCCATGACCTGCAGGTTCGTAATGATGACTTGAGCTGTGAAGCCCAAGTTTACGTTCTCTTTCCTATGCATTGCAAGTGTCAATAAACTGCAGGTGACTGAAAAGCCACTACTAAACATATGAGTAAATACGTTTTGTTAAGAGCTTAACAACGATGAATGAACTATATTATTATCTAAAGATGGGTCACATGGCGAGTAGTGGATAGCACTGTTGCCTTAAAGCAAAAATACCTGTTATTGCCAGTGGCAAGCAGAAGTGGGGACTATGACACCATCACTTTCCCAAAGTAACGTACTCGTCTACACGAAAGTGCAAGGATAGCATTTTGAAATGTTCTCAATCTGGGACCCATTCATTTGAATCTGGTGTGTTGGAGCAGGACAACATCTACTTGTTTTTATTCTTGTTTTTTGAACCCTGCACCACATCACACCAATCATCATTCTAATATTTCCCTCCTTGAGCCATAACCTACAACTTTTTATGCTACTCACAAAGCCTCAGTCAGAGTACACAAAAACATCACCAAGGTTGCTGGGTTTGGGTGATACATGTGCAGATCACCATCAAACAAACCATTTCTCCCTTGATCCACAACCTACATCGTCAGGGAATCTCACTATAAATGTCCTTGCTTTTTTAGTTACGCTGCTCACAGATAAAAGGCAACATTATAACCCCCTTGATAGAGGTAATGAAATGTATCTGTTATTCACAGTATGCCCTTCCCAAAGTGTGGGTTGCAGTGCACTGGTTGGCCATGGCAGGATTGCAGGTGGGTCAGAGACAAATGCTCCAATTGATCAAATTCATTATATTATTTTTATAATATATTTTTTTAGAAAAAAGCCCAAATGCCAAATTAAACGACAATAAAATATGTCTAATAATCTGATGTCTCACTTTGTCATTTACATTTTTATGGTCTGTATTATTGCGCTCGTCTTGATGACAACGCAGTTTTCAAGAGCAAGGTGTGGTTATTGTACTTTCTCACTTTGGATAAAATCGTCTGCTAATTTACATGTAATGCAAGTATGTTAAGTATCTTTGGAATGTCGACGAGCAGAACCAGAAATCAAACTCACAATCTTGCATTTGAAAGAGAGTGCACATTCTACCACTGTCACCACACATAGAAACATGACATACTGTAGAACTTAAGTGTAATGAGTGTAATCATTTTTGATCAATATTATGATTATGTTTATTTATGATGATGCACTGGAAATAGAAAATATATCTTTAATAGAATCTGTTAAATTCAATGTTATAAAGTATTGTTGCTATAATGAAAAAAAAATAGGGGCATGAAACCTCAGAAGTTTGGGAAGCTAGATATTTGACATTTGCTAATAAAAAAGTAAAATGTGGTCATTAGATAGCCATTGAATAAAATGTAATTGTGATCAGATAACGGTATTAGAGGATAAGATGTCCTTGAGTTTTAATATTTGGTCCACTTGAGGGTCTGCATGCCCCTCTTTAAAAGAAACTGCTATTGTGAACAAAGCATCACCAGGGAGTTCTTTTTTCCACTCTGTGTCAAGCACATGAGTTCAGAGTTAGCCCAGAGCATGTGGTCTCTCAACAGTCTGCAGTGTTTAACATACAGTGGCCCTCATACACACAGCCCACCTGCAGCAGGGCTTTAAACAGAGCGTAACGACCAGTTTGATTAAATGTTGTCCAATAGGAGATGACCTGTCAATGGTGACAAGTAACCTACAGTTTAGGGACATCATATAATAATCAGTCAGAAGGATCATATGCTCAATCTCATGATGTATCCAAGAACTATTTTCCAAGCACTGGGTGGCAGCCATCTTGGAATCCTATTTCGGGGAACACACGTCAGCATCACTGACTGAGAAATTAAATAAAAGGAGACTGATGCACAGTAGATCCATCCTTGTTTTAATTGTGCATGAGTGTACACCTAAAACATCAGTTTAGGGATTTATGGCTTCACCATCAGCCACAATGTGAAAACATTACTCAAAAATCAATACAACATCAACATTTATATTTGTAAAAATATTTTAAAAAAATCTGCATGGAAGACAGCATTTAAATTTTAA
Organism: Microchirus variegatus; assembly: GCF_963457635.1. Taxonomy (NCBI): domain Eukaryota; kingdom Metazoa; phylum Chordata; class Actinopteri; order Pleuronectiformes; family Soleidae; genus Microchirus; species Microchirus variegatus. The sequence goes on along the minus strand of NC_139802.1, from coordinate 26,652,852 downwards.
AGAATAGTACAAACCACAAACTGGTAGGCATAGAATGTGCATCATGCATATGTGCAGAAATAAGAAGGTATTACTAATGCAGATGTGTTAAAATGTTCTTTAAAAAAATGATGGGGTTAGATACATATTTGTATTAAAATAAGCCTCACTATGACATTTTCACAGTGTAAATACTAAAGACATCCCCATTGGGACAAATTCAAAATCATGTTATTATGCATACAAAAGCAACTGCATGTCACAGTAAAAATCAATTCATTCAATGTCATATATTTAATTTTTTTTAATGTCATACACAAAGGTATAGGCTCATCTTAAATGTTCTTAAAATCTGTAAAAAAAAACATCCATATAGTCATAGCATACAACATCCGAACACTGCTAATTCAAACCTGCTGTGCTTCATGCAATTTAAAAAAAAAGAAAAAAAGTGCACAAATACAGTCAAATTAGATCAATATAAATCTTATTTAATTTGCTTTAAATTCCACAGGAAAAAGTATTCGTTTTAGGAAACAGTCATTATGAGTAAAATGAGTGCATTAGTGCAAAAATAATATAAAAATAATATTTTTGTGCATTGGCTTAACAACAAATAAGTGTAATTTGATTTTATGTAATTTAATGTAGTTATCCGGAAGACTCCACTCTAACAGGGTGCGTGTTGGGCAGGAATATTGCTTGGTGTTGGAGGCGACTATCAGAGTTTCGCAGAAAAGTGTCTGTCATGGCTGACTATGTAGCAAGAGTTGATAATCTGTAATCAGTAATGGTGATGTGATGTCCACTGTGTCTGCCATTGGGTGCACTTTGTCTGACAAAAAAACATTGGCAATGGAAAAACCTTTGTCCAAAAGCTGTATTTGGGTCATATAGTGATTGAGCTAACCACATACACGCTAAACATTCAGCTAGCGCTTGTGTTGCACTTTAGTTCTTGATGGGCAGACATATTGCTTGGTGTCCAGCTGTTAGCAGAGCAGTGTAAATCTCTTGTAAATGTGTTGTGAAAATAAGTACAAACTAAATAAGTCAACATCGAAAATATAGAATTTCTATGTTGTGAAAAATCTCAGGCTGAGTAGCTGTCAGTGCTGTACTCATGAGCCCCTTTGGTTTGGTCTACCTGATGGCTTTGGTAGCCATTCAAGGCAAGTCGTTCAAGACCATAGAAGTGTATGAGTGGATGCTCAGGTTTACTTGGGTGGGTCTATATTGAAAAATAGATGTAGAGGAACATGCCAGTGGAGCAAATCACTACCATTCCTAATGTCAGGATGATTCTGGTTTGTGGAGGTTCTTGGAGAAGCTCATCAGCGATCCTCTCCTGTTCCTGAGCTATAATGACCCGATCCTTGGATGGTTTCTCCCTGAAGCCACACACCCACTCGAGCACCCTTATGCACCTCCTGCTGTGTGCTCCCCCTCCTTCAAAGCAGCCCTCCTCCCCATCCCTCACTCCCCCTCCATCTCCTTCCTCTAACATTGCTTTGCTTGTTTTGCCATTGCTTGGTTGACCATTTTCACAATTGTCAATGCCATTGAGGTGGTCTCTGTACTCTTTACCAAACTCAGTGTTTCCATTTAAGCTTCCACTGTTAAGGGGCTTCAGAGAATTAATGCTTTCCTCATTTCCCTTTACTTGCAGTTTTAGCTTCTTTCTCTTGTTTAAACCCCACAGAGTAGTTGTTGCGATTTGTTCTTTTGTGGGGGGTGGAGTGCAGAGACTCACAACAATGGTCACTAATGTGGATACCCAGAACAAGATAGCTGCCACATACATGAAATGGATGTCTTTGATGAAAGATGGGCGCTCATCCAGTTGGTCACAGTGAGGTTCACGGTAAAAAAATGCTAGCACCAGACGCACGGCTCCAAGTATAAAGCCTGTTATCCCACCCCAAAAAGCACCCATCTCATTGCATCGATGCCACAGGACTCCGAGCAAGAAAAGAGCAGCTATGGGTGGAGTCAGATAATCTGATACTTCTTGGATGTAATAGAACATCTGTCCTCCCTGCATTTCAACAATGACTGGCACCCATGCAATGCTTATTATCACCATAAAAACCACAAACAGTCTGCCGACTATCACCAGCTCTCTGGAAGATATTTCCTTCCGTAGCATCTTGTAAATATCCAGTGTGAAGATGGTGCTTGCTGAGTTGAAGATGGAGTCCAGGTCACTCATGAGAGCTGCAATCATGACTGCCATCATCAGACCTCGGAGGCCAACGGGCATCACTGACATGACGAGCCGTGGGTAAGCCACGTTGCTACAGCCAGCTGCTGAACCACACACTTCCAGACAGTGTTCTGGACTGATACACACCAACTCATCAGTGAAAAGGACCCGGGCAATCATTCCTGGAATTACCATGATACATACATATGAGCATACAATCAAGTTTTTAGATGTTAGAGATAAGAACAGCGATGAATGACTTTACCTGGGATGACGATAACAAACATGGGCAGGATTTTCAGGAAGCCAGCCATGATCGTAGAACCTTTGGCATGGGCGATGTTCTTTGCTGCTAGGACCCGTTGCACAATCACTTGATCTGCACACCAGTACCTGGAACACACAGTAATAATCACTGGTATGTACAAAAAAATCTAGTGATTTAGGACAGAAATAATAGGGATGTAAGCCCCTGCCTACACTTAACTGTAGCTCAGTAATAAAAAGTGTAAAAGTAAAGACTTGGACCAGTACCCGATAGAGGCAGGTGTCTGGCCCAGCAAAAAACCAGGCCAAGGCAGATCTGGATCATTTGGGCCTCGAAGGATCTTCAGTGCATCCGGCCTTGGGTTAAGTTGGTGGTGGCAGGATTCAGAAAATGTCAGGTTAGGTGAAGCCATCAAGATGGCTGAGATGTTTGGTGAGGCTTCCATGTACTTGACCCATAACCCTTAAAATAACATAGCAGGATGTGGTTTACTTTTGAGAAAGTATACAGATAAAATTAAATACATTGTATAAATGATAAATGATAACTTGCACAATGCATAATGAACCTTCAAGTCCTCCCACTTTAAAGAGGCTGATGCCTGTAAGACAGAGAGCTCCTGCAATCATGAGGAACGCCTGGACTATGTCCGTGTAGATGACAGCAACCAGGCCTCCAGTGACTGTCACCAAAGCAGTCATGGCGACGAGCAGGGTGATTGACAAATACAAGTTCCATCCAAATGATTCCTTGATAAACAAAGCTCCAGCATAGAGGTTCACTGATAACTTGGTGAAGATGTAAAGGATGAGCAATAACACTGAAAAATACACCTTCAGCCGTCTCCCCCCAAACCGTTTGGACAGGTATTCTGGCATGGTGTAGACTTCTGACTGAATATAGACAGGGATGAAAATCCAACCTAACAGCTGGAGCAATAACAGGGCATTCAATTCCCACGCAGCTACACTCAAACCACTCGCAGCTCCAGATCCTGCAAGTCCAATAAAATGCTCACTTCCGATGTTGCTGACGAATAGGGAAGCTCCTATAGCTGCCCAGTTCATGGAGCGACCAGCAAGGAAGTAGCCACTCACTGTGCTGAGATTGGATTTCCACATTGCCAAGAAACCAATCACTAGCACCAGGATGAAGTAGAGAATTACAACACTGATGTCTGCCACTTCCATGGCAGCAGCAGTGGCCATGTTTGAATATATCAGCTGAGTTGACACCTAAGTAATTTCAATTTCAAGGGTGAAGTGATCTTTGCACTTTCTTAACTAGGTTAGAGGGGGTTGATGATTACAATAATTAATATTCAAACAACTTTTTTAACTCTGACCTTTAGGTAAAAGTGGCCAGTCGAGAAGCTGAGCAATAATGTAATCTATCTGCCGTTCAGTTTTAAGCAAACATAAAGGGAAGGCGTTCGATAAAAAAAATCCTTCTTGAAAATATGTTTAGCTGTCATCCAATTCTTGTATCCATTCCACTTTGGTTCATCTTTGTGAATCAATGCAGGTTGTGGTTTTTCAGCTTAGAAGATGCAGTGTACAGGATGTGTATTTTGACTGAGGGAGCCACAAGAGGTCATCTTGATCCTGCAACACACAGACATTTATAAATTAATTTCGGCTCTTGGCGCTCTTATTTTGAAAGAAACACATTTATGACCAATTTATGTTGCACAAATAATTGATTTATCTGTTGTGGCTTGTCTGTCTTTCTCACGTCTTTCTTTGAGAGGACAAGCCATGACTTGTCACAATGCTGATTGTCAGTTCATCTTTTCATGATCCTGTTATGTTTAAACTTATATAATTTAATGCAAATTTACACTTTTTTTCATTCATTAGTGTGCTGGAGCCATATCTAATGCAACTTGAATGATTGAGATCCATCCATCCCCATGAGGGTCATGGGTCTTAACTCACATAGGGCGAAAGGTGGGGTACACCCTGGACAAATCACAAACAACCTTCCACTCTCACACTCACACCTATGGTCAATTTAGAATGGTAAATGCTCTGTATTTATACAGCACTTTTCTAGTCTTGATGAAAGCTGCTTAACATTGCAGTTTTGCCATTCACCCATTCACTCACACATCAATACTGTGCAGTCCATTTTTTCGATCACACAGTATACCCATTAATACCCATTAACGCACTGCCGTCAGGAGCAGTGTGGGGTTAAGTGTCTTGCTTGAGGACACATTGGCATGTAGACTTGTGGAACTGGGAATCGAACCCACACACTTTCAGTTAAAAGACCACTCACTCTAACACACTGAATGCCACATTTATTTAGATGCTTTGATTTTGACCCTTGTAGCACAGTATACTGTAGTTTTTGTCCCCCTTCCTTTCCTTCATCCCCCATTTTTCCTTTCACCCCAACTGGACAAAGCAGATGTCCAGTTGAGATTTATTTGAGTATTTCTCGCCACTGATGCCAAGTGCTTGCTCACTTTTTGAACTGGTTTCTCTTAGCCTGGCTAATGCCAAATCACATCTCAATATCATTTGAGATTGTGCAAGAGTCTGGAAAGGGTGTAGTTTCCTCCCTCTCTGTAGGCAATTGGATCAATCCACTGTACAACCAAACAGACCAATGATCCGGATGAAGTTTCCAGAGCTACAGAAAATGTGTAAAAAAGCATCTGAGCGATGCTATCTAATAATGGTTATCTAATGAGTTTTAGTCTGGGGAAGCTCTGTGGAGCAAATCCCTTAAAATGGAGGAAAGAGCCGAATCGAAAGACAGCTGCTCTTCGATGGCCACCATGTTGGACGTATACAAAAGCTGCTAGATGATAGTCGCTTCTCTGTCTGCCTCTCGTGTGCTAGAACCATTCATGATTGATTGTTTCCTCTATACCTAAAACATGCTGTGTATGTACACATGCAAATAGTTTAAATTCTACACTAACCAGAAATACATGGTATGGACACTCCCGAAATGCACGTGTACTGTATATTATTCTAGAATCACTGGTGTCACCAGGAACTGTTCTGTCAGAAATGAGAGGACCTCTTTTTTTCCACTAGAAAGACCCTCATCACACTATGTTCTGCTATGTGGAGGGCAATGAGTCATAAACCAGCACATCATATAAATTAAAGTTTACCGTGTCGCTTAATTTTTGCAATGACAGCAGGAGAACATTCAAAACATTGCACTTTTTTGCTCATGATGCTACTTACATTATATATAATATATCATGATAATATATGTATATATAAATAGTGTAGCTGGGTGACTGTGAAGACTATTTCAATTTATTTATCTATCTATATGTATAGATAGATAAATAAATTGAAAAAGTCTTCCCACTCTTATGAACATGGATAATTTTGATTAAGTTATTGTTTGGTCTGTGGTTTATTGTTTATATTTTGTTTTATCTTATGTGTTTAAATAAATCATCATCATCCTCATCAAAATGTCTGTTTTTGATTTATTTTGTCAACTTTTTGAACATTACATATCAAAACAGATTTTTATTTTGATATTCTGTAAAATATTGTCATTGCAATATCATGATGGATGTTAGTAATTTTATTTGAATCTCATACGCATACCCCTGCAGTGGTTTTCCACACTGTTTATCCACTTGTCTTCACTTGACTCACTTGAAGTTTAACTCATATGACAGGTGTATGTAATTCATGTCTTGAATAAACCTGGTGAAATAGACCTTTTCACAACAGATATTTGTTAACAGAAAATAGTAGTTAACACAGGATTTACCAGTAACATCATCATTCAGAGTTGTGCTATTGCAATTAAACTTTTTGAATTTTCTGAACATTTTTATTTTGAATTAATTATTTAGCTGTTCCAATAATAACGGTTGTGAAATGATAACATTATAGTGATGTAAGTCATACTTCAACTCTTAAAATGTATTAATGAAGTTTGTCATGCAGCAGCTGATGTGTGTGTGCTACAAAATGTATGAGCAAATAAAAACATCTAGATGTGAGTGAGCCCTTGTTGTAAGCTGACACTTACCTCCTCCTGAACTGCAGGTTTCTTGCACGACTTGTCTGTGGAATAGTTAGTCAGCAGAGTGGGTCTAGTGTCAGACTGCTGATAGTACCAGCGATCCTCTGGCTAATAAGAAGAAAGGGAGACACCACCCACAGCTGCTGCATCATCACCTGGGTGGAGGATAAATAGACAGGCTTCTGCTGCTGCAGGTGCTGTCCATTCACAGCAGGTATTTCGCAGATGTTACAGTTTCTTTTAGCACACTCTTTCTGTATGGATATCATTTTGTAAATCAAGGTATTTCCTGTACAGTGTCTCTGCAGGTTTCAACAAGTCAAATTTAAGACTTTTTAAGACTTTTTTAAGACCATAATGAATACAATTTAAGACCCATTTCACATCCATACTGGCAAAAAAAAAGAAGCAAAAAAGACATCAAGGAAAATTGGAGCCACAAATCGTTGAACTTTGTTGGACTTTCATTAAGTTTTCTCAGCTGCTATGCTAAGGTGTAACACACCGCGGCGCGCGCACAGCACGCTAGCTAGTGGTGCTCGATAAATTCTCACCAGGCATCACAGGTGGCCTACTTTAGTTCCGTGTTGTAGTTATGTTATTGCAATCTTGACATAGCTTGCGTTGAACATTTCAACGCAAGACTGAAGTTTATGCATGTTTTAAATAAAGGTAGCGTTAATAGATTTTTAAGACCTTTCAAAATTGTATTTAAGACCTTTTATGAAATTTTAGGAGAATTCAAGACATTTTAAGGCCCTGTAGTGTGTGAAGGAAAAAACATTCTAGAAATCTAGATATTTTTGAGATGGGTTAGATAAAAGAAAGGTTGTATTGTTCAATAACCTTAGTTTGGGGACTTGTTTCTTCTGCCTGCTTTGGTTACTCATATGTTCATATGCTTGTAAATATCACAGCAAATACTGAGTTCACTTCAGAAATGATATAATGACCAGCTGGCAAAGACGTGTACCAGGTTAAATATGTACAGCTATTAGAACGCACATCCCGTCATGGCTCAGAACAGCATGAAGTAAGCAGCAATGTCAACCAGGGTGTGTGGTGATATTAGCAGTGACATGAGTAGTAACGTTACAGTTATGTCACTTTTTCCTCGTGACACCAGGAGGAAAAACAAACAAAAAAAGATGAGTCCAGACAGAGCAAAACTCAGCTGCTCGTCTTACTTAATATACTGGTGAATCAAATGATTCACCAGTACTCACAAAGTACTCTACAAACTCACAAAGTGAGTGAGTTTGTAGTGACAGCTCAACGATGACACTACGTAAATGTTCCCTGTTTACATGCACTGTATACTGAAGAGTCCTGGAATTTCTGTTATTACAGAGCAGCATTTCAACATCATGGCACCAAAACAGGAGTAGAGTTTTTAGTAATTAAGAAGTCCAAAACGATTTACTATATAGTAAATAGTACATAGTATAGTATGTCAGGTAACAATCCTGACTATAGTGTAACGTAACAGGACTGGACCCAGATGCAGGACGGTGGTAAGTAACAGTCTTTGTTAAACACGAAAAAACAAGGCAAGTAGACAGGAACTCAATTAAGCGTTTCTACGCAGGCACGGGATTAACGTGAGTCACTTGACTGGAACAAAAAAGCAGAGTTTTAACAGCAACTCGGAAGCACTCACGTGCACGAACAAAACCAACTGTTGGGAGGTCGGACTCTATCACGGGCATGAGCAGAGACATGTGAAAGGTAGGATGAATGTTGAGTGAGTGTGGTAATTTGAGACGTACCGAGGTGGGGTTGATGATCCTGTCGACGGGGAAGGGACCAATGTATCTGGGCGCCAGCTTCTTTGACTCCACTTGGAGCGGAAGATCCCTGGTGGAAAGCCAAACTTTTTGGCCAGGTTGGTAGTCGGGAGCTAGTCTGCGGTGTCGGTTGGCGTTTCTCTGGGTCGTCTGTGAAGCTCTGAGAAGGGCGGCACGTACCTCTTGCCAAACCGTTTGGCAGCGCTGGATGTTGGCTTGTACAGAAGGTACGGATAGTTCCCTCTCTTGGCAGTTGAAAAGCGGAGGTTGGTAACCCAGAGAGGCCATGAAGGGTTAGACACCGGTGGATGCAGACGTGAGGGAATTGTGGGCATATTCTATCCACGGCAGGAATGAGCTCCAGGCAGCGGGATGACGAGCAGACACACATCGCAGAGCGACTTCCATGCTCTGATTAGAGCGCTCGGTCTGGCCGTTTGACTGCGGATGGTAACCCGAGGATAGGCTGGCAGAGGCCCCCAGGGCAGAGCAGAACACTTTCCACACTTGGGATGGGAACTGGGGACCTCTGTCGGATACGATGTCAGTGGGGATTCCGTGGAGTCGAAACACATGCTGCACCAGAAGATCGCCCGTCTCTGTGGCAGAGGGTAGTTTGGGGAGGGGGATGTAGTGGACACACTTCGAGAAACGGTCGACCACTGTCAGGACCGTTGTGTGAGTGTCAGAGGGAGGAAGACCAGTGACAAAGTCCACTGCAATGTGGGACCAAGGGCGGTGGGGGATGGAGAGGGGGTTGAGGAGCCCAGCCGGAGGGCGATTGGAGGTCTTCCCTCGAGCACAAGTGGGGCAGGCAGAGACGAAGGCGGCCGTGTCTTGGGATAGAGTGGACCACCAAAAACGTTGCCTGATGAACTGGTTGGTGCGGGAGGTCCCAGGATGGCAAGCCAATTTAGACGAGTGTCCCCACTGGAGTACCTCGAATCTCATGGTTGTGGGAACAAACAGACGGTTAGGAGGCCCGCCTCCTGGATCAGGTTCGGTCCGCTGTGCCCTGCGAACCCTTGTCTCCACCGGCCAGGAAGCTGCGCCCAAGATGCAGGACGGTGGGAGGACCGGGTCGGGTTCCTGCACCGGAGGATCAGGAGCGTAGAGACGGGACAGGGCGTCAGGCTTAACGTTCCGGGTGCCTGGTCGAAAGGTCAGGGAAAAGTTGAACCTTCCCAGGAAGAGAGCTCAACGAGCCTGCCGGGAGTTGAGGCGTTTGGCGTCACGGAGGTAGGCCATGTTCTTATGGTCGGTCCAGACCACGAAAGGTTGGGCGGTCCCCTCCAGCCAATGTCTCCACTCTTGCAACGCCAGAACGACGGCCAGGAGCTCCTTGTTCCCTACGTCGTATTTTTTCTCAGCGGGGGATAGACGGCGGCTGAAGAAGGCGCAGGGATGGAGCTTCTGGTCGTCTGGGTCGCGCTGGGAGAGGACCACTCCCACTCCAGTGTCAGAAGCGTCGACCTCCACCGTGAATGCCTCTCGGGATCTGGATGGGACAGGATGGGTGCTGAGGTGAATCTCTCCTTGAGATAATGGAAAGCGGCGTCTGCTTCGTGGGACCAATGGAAAACCTGTTTGGGAGAGGTGATTCTTGTTAGTGGTTGAGCAATACGACTATAGTCCTTAATGAATCTGCGGTAGAAATTAGCAAACCCCAAGAAACGTTGGAGTTGTTTGCGAGTGGTTGGAGTGGGCCAGTCTCTAACCGCTGAGATCTTAGCGGGGTCTGGAGAAAGTCTTCCCTGCTCTACTATAAATCCCAAAAATGGAACAGTCTTGGCGTGAAAAGAGCACTTTTCAGCTTTTACAAATAATCTGTTTTCTAGGAGCCGCTGTAGAACTAAGCGAACATGTTCCTCTTCGTCCTCAGAAAAAGTGAGGATGTTGTCAAGGTAGACGAAGAGGAACTTGTCCAGCATGTTGCGCAAAATGTCATTCACAAGATGTTGAAACACGGCTGGAGCGTTTGTTAGGCCGAATGGCATGACGAGGTACTCAAAATGTCCTAGGGGGGTATTGAAAGCGGTTTTCCACTCGTCGCCCTCTTTAATTCGGACGAGGTGGTAAGCATTGCGTAGATCCAGCTTAGAGAAAAGGCGTGCTTTGCTTAGAGGACAAAAAGCGGCGTCGAGGAGAGGAAGAGCGTAACGGTTCTTAACCGTGATGTCGTTCAGGCCCCGGTAGTCGATGCAGGGTCTGAGGGAACCATCCTTCTTCTGGACGAAGAAGAACCCTGCACCGACTGGAGAAAAGGAGGGACGAATTAACCCAGAAGACAGAGACTGGTTGACGCACTCCTCCATGCTGAGACGTTCAGAGCGGGAGATGTTGTAGAGGCGCCGGGACGGAAGCGAAGAACCAGGAAGCAGGTTGATGGTGCAGTCGTAGGGACGATGTGGAGGCAAAGACAGAGCTCGGTCCTTCGAAAATACCTCCGCCAGGTCGTGGTACGCCTCAGGAACGCCAGAGAGGTCGGGAGGTGAAGGAGCTGGAGCTGGCTTAGCCGAAGGAGCAGGTTGCGCAGACCGCAGACACCGGGAGTGGCAGTAGGTGGACCAGCTGGTGAGTTGACCTGTGGACCAGTTGAAAGATGGATTGTGTAGAACCAGCCACGGAAGCCCCAGGACAATCTGAGCTGACGAAGAGAGGATGAGGAATAGTTGGATCTCCTCCCGATGATTGCCAGAAATGGTGATGGTAAGTGGAGCCGTCTGGTGTGTGACCTCAGCCAGAGGTCTGCCATCTAAGTCGCAAATGGTCTTGGGTTTGGGAAGTGCTATGCATGGGATCCCAGCCTGTGTGGCAACTTTAGAATCAATGAAACTCTCGTCGGCCCCTGAGTCGACCAGACAGGTGAGGGGAATGGTGTTTTGACCCCAACGCACCTGGCTAGTCAGGGTCACGCGAGTGGGAGCAGGACAGGATGTAGCTCTGCTCACCAGCACACGCAGGAGTGCTGGTGAGCAGAGCTACATCCTAGTCTTTTGGGCAAAGGGAGCAGTTAGCGATGATATGTCCATGTTGTCCACAATAGACACACGCTCCAGACTTGAGTCGCTTGAGTCTTACGTAAAAAAGTAATTAGTTATGGTTACAAATTACTTCTCCAAAAAAGTAATTGAGTTTGTAACTCACTTACCACATTGTAAAAGTAATTAGTTACTCAGCAAAGAAACATTATTTTTTAATATTCTATCATGTTATTACAGTCAATAACATCCTACATAACGTCAACGATGTTTATAATAACATGTGTCCCGTGTCCCTGGCGGAGAGAGTCTACAATCTGCAGAACAGTATAGACTGGCTCGCTGTCGAGAACCCGAGGGTGCGGGAAGCAAGGGAGACACATTGACAGGTTTTACACGAGAGACATTGAAAGTGGGGTGTACACGCATCGAAGGTGGAAGTCTAAGACGGACAGCAACAGGGTTTACGACCTTACTGATGGGAAAGGGACCAAGTAAATGAGGAGACAGCTTCTTACAGTGGTGACGTAGACGGAGATCCCGGGTGGAAAGCCAAAGTTCCTGGTTGTGACGCTCCGACTGGCTGTCGGACTGCGGATGGTAACCAGTGGACATACTGGACCGGGCCCCGATGAGAAGGCAAAATTCAGCCAAGAAGCTTGAGATTGGGGGCCACGGTCCGAAACGATGTCCAGGGGACGTCCATGGAGCTTAAACACCTTGATGAGGATCACCTCTGCATCATCATGTGAAACAACAAAGTGAAAACATTTGTTTGAACATGTCTCATATATTGAATAACTATTCTAACTGTTTTAACTCATTTTTAACAGTATTTTTAACTTCACAACAAAAAAATGTCAGGTGGCATAACCAAATATTTATAAAAAATAAATATACATTCCTAATATTTATTTTAAAATTAATGATTTGGCAACTATCCCTCAAGGTGTCTACATTAAATAAACATTATTTTTATCATAGTGTTTTTGTGTTTTTTTTTTACAATAATTTAAGATTTTTGCTCTCTGTAGGTCAGGTTTTAAGCTTCCTTAACATCCAATTTTACATTCAAAGACAGGAAAATAATCACACAAATACACACATTCATATATTCAGTATAATCACTGCACACATTACATTTATAAAGCATTTGGTCACTTTAACTGATCATTTATTGGTTTAAATTGGTTGTACCACCTGACAAATATTTTTTGCACCACCTGACAACATTATGACGTGAAATATGCTGGGGGAATAAAAAAAAAAAATCATGTCAAATAGTAACGTGTTTTAGACATCAGTTAAACCTTACCCTAACCCATCAATGGTTTGGATGATGAAATTAATGATGTTAACTCAGGGAGATATATAGGGGGGAAACTGCCTAAGGCTTCAAGCTCTTGTGCTTAAAGATGAGTCAATGCCACTATGAGGGAGGAGATGATCAATTTAGTCTCTAATTGATGTTATTTTACTCACAAAAAAAGTTCATAAAGTAGTCACTGCTCAGCCTTAGGAAGGAAGGAATAGATGTATACCTTGAGGAACCTTGGTTATCATTCTTGAAATTCTGCTCACTGGTGTGTCCTGATTACTGGTGAGAGTACATTAAGAGCTGGTGGCTGTGCTTGTCAGGTTTTTCCAGTCTATTAGTTTGCAGCACATAACTCCATCAACATCCCAGTAATTATATTGTTTTAACAAACAGGAATGGATTATTGACAGTGACTAAAAAAAAAAAACAGTGTTACTCATTAACTCAGCTGTTCAGGCAACAAGTGAGCTCTGAGAGTGTGAACACGACATGACCTGGCTGTACTGTCACATGCCTGCGTGAATACTGTGTGTGTGAGAGTGTTTTACTACTGTCACACTTAGTACACTGTCATTGTCAGGACCAGTCCAGTAGTCCTCATGGAGGCCACAACCTGATCCTAATGAGGCAGAACTTTATTTCTGAAAAACGGATTGCCAGGATTAACACGTGAATTGTACTTGTCTCTGTGCATGTGTGCACAGAGACAAGCCTTTCTTGTCTTTCTTTGTGATTACCAGAAATAAAACATATAAACCATCGGGAGTGTGAGGAAAGTGAGGATATTTTGACAGGTCATCACAACTTTAAAAGGCTTTTTGAGGTTGAAGACCTGGTTTTATGGTTAGGGTTGAAATTAGGTACACCCTTAGAAATAAGGGTTCCAAAATGGTCCTTCTACAAGGGCTCTTGGTTCTAAAAAAAAACTTTCCCGAAGAAATGTTTTTTTTAAGGATTCTTGGTAACACTAATGGTTCCAGTAAGAACCATTTTGATCCAGAGAACCCTTTAAAACCCCTTTCCTGAATAAAGGGTTTTAAAAGGGTTCTTGGTGGAACACTCCCTATGGGCCAAAAAGGGTTCTCCTATGAGGAAAAGCCGAAGAACCTTATATGGTTCTACTTAGCATTATTATTTCTTAGAGTGTATAGGTTAAGGGTTAGGGTTAAGCTTGTGATGGTAACGGGCTAGAGAATGTATTATGTTGTTGAGTGACTTCAGTAAAAATGCTGCACCAGTATGTATACATGTGCTTGTATTTTGTACACATTTCTGGCCTAAACACTGAATTTGTCAGGACTAGTAGTCCTCATGGACACTAAAACCTGGTGCTAATGATGCAGAACCTAATTTTTGAGGAGCTGGTTACGTTTAGGGCTAAGGTTTTAATTGTGGTTAGGTTAAGGTTAGGGTTAGACATTAATTGGTAAAGGTCAAAATTGGGGATTACATTTTGTTGAGACTGTCAAGATGAACGGAAGTCAATGTACCTCAATGAGTCAGTGAGTCCAACAACGAAAAGCTGGGAAAACCTGTGCACATGCATTTGTGTGTGTGTGTGTGTGTGTGTGTGTGTGTTAACCATGAACACCTTTTTTTAATCCATTACAGAGTCTGGGGTGACCTTAGCCTTGACAACAGAGTTTAGTTTCTGCACACAAGCCATGATTTTGCACTTTTCATAAACTATAAGCCATAAACTGTAAGGAAGTGAGGTGCAGAGTCTCTGAAGCAAATCTGTCACGATGACTCCTATTTTTGTTGGATCAAGACAACAGAGTCATAGTACACAGCAGTGTGAATCATCAGAATGTTGCACCATTTTTTCCAGAAAAACTAACTTAAGATTCTGTGTAAATAACAGGTTTAAGGAATCCGAATTAAAAGTAAATGATTAAATAAATAAATAGAAATGACAGAAAATACAATTCCTACAACAATTCCTGTTCAGTTCCACATTTCATCTGGTGTTTTTAATATGATGGTGCTGAAAGGGCATATTATGCTCGGCACTCTTTAGCCGTATCTGGATATAGAGTAAAAAAACATAGGGGAGATGCATGTGTTACATTGAAGCCTACAGGAGCCTCTTGTCAACACCAAACTCTCTATTGATCATACTGTTTTTAGCCACTAGATGGTAGTAAAGATGTGTAGCACAAAGATAAATTATGATCCTATCAATTTTTTAATATAAGTTTGTCTTTGTTTTAGCTGTAACTAAATGGCAAATGGCCTGTATTTATATAGCACTTTTTCTAGTCTTGGTGACCACTCAAAACTGCTTTACACTACTACACATTCTTAAAGCACATCAATGTGCAGCACACTTTTCTATCAAGCATCTTTCATACCAAAGCAACTCATCAGTATGTAGACTAGCAGAGCCAGGAATTTAACCCACCACCTTACAATTGAAAGACAAATCGCTCTACCACTGAGCTTCCTCTCTCCACAAATGGTTAAAATGGGAGAAGCCAAAGGCTCTTTCTTTACCCATCAAACATTAACAGACACCTATTAGTGGTGAAACTGCAAATTGAATTTTGAAAATCCCACAACTATCAATCAGAGCTTCACACACAAGCGGGGAAACCATGGTGAGAGAAACAAACAATCAAAAAAACAGTTAAAAGGAAAGTTTTATACAGACTATCTCGCCCCCAGCATCTGTGCAAGTGCAAGACCCTCAATGTTCCTGTGATTTTAGCTGATTGAGCGAAAAAGACATTTCATCTTTTTGTATAATTATAGTTATAGAATGATTGACTGATTGATGTATATTACTATTCTGGCTTCCCAGTAGGATATATGGTATAATTCAATTTCTTAAAAATGCTCATTTTTTGACCAATTATACACACCAAAGTCTTGTTAGACTACAAGTGCAGTATCCTTAATATTTAATCTAACAAATGATTCTTAAGGGAAAGTAAGTTTTTTGTTCAGATCATGGCACAAACTAGTGGTTTTGATATATACATTTTCTTTGTGTTTATATTCTTACATTTTAGTCAGTTTCACTTCATCATTAAATCCTTTTATTACCAGAATGTAATACAATGTATTTACATTTTTAATACAGCTATTTTCCTCATTGCTGGTTGTTTTCTTCTGTTATATTTGTTACATATTTGGTTTTAGGTGTTGAAGGGATGGACATAGCGCTTCAGTAGCTGACCCACGTTATTTCCTGCCTATTGACTTATAGAGGAGAGAGCACATAAATCAGGCAATATCTCAGAAGACTTGTCTCTTCACTGGCTGTTTTTGTCATAAAGGTGAAGATTGTATCAGACTGAACAGTGTTTACTTGTACAGTCCTTATAATCGTATAGCACCATCTCGTGTTGAGTCCAATACTACAACATAATATATCTCCCTTTCTTTAGCTTTTTTTTCCCCTTTTTTAATTTTTTAAACACTTCTTCTTAATAAACATATTTGAACAGAACACAGTTTCTGCTGTTATTCCCTGTACCTAAAATGAACTCTTATAGTTCTACCAAAACGTGAAGTTTTTTCACGATGATCAGTGCTCACCGTCTCTGTTATGTTTGTCGTGGGGAACTTGACACTCCTTTGTTTTTCAGAATGTGTCTCCTCTTTGTTCTGTGTCAGTCTGTACAGTGTACGGCCTTGGCTGATCATGTCTCTTCAGTATAACAGCATGTTGCCATTGTTTTTGCTGTCTGATTCTTACTCTTTCCCCTACGTCCACCAGAGGGCGCTTCCTTGTTCCACGGTCAAAGTTGCGTCTCTGCTTCTGTTGTCTGTTCATCAATCTGCTCCGTACATGTCTGTGCACTCCTGGCTTTAACAGATTCCTTGACTCAGGTATTTTTGTTTTCAGCCTTCTTCCCATAAGGAGCTGAGCGGGGGAGTACCCTACCGGGTCCAATGGCGTGTTTCTGAACTCTAAAAGAGCAATGTAAAGGGTCTCTGAAGCTCTCCTGAGCTTTTTTCAGCAGATTTTTTACTGTTTGTATAGCTCTTTTGGCTTGTCCATTTGACTGTGGAAACTCTGGACTTGAGGTTGTGTGTTTGAATTCCCAGCTGGTTGCAAAGTCTTGCATTTCTGCACTTATCAGCTGAGTCCCATTGTCAGAAAACAGTTCATCAGGTACACCATGTCTGGCAAAAAATAGACTTGAGCGCTGTAATGATGTGTTTATTTGTAGTACCACTTACTTTTGAAATCTCTGGGTACTTTGAGTAATCGTCGACACACATGATGTACTCTGCATTGTTGAAATGAAAAGGACTGATTTCAACTTTAGACCATCAGATCAGTGGCTCTCTGGGATTGTTGTCTTTGTTTGCTGCACACTGCACATTTCCACACAATTTCTTCAATTTGTTTTGCAATTTCTGGCTAAAACAAAATGTCTCTTGCACATTCCGTACTCTTCATAATTCCCACATGTGCCTCATGAATTTTTTCGAGCATCTCCTCTCTCATCTTTGTAGGAACAACCAATTTTGAGTTTTTGAACAGTAGTGACTATCTTCACCCCACATCAGAATGTCATCCATCACACTGACGACTCCGTCCAGTCCTTCTAGATGCTGTGACAGGCATCTCTGAAATACTTCTGGGACAGAAGATATTCCGAATGGAAGCCTCTTAAACGTGTACCTTCCTGAGGGTGAGTTAAAGGTACATAGTTTCGAGCTCCCATCATCCAATTGGATCTGCCAGGAGCCTTGGTTAGCATCCACAACTGAGAAGACTTTTGCTCTTGGCATTTCAGCTACAACCTCCTGCACAGTTTTCAGAGGATAGTGTTCTCGTTGTATTGCTTTGTTTAAGTTCTGAGGGTCGAGGCATATTCTTATTTTGTTTGGTTTCACAACTGTCACCATGCTGCTGACCCGCTGTAGGCTCAGTTTGTTTTTCAATGACACCAAGGTTTTCCATCCTTTTAATTCCTTTTCCACTTTTTTTCTCAGGGCTACTGGGACCTTTCTAGGAGGATGAATCACAGGTGTAACAGCTGGGTGTACCCGAATATGGCGAACTCCCGGAACACAGCCTAGTCCATTGAATAAATCTTCATATTCACTCATTATGTTTGTCTGTGTTCTTTCTTTGAAACGTGTCGTATACCTTGATGGCGTCGTCTCCAGCAACATGGAGAAACATGGCACATTTTATGTTGAACTTTTGACTCCTGGTCAGCTGCTGTGCAGGGACCTGCTGTTTCAGGCACAGGGGGTAGTATTTCGCCCCCATCCTGGGCCTGGCCATGTGGGCCTGGCCCGTGAGTACATGTGGAACTCCCCCCCAGTGTCACTGACACTATTTAGTGCATGAGAGCTGTGTCAACACTGTCGCTTTATGAGCATGAATGGCATGTGTTTGAAAACTGGTGCTTCAAGTTACAAGCTGTCTCATTTCAGTGGCAATGGTTCTGTCATTTTTACACTATGGAGAAGAGTAAAGCTTTCTCAACCGTAAAGGCCTATTTGGCTGCAATCTCAGCCTGTCATGTTGGGTTTGATGGAAAAACGGTAGGTCAGCACCCTCTGGTGTGTCTTTCATAAAGGGTGTGCACAGTAAAATGCGGGCCCTCTCTCAAGCACCATCGTGGGACTATCCCACAGTGGTAGATGCACTGTGCTGTCACCTTTTTAAACCGTTGGAGCAAGCAGAGTTAGTGTATGGGGGAGATCCATGCTCTTTCTATAAAAGGACTCATAGTATACCCTATTTCTACAAGTCAACCTACTTCCCTGGTGTCCTAATAAACATGTCTGTGACATGCTTTGGTCAAAATACCTTAAGGATGAAGCACCATAGCATTTCAATCACCCTGCCAAAACAGGGGTTTACTACAGCAGAGGTCTCGAGCCTCTGGTGGGCATGCGTGTACTCTCCACTACGACATCCTGTCAGTTATACACAAATGCAAAAATTGAACTACAATAGCATGTAGAAATATGGATGTACAAGAATGTAAATATTTATAAATATCAAAAGTAGTTAAAAAATAAAGTTTTTTGTTTATTTATTTATTTATTTATTATTATTTATTACAATGGAGGAGAAAAGAGCAGTGACACAATTATTGCAAAGAATGAACTAAAATGTAAAATATTTCCAACCGGTCTCAATACCAAAACAGATGAATAAAGGGAAATGCACAAATCAAATGACTGAAATGTCACCTCTACTTCCACATTTCACAGTAAGAATTAGGATTAAAATGTTGGTTATTATAATTTGGAATACTCATTGAACTCTTGCTGTTATGTTGTTGTTTCTTATGTTGTCTTTGTTCTTTATTTGCCTGTATCTGTTATATGTATATAATTATATTCTATATGTTGGATATATACATATAACTACTATGTACATGTATATATGTGTGTATGTATATATATACACACACACATATACATATACATACATACATACACATATATATATTCTTTACATGTATGCAGTATGTAAAGAAAAACAGCAAAAAACAAATTAGCTGTAAATTATAGCAGTATTAATTCAGAGCAGTTAATTAATGTAAGCAGAAAATACTGAACTAAATACCTTCCATAATAACTTACTGTGCTGTTTTGTGAGCTTTGGTAAAAAAAATGCAGCATAATTTGTCCTGTAGATGGCAATACAAGACCACACAAAGTCGAGGATGGGTAAGCATAAATCTGCTGCTTTAAAGGACTGGAATGTGACGAAACAGTCATTTGATTACAGGATGCTCAATCACATTTTTATAGCCAGAACAATCAAACAACTAATTACAGATCTCAGTCAGCTAATTTTTGAATTAGCATTTTACTGCACATCTTAGTGATCTTTGCACTAATGTATATATATATATATATATATATATATATATGTTAAGAAAGTAAAATAAGCCTTATTTTTGATATTAGAAACATTTAGATAAATTATCTTGTCAAGCAATTTTTTTTTTGAAAAATGATCTATCTTTGTCGTCATATAATGTTACAGCTTACTTGTAGCTTTAAATACAAAGGAAATTTGTAAAATTCACTATCCTGAATTGGTGTGTGTGCAAATATACGCAATTCTAAGCTATACATTCTTAAAGTCAGCATAATCTAGTAAATGAAGAAAAAATGTATTTGCTTGTGATCAATACAACCAGTCAGAAAGTTACCACATTGGCAGATTATGTTTCCTTAAAACAAATATATGTGTATACATTCAAGAAGATTCAGTTGATTGACTTGTTTCATGTAAGGTTGTTTTCTTGCAGTGTAGTGATGTCATGGGAGTCCTGTTCTCTTCTCTCTCAGCAGCACAGAGAAGGGGGAAGAGAAGGAGGAAGAGGATGAAAAGAAGGTTGATTTTATTCTTCCTTAAACAGGAGCTGAGATGCTCAGAGTTGCTGCAGCTGGCAGATGGAGGGAAGAATGAAAGGCAGATGGAAAAACCCCTTCCAACATGTTTATTATCATCAATTGTGTATATACGTGTGTGTGTGTGTGTGCATGGTGATTCCCTCAGCTTGAATTAATGTGGTTTCATATTTTTGTAGTTATGCTGCTGTGATGTACTGTGTATATAAGTTGACTGCATCAGAAAAGATAGCTGATTAACACTAGAGACCCCCTGAAAGCCTCAAAGGCAAATTTTGAGGTGGGTCTAAACTAGGGCTGGACGATTCATTGAATTTTATTCATGATTTAGATTTTGGCTTCTCACGATCATAAAAAAATTATAACTGAATAAAAACGATTAATGTGGTGCACGGCGCGGCGTGTAAATTCCTATGCTAGAAAAACACCTTAAATGCACCCGTGTTACGTGCAGCTGCAGCAAGCGAGTGACGTGTGTGGATCCATAATATGAGGAGCGAGCAACTGAAAACATGGCAGAAAGGCAACCTTTGATTGAGAAGAAAGGTAGGACAATATCAGTTACCTGGAAACACTTTGGCTTCAATTTGACGGACATTGAGCAAAAGGAAATTGTAAAGTTTCTCGCGCTGTCGTGTCTGCTCCTCAAGGCAACATGACCAACTTATTCAATCACTTAAAGTTCAGCCATAAAGTGGTATAAAGGGTATCTGCAGGTTTCTACACGTCAAATTTAAGACTTTTTAAGACTTTTTTAAGACCATAATGAATACAATTTAAGACCCATTTCAAATCCATACTGGCAAAAAAGTACAAAAGACATGAAGGAAAATTGGAACAACAAATCGTTGAACTTGCACTTACTCATCTTATGCAAGCAATTCGGCTTAGCTGTGGGCTTTCGTAAAGTTTTCTCAGCTGCTATGCTAAGTTGTAACACACTGCGGCGCGCGAACAGCACGCTAACTAGTGGTGCTTGATAAATTCTCACACGTAGGCACAGGTGGCCTACTTTAGTTCTGTGTTGTAGTTATGTTATCGCATCCTTCAAAGCGAGACTGAAGTTCATGCATGTTTTAAATAAAAGTTAAGTTAATAGATTTTTAAGATCTTTCAAAATTTAAAAAATCGCACACTGACTAAAACTATAACTATTAAAATATATTATATAGCAGCTCATTACTGCTAATGTTGATATTATCTTGATCCATCCTTCATCTACTGCTTGTCTTTTTCTGAGGGTCAGAGCAGGAGCTGGAACCAATCCCAGATGGTGTTTTGGGCAAGAGGGATGAGGTCACACCCTGGACGAGATGATGCAGATGATAGCGATGATGATAATAACTGCTATTAATGTTATTGATTTTGAAATGCTCCTGGTCCCTATCTCCTTTCCATTCTTTTCACCCACCTCTCCTTTACTAACCTTGTCCTTTCTCTCCTCTCCTAGTCCAACTACCCCAGCAGATGGTCATACACTCTGGTTCTGTCAGAGATTTCTTCCTTTTAAAAGTGTTTTTTTTCTACACTGTTGCCAAGTGTGTGGTCATTGTGTTCCTGTTGGGTTCGTCTGTTATAATTGTCAGGTAACCTGGTGACCTGACCATGTAAAGTGCCTTAAGATAATAATAAGAGGTTGTGTTTTTCCCAAGGACATATCGGAAATTGAACCCACAAGCTTCCATGTGAAAGACAATTTACTCTATCACTTACAGTTGTTACGGAGTTACTGTCATCCCATAAGTGTTCTAATTACATCTTTTGATTACAATCGAAACTGTTATTTTCTTGGGTATGTGTGTTTATTTTGCATCATTTTATACATTTTTAGCAAATATGCCATATTCATTTTAATAATGAAATAGTTTTTTCTACAATTACTCAGAAAGTACTGACAAATGTCAGCATTTTTTAAATCATTATTATGGTCACTCGACAACGATAACCAAAAAAGTTCACATTCTGTCATTTAACTTGTCGATTTATGCACTTATCAATTGGCAATATAACTAACAACCAGCTTTTTAGAAGAGAGCAAACTATGGGAACCAATGACACTAGACACACTTTGCATTAGCTATAGGCTACACCATTCCATGGTAATAACTGCACATTCTCACATTCTCAGCTGTTGCTATGGTGATGTGTGCGGTTGTGACAGAAGTGAGGGAGCTGACAAACTTGAGAAATGCACATGACTTTGTGACCTCAGCAAACACACCCTTGACAGCATGAAGCAGACACTGTGTGTTTCTGTATGTGTGTGTGGCTGTGATATTAAAAAGAGTTGCAACAGAAAGTTGTATTTGAAGTTGAAGCCTAATATTAAATGATATATTTCATGGCTTATCATTATTTATAACAATGCAAAAATGTGCTTTAAAGAAAGTAAAATAAGGATATTCTTTTGTACCTAAAGCTAAAAACAGGTTTACATAAAATTCCAGAATCACAACAGCAAAGTCAGCTTAATCAAGCAAAGGAGGACTAATTTTAAGAAAACATTTCTTACATCCCTTTGCTTTTGATACAACTTTCTTTTGGCCAGTATTGTCTGGTTTTGGCCTGTTACAGTCACAGGCGCATTACAGGCTGAAAATCTAGCCAAACAAAATTTGCTTCACCCCTTCGACAGACAAAAATTAAAATCATTTTGGACTTCCGGTAACTGCTTGGACCTGATGGCCGCCTGAGTTTGAGCTTTGGACATTGCACGTGAAAGAGGTACCAAGACTACCCTGCCACTCTCAAGATAAGATCTGGACAGTCCACTCATCTTTTTTCCTCACTGGCAGACATGGAGCAGTTTCTGGACCAGGACCGCCCCAGCGATTCTACTGAGCCGGTGGTTGAGCACTGTCCGGCGGTCTCGCTGTCACCGGATGGCTGATCGCGGGAGTGCCGACAATTAACAAGTTGGAGCCTCCTGGCTGAACAGCCCCTGAAATGTGTTTGCGCCGCTTGACACTCTGGGCAGGAAGTTTACGGCCATTGCAATTAAGTCTGTTTATGTTTTCATTTTGTCTGATGTTCAGCATGGTTTGGCAATGTGGTACAGTTGATGTTAAATGACTACGTTTTTTTATTAGCATCAGTATTATTGCCATATAGTTCTGTGTTTACCATGAGGTTGGATAACACAATCCATTTTTTACTCACTCTTTGTGCAGTATCTGGCACTGACTTCTATAGTATTGTGTTTATTTTGTGCTTAGTTGATTGAACATTTGGGATGTTGTTGGGCTCAAGTTATATATATATATATATATATATATATATATATATATATATATATATATATATATATTAGGGCTGTCAAAATTAACACGTTAATGCAGGATGATTAATTTGTGGAATTAACGTGTTCATTTTTTTAACGCATTAACGTTGATTTGGGTTGATTTGCAATGACATTTCAGGAGGAAACCTCCCTAACGGGACCCCACGTCACCTCACGTTAACCTGTGTGAAGTTATCGCTCTGCAAGTTGTAAATGAAGCTGAAGGAAAATGAAGAGGAATTATCAATCAGGTAGTTAGAAGAGGAAGAAAAAAAGAGGATGAAGAAAAAAGAAAGACACAGTTGTAAGTGGAGCTACAGGTGCATATAATGATATAATCATAACATTAACAGTCACTGCTGCAGGTTTAGGTTAAGTTCCCCCAAGAAAACTATTTCACTTCTATACTTTATATTTTGTTTATAATGTGAGTTATTTACAGTGCAATGTATAATTTTTTAAAGTTTAAAAAAAAAAGTTATTTACAGTATTTTATTTTTTCTATATATTTATATTGTCTTATAATGTGGATTCTTTACAATGTAATGTTTAGTGTTTACTAAGTTTGTATAGCTTTTTTTTTTTAAAGGTCCCCTATTGTGCAAAATCAACTTTTTAATCTTTTAGTACTTATATTTGGGACTCAGTGGGCCATACCAGTCCGCCCCAGGTTTTTTTTTTACAATGTAATGTTTATTTTTTACTAAGTTTGTATAGGTTTTTACAAGTTATTTATAGTATTGTATTGTTCTTTACATTTATATTTTCACATACTTATAAACAACAACATATTAATCAGATTAATCCACAGCTACCCTGTGATTAATCTGATTAAAAATGTCAATCTTTTGACAGCCCTAATATATATTTACAGTATATGTTTTCTATATTTTCTCCTGGTTGCAGACTTTTTTTCTTCATTGGGGAAGGGAGGGGGGTGTTGGGTGATGTTGATGTTGTTTATTGTATGTGTGATTTTTTTTTTCTCTTTTCTCTGTCTTCATTTATTTATCTATTTTTTGTTTAGTTTTTTTCCTGTGGGGATTGTGGTGGGATGGGCTCCTTCAGAATAGTGATGAGATCGGCAGTTCATTTGAGTGTACTGAATCACTAGAATCCTTTCATTAAACTATTTGTTCAAAAGTTCGTTCACCGAATCGTTCAGTGCTAAGCAGGTCCCCGGTGTCCTGCTACGTGACTCACCTCCGCCCTGAGTGCAGTACGTTCGCGCCGTGGGTCATAGAGTGAGTGACATCGCGAACGAGATTCATGTCCAAAGCCGCAGTTCACCAGTTCTCTGTGTGCCAGTTGTCTCAGTTCGTTTACAACGCGAACAAACTGACACACAAACTAACAACTTTACTCCTGAATGATTTATCTCAGTTTTCAACACTTGGACAGCAGAAAATACTAATTTTTGCTGGCCTTACTGCAGCTAAGAAATTAGTAGCTATGAGGTGGAAACACCACTAGAAGCTGTCAGTGAACAATTTCTCACATTTCTTGATATTATTTATCTGGAGTTGTCCACTGCTCGTGTGATTGGAGTCAAAGACTCCAAGATCGTACAGTGGGTTTCAGTGGCAGAGAAACTTGAGGAGTGGATCTAGCCATCTAATTTGCCCGTAGTTTGTGGTTCTGGAGGGCCCAGGGATGGTGTGAGGGAGGTGGGGGATATTTGGTGGGGTTTTTTTTACTGTTGTGGTTCTGTGTTGTCATCTTTTCATTCTTATACCTGTCTTGATGTTTTGCATTTTGATATTCTGGATAATAAAATAAAAATGTGATCACAAAAAAATAAAAAAATTTAATCAATTTCAGAACATTTGGCTTATTTAGTTGGGCTGTTTTTGCAGTGAATAAATGATTAAAATCAGCTTAAAAGTAAACATTTCTTACGTGACAAATTTTCTTTGCTGATGCAGTATGACTACCTTATGTTTTGGCTAGTTTTATCTACTTTTTGGCTTAATTTTAAGGCACATTACAGTTGGAATTTCAAGCTATAGCTTCAAATGTTCTGGCCAAGTAATATTTGATTACTCCATTGGTAGATTCTTCTCAAAACAAGTACATTTCAATCAATTTAAGAATATCAGACTTATTTCTAGTAGGGTTGGGTGGTTAGCTGTTCTTACAGTGCAGCTGATAGTCTGGAATGCTGCAGTGCGTCAGTATTGAACATAAAGGGGAAACAATACAGCCAAATCGTAGTTAAACTCTGCGCCAAAACAACGTGTTTTTGTTGGTACTCAGCTGTTGGCTGTGATGGAAGTAATTAAGATACTCTTAAACCTGATTGCTGCAATTCCCGTTAGAGTTATTACTCATTCCTGGAGATGACTTTAAGAATTTATAGTTTGTATTTGGGATTTCATGCAAACCATTGTTTTAGCTTTTTACTGATAATTAAAGCTTAAAGTAATACAAGGCAACGTTTTTACCATGACAAAAATCCATCACAATTATTTTAATATTATAGTGACTAATATGATGAATGATCACTCTGTTGTGTCAGTATTTTTCCTACTTTGGCTGTTTCTTCAGCCTTGTTCCGACCACTGGGTCCTGGTGCAAGATAGCTTTTTTTGGTCTTGTGAGTACCGTAAAATGGAATCCTGCCATTGCTGCTTTTGGTAAATAATTTGAGACTTTAGGTTTAGGTGGTGGAATCCTGGTTTGTTAGGTCTTCAGTTGTTGCATTCACTTGAGTTTGACTGTGCTATTTAGGCTGTCGTCTCATTGTTTCATTTTTATTATTAATTTCATGACTACGTGACTGCACGTTAGCTACTGGTTTTTAGTTAGTAAGGGGATCTTCGCTAACATGAACATCATCAAACATTTAGTAGGCTATAATAGTATTGACTGCATAAAAACAAATACAGTATTTCTTCACTCAAAACTACCTATTTCTGTTCAAGATACCAACGTTTCTTCAACAAGAGATCTCATGGTTATTGTGTCAAAGAAGTGAAGGAGAAGAAAACGTTCCACTAGATCCAGAACTGCAGAGGTCCATTGTTGCTGTGAGGATGCTGAGTGGAAAAGGACTTCAGGAGTGATGTTCAAAGACCTGATGACCTAAGACAATTGTGACGGCTATCTACTGTCACACTGAGACGCGCTTTTCCAGTCTTGATGACCAGTCAAAGCTGCTTTACACTAAGTTCCCATGCACCCATTCACACCCATTCAGTCACACTTTCATTACTTATCTTTCGTACCCACTCACACGCTGCCGGCACAGCCATCAGGAGCAATGTGGGGTTAAGTGCCTCGTCTCGTCACGCATCGGCCAGGAATCAAACCCACAACCTTCAATATGAAAGACGACTCGCTCTCCCACTGAGCCGCCGTCGCCCGACGGTGGAAGGAGAGGGTGGTCTCTGAAGTCAATGCTACAAGTTAGGATTGTTAAAATATAATCATAACAGAACTCAACTAAAGCTCATTGAGAACTTCGTTGGTACATTTAAGGCTCAATCTGCTTCATGGTTGGATGTTCTGTTCGTTGAATTTCATACTGTAACTACTGTTGGTAATATATTATCCTATAACTCTCCAATCCTATAAATCTCCAATTTTTTTTTATCATTCTCGCTTAATGAGGGGGTTTCCAAACTTTTTCAATTGGGATTGAAGCAAATCCTTTGCATGTTGTTTCATATGATTTCCAACTGCAGGACAAACCACTTGCTACTGTAGATACAGCAGTAACTTCTCAGAATGGAGTCTATGGACCCCCAGGTTTTTTTGACGGGTTACAGTATGTCTGAAGAGCTTGTGCTGAGAGGTGAGGAGTAATCCTGTGATAAAACCATAGAAAAGAAGTGTGTAGAGTGTATAGAAAATATTATATAAACTGTTACACTATACTATACTGTGGCCAATATCAGTACTATGTCTGCATAAAACCACAACAATTAATGCAGCACATCCTGTACAGCAATGTACATGAATGTTCACATCAGCACATATTCAGTGCTCATTTCTTTTTTCCTTATTTTACAACAACACAGACCTGGTGAGCCATTGCTTCTATGAGCTCACCCCTAAATCAGACAACTTTATCTGTGGTGAAATGTTGTGTTTTCAGTGAGTTCACGACTATAAGCTGACTTACACTTCTGCATTGTGTGCTGATTTGAGGAGCAGTGGAGGAGGCGTTGCGATGTCTGAGTGGTATTTGCGACAGTACAATTATACTCAGCACCTGTAGGGGTGCTCGTGAGTCCATCCATCCATCTTCTACCACTTTATCCGCCACATGACGATCGAAGGGGGTTTTATATTAAGATATCGAAACCGTACAGATACCGCAGCCCAAATACCGTGATGCATACCGAACCGTGGGAAAACTGTACCGTTGCATCCCTTGCTCTTACATGACTCATGAGATTTATTTTGCTCGTTTTGGCCAGTCAAATCTTACCTGAATTTGAGGCACATTACAGCCTGAAAGCAGCTGTAGATTCACAAGCTAGTTTTAAATATACTAGCCAAGCAAAAATTGCTTATCCCATTGGCAGATTTTATTTCTCTTAAAACAATATATTTTTTAATTAATTTAAGAATATTTTGTTTGTTTCTAGTAGGGCTGTTTTTGCAGTGTACGTTTGCTTTAAGGAAGTACATTTGGCTAGAACAACAAGCAGGTTAACTATGTTCTGTTCATTATTAGAGCAATTAGAATTTTTAATGTCTATAAATATACATTTTTTTTTTGCAAAAACAACTGCCTTAGCCGTTGGCTTCAAATGTACTTGTAAATATTAAACTAAAGTTTCTTGTTTAATTCTTCTCCTCTGTGGGATTAAGATTCAGTCCAACAGAAAGAGAGAGGGAGAGACTTCAATCTAACCTCACTCTCAGTGTTTGTCTTTCACCATTTTTCATTCCTTGAATGCTGGTGTTTTAAATAAGGGCGTCTTTTTGTCTTGGGGACATTTGATCCTCACACGGACACACACACACACACACACTTGCAAAATATGCTGACACCATGTGCAAACTCAGCTTTTTTTTCTTTTTTCTTTTTTTTAAAGAAAGAAATAGTTGACAGATGAATGAAGAATAAAAAACATATTTTTTTCTCCCTCCTTCTTTGAAGTGAAGAAAGATGAATTGAACCAGCACTCGGGGCTATTATGTTATTTCCATGTGTGTGAGTGAGTGTGTGTTGGACTTTGTAATATTTGTCTTGAAAGTCAGTGTGATTCATATAATTGTCATTATAAAACCAACGGAAGGACACAGAAAAGCTCTCAGTAGTTCTAAGTTCGAAGATTTAGTTGTTGTGCCAATTCTGTCCCATTATCATTTTGGCATTATGACTGTGTAGGACTGAGTATACTTCAGGGTTTCCCCCAGAAAACCTGCTAAGGTCGGTGGTAGGACCTCTCGGGCAGCCCACTGGCGGCCCACGGCGTTTTTGTAAAAAAAAAACAGTTTGCAGGAAATTTTAAATTATGACTATTATGTGTTATTGTAAGACATTTCTTAACAATACTTTTACACCAACTATAGAGTCTTACAAAAAGACACACTCTTCACTTTAGTTAAATACTAATTAAGTAATTGGTCAGTGAATCTTAAAACAAGCCATGTAATGGTCACATTTAAAAGTAAAATAAATCAACATAAATAAAAAAAGTGGTAATGCCCCCTCCTCTGGTGCAGACAAACGGCCCTTTTATTTCTGCACACCGCTCCTGCACTGTTCTCTTCTCCCTCTCCTGCCCCATTCGTCGCTCCTGCGTCTCCAATCGGTCTCTTCCAAAGCAGACTGGATCATTTCTCTACGTGTTTTATCCCCACAAAAAAATTATGATCTTTATAACGAGGATGGAGTACAGTCGTGATGAAGTGCAGGTGATCCGAGTAGATCTGAGTAAAACCTGACAGACTCTGAAGAGCAGAGCGCACTTTTCATCGTTTTCACTCCGTGGTCTCATGGAACAGCACCTATTAAATGCTGGAAAATCTTTTTGCGCAAAACTGCGAAACTGAGGCAAAGTGCAACATCTCAAATACACAAATATACAGTGAGAGCAGGTGTAACATGTTTGCACTGATTTAGATGTGTGTCTGAAAAGGACCACACATGTTTAAAACTGCAGAAAAAGTGTCATTTTCTGCTCATAAGGAAAGATGGGGACGGCTGCGTGCGGCGCAGATTATGAACTCTCCGCGACATTCACTTCACACCAGAGAACATTCTCTCTCTTTGAGCAGTTAACCAAAGAAGGGGAGCTGCGCTTCCGAGAGCTGGTGTGCTAATTACGTCACTTCCAGGTATTGGCCAATGTTGGGAAGGCTCTACGCTGTCTGGCCAATCACAACACAGTCTTTCTTCTGGGGGTGAGATTTCAGTCTGAAACAGGGGGGCGCTGTGCGAGGGTGGAGAAAGAATGGGTCCGGGGGCCAGAACTTATCAGAAAATGTAACGAAACGTATTGTAGAAATGTAGCCAAGTAGAAAGTATAGATAATTGCTGCAAAATGTAACAAAGTAAAAGTAAAAATTATGCACTATTTATATTACTTACGTAAAGTACAAAGACGTGAAAAAAGTACTTAAGTACAGTAACAAAGTATTTGTACTTCGTTACATTCAACCACTGGAAACAATAGTGAGTGGACGACACTCTGAAAAAAGTTAGTTGGAAGTGGCACCGTCTTCGTTTAAGTCCGCTGTGTGAGATAATTTAGGTTTCAGCGTAGACTAAGATGAGAATGAGAAAATGAATGTCAACAAACGAACCAAAGTGTGCAACCATCCGTTGCACACTGTGGTTCGTTTGTTGACATTCATTTGTGAAGTTGGTTTGAAGTTGGATATTCGACAGACACTCGCTCTACATCGCTCTCCAGAATTTGTGTGGTGCCATTTGCCCCACATGCCACGATGTCTCACTCCAAGGTTTTCTCACAAGTTGGCAGCCCTGTCATTTCATGAATGCAACGACGAGCCATCTGGCCAAAAGTCGCACAATAATGTGCGTAAGGCTGCAAAAATAAGAGTAAGTCCATCCATCCATTATCTACTGCTTTATCCTCTACCGGAGGGTCATGGGTGGTGCTGTGCTTATCTCAGCTGACATTGGGCGATAGGCGGGGTACACCCTGGACAGTTCGCCAGTCCATCGCAGAAATAAGATAAGTATAAAATAATAATAAAAAAGTAAGCCTCATTTTTAATTTCCTTTGTCTTTGTTCTTATTTTTGCCCAAAAGGACAATAAATCTTGGCAAGCAAGTTTTTCACTCAAGAAATAATCGTATTCCAGGAACAAAAATCTAAATTTCTCTTAATAAGACATTACAGCATGCAATCCAATTTTTTTGTATTAAGAGAAGGAACAATTGCAAATTCACTATCATGGATTGGTGTGTGTGCAAATATAAAACAATCTACAGTATACATTCTTAAATTCAGCTTTATAAAGAAAAGTTAGACTGATTTTAATGAAACGTTTTTACATAACTAACTTTGGCCAGTTTTTCCTTGCTTTAAGGGATATTACAGTCTAAAAGTGGGTATATTTACAAGCTAGTCTTGAGTGTTCTAGCCAAGCAAAATTGATTATCTTTCTTAAAACAAGAACATTTTAATCAATTTAGTATTATGTGGCTTATTTATACTAGAACTGCTTTTGCAGTGTATTTTACATATAGGATGAGGATGTCAAGATAGGAATATAATCTGCACTGGCTGTTTCTGTACACTTGGAAAGCTCCAGGGGCCAGTGTAAGGATCAGATATATTCATATAGTCTGTCAATTTCTACAACATCTTACTCAGACTCCGACAGCTATGTTGGTCTAAATAAACTGAGTCACCTTACGTCTGTGAATGTAAAGGTTAATCCAGAAGGTTGCTGGATTAGATGGTTATTTTGGACCAGCTGAGTGATGAAAGGCAATCAGCTGTTGTATGCACAGAGCCTGACCTTAGTCAACCTTCATCTACATGGACCTAAATAGCCTCACAAGCGTCAGTGGACTGTAGAGTCACATTCACATTCATGGATTATAACATGGATTAATAATCTTGGACACAAGGAGATATATCACCAAACATAACACCAAATCACAACATACATACATACATCAAGGCACTGTACATAGACAACATCATGCAGAGCAGAGAAACTCAACAATTCACACAATGAGCAAGCACTAGGAATCAGTGGAGAGAAAAAAAATCAATTTTAACAGGAAGAAATCCCTGACAGAACCAGACTCAAAGATGTGCAGCCATCTGCCTCGGCCGGTTGGGGTGAAAGGAAAAATGTGAGAGAGAAAGGACAAGAGGGAGATGAGATAGAGACAGAAGAAGGAGAGCAGGAGCAGATATACAACAACTGTTATCAATCTAGTTATAAGTTTATGCAAGACAGTCAGTGATGACATGTTTATAGAACTCAGGATTTCCCCCAGTGTATTATAAGCCTTTACTTGACCCCCCGCCAGGCTTAGCGTTATTTGTTTATTTATTTAAAATAGATTTTTTTTATACACCACAGATTTTTCTATACCTGGGAACAAGGACGCATGCTCCACCATGTAATCAGCGCAGTGCACGCTTGTCCAGGTGCCGATTGAAACCCAAGTCACACTATCAAGTGCGTCATTATTACGGTTACATCGTTCTTGTCAATATATATGTTATATGGATGCGCCAATAATTCGGTGGCCGTTAACACAGTGAGTACTTATTAAATGCTGGAAAGTCTCTTTGCACTAAAGCGAAAATTGGCTGCATATGGCCGGATTATTAACTCTCCGCGACATTCACTTCACACCAGAGAACATTCTTTCTCTTTGAGCAGTTAACCAAAGAAGGGGAGCTGCGCTTCCGAGAGCTGGTGTGCTAATTACGTCACTTCCAGGTAGTTCCAAGTCACACTATCAAGTGCGTCATTATTACGGTTACATCGTTCTTGTCAATAAAGATGTTATATTTAGGGATGTACCAACAATTCCGCGGTCGAAACACAGCTACAACACAGTGGAACATCACCTGTTAAACGCTGGAAAGTCTTTAACAGGCAGGCCAACACGCAGCCAAGTTACAGAGCAGATTATGAACTCCCCGTGACATTCACTTCACAGCAGAGAACATTCTCTCTCTTTGAGCAGTTAACTAAAGAGATCAGCTCATCTGATTCATTTGTTATTCCCTTAATTGCAGCCTTAAAGCATCTTCTTTCACAAAGATTAAGACCACGGAGTGAAAACAATGAAAAGTGCACTCTGCTCTTCAGAGTCTGTCACCACGTTTCAATCCTCGTCATAAAGATCATTATTTTTATGTGGGGATAAAACCCGTAGAGAAATGATCCAGTCTGCTTTAGATATGAAATGACCGCTACAGTCATTTATATAAGCAGCAGCAGAAATTGTTGATACAAAATGTTTAGTTATATCTATTATTATAGCATAATAATAACGGTGATGACATGTATAAAACCCTATAGTGACTTAACTATGAACATAATTATTTTTTTATTTTTTTTATTTTGCAATAATACACCCTTTTAAGGATAAATGCTTTTATTTGTTTTTATTTTATATACAACCTGTCGCACCCAGTATTTGTGTTTTTGAGGCTACGGTACTTGGAAGTTACCAGTGTAAATGAACGTACATCTATGGTTGAATTCAAAAATAAGTGGAGTAAGGAACTGGAGACGAAATATTGTCACATGACCGTTGTCAACATAAATAGTAAAAAAAAACAAAAACATGTTTTTCTTTTCAAAATTTTCCTTAAAGGTGAAGTAAGTAGTTTATAGTGCCATCTAGAGGAGAGGCTGAAATTTACAACAAAGAACTGCTGATCTGCTCACCCCCTCCCTTCCCTGAGCGCTACGGTCCGCAGCTGGTCAAATCCTCGTTGTCTTTCTCCGTGTCAGCAAATAAGGTTTGTGAGGCGAGGGAGAGGGCGAGCTACCGCGGCCGTAGCAGATGAAGCGGAGAGAGTGGAGGCGGGACTTCCGCTACAAGTAAAGAGACGCTTGATTTGTTCTCTCGCGTTTGTCCTTACAGCCTCCGGTAGAAACATGGCGTCTCGCTGCTAACAGTGGCAATGCAACCGCGGCCCGCGACCATGTTATTTTACATGACTTTTTGAAACACTACGAAAATGAAACAAAAACTATTATACAGCGACTAGACAATGCAGGAGCACATAATATGTATAAAAAAGTGGATTTTGGGTCATATAAACCCATAAATACTACACATTGTCCCTTTAAAGCCATACTTACCTTTCTTGCATGTATCACAGCATTTATGTTAAGTGGGAAGAAATAGTGACACTGTTCATGATTATTTTCAGACTATGGAACACAATAAATATGATGCTAATGCTGGATTTTGCAGCTTGTAAACCAACACTGCAAAAGCAGCCCTGCTAGAAATAAGCCATATATTCTAAAATTGATTTAAATTATCTTTGTTTAAGAAGAAGTATCCGCTGATGGGGTAAGTTAATTTTGCTTGACTTTAATATTTCATACTAGCTTGTAAATCTCACCCCTTTCAGACTGCAATGTGCCTTAAAACTATAAGAAATACAAAATAATTATTTTCTATGAACAAGATGTAGACAGCAGAATATTGACCAGACCATGAGTGGGTCAGAGCCTCAGCAGTGCCTGCATGTCATAGTAGAAACGAGGTTAATGTAAGTTTGCCTCAGGCTGGATGTGACCAGTGAGCATCATAACAGCCAGAATCATGAGTGGCCAGAGTGATAATGATGGGATCTGACACTAATACTGCATTAAACAGTATATACACATTGTTCCGTGAGGTTTAATCTACAGTTGTAGAAGGAAGTCTGTGTATAATGTATTCAAATGTCTTTTCTTTGCACTGAGGCTCGATTTAAAGCTATAGTGTGTAAGATTGTATGTAAACAAATGCCCATTACATTCAAATCAATGTCAAATGAATTAATACGATGATTAAGTCTATCAGCTCCACACGACTGTGTTTCTTAGTATAGCAGTGTGTAGACCTCATGTCACCCAGTGACATTCCCACGTTGCACACTGAAAGCAATATGTTATGCTTGTTACGCGAGACGACTGCAAACAGGGTTGGAGTATCACTGAAAGGCAAAGAAGCGTCCACGAAAAGTTTCCGAAGTGAATTAAACTACTCATGGGATAAATGTGAATTGTGAGGTTTGATAGTATTGTGCTCTGTTCCATTAACATGCATCTGTCAGGGTTTTCACTGCCTATTTTAAGGCAAAGGCACCTTGGTTGAAAAAGGGCAGAAAACTATGTTTTCAACGACCCTGACACAACAGAAATAAGAGCATTGTAGTGCCTCTAATAGCGCGGTTCTCGTGCAAACCTCACATGCGTCACGTCAGTGAGCATTTGCATCTTATGCTTGCGTGCCGTGATGCCTTCCTGCGAGTTAAACTCCATCACACCAAACATTACTACATCCGACAACCCATAAAATTATTTCATCCAATAAGATAAAGGCGCAGGCATTTAAGTTCTCTGTCGCCACAATTAGTCCAACTACAATAATAACATCACTCTCACGAGACGGAGGTGAGACAAACACGTCCTGCGTTAAGTTTGTAAATGAAAACTGAAGCTCCAACTTCAGCTGTTTTTGCTGGTGGAACCGGGCAAACCAGCTAGAAAGATGGATAGAAATTATACAAAAGATCATCCCTCTGTGCATGTTTCTTTAATTGTTTATAATTGCAGCACATGTGAATTCCCACCCTGCCGAGGTCCTTAAACATACCATAGACGTACCGCTCGGCTCAGAGCAAACATCAGCTAAACGATCTCGGCAGTGTGTGCGTCCATAGAGCAGTGAGTGATGATGTTTTACTTATTGATTGACCGATATTAGTGACGTCATGATGATAGACAGCCTGATACATGTACAAGTAATAGAAGAAATAATCAGTAGATTGTTTATAGAATAGACAATATATAGAGAATAATACAAAATAGTGAATATAGTATGTAGAGATAAGCGCCAAAGAGAGATTTTTTTTTTTTGCTTTAATCTCTGTAAAGGTTAGAGATCATTCTTAATTTAACCACATTAGCTGATCCACACCTGTATTCACCACTACAACCCTGTATAAGTGAGTGAAATATTACAAATAGTACAAATTCACTTAATTGATTTATTTTTTGCTCCAACTTTTTCAAACCAACTGATGTCTGATGCGCGTTTCCGATTTTCTTTTAGCCCAATATTGCTTTTTCTCCCTCCATTTACATGATTAAAATGACATAATGATAGCAAATGTTACAGGTCTCAATTTTACCAAAAACAACATTTTTTAACAAAACAGAACAAACAATGTAGAACACATATGCATACATATATACATATAAATATATATATATACATACATACATACATACATATAGTTTTATCTAGTGCTTACATCTTCAGTTTAGTTTATAAATTAAACAGTAAAGTTTTTTTTTTCTGCATGAAAATTATTATTTTTTTAAAGCTGAAAAAAATTGATAACATAAAAGTCCTTCATGCTTCAAAGGCAAGGTAAGTTTATTTGTATAATCCCATTCTTACACAAGGCAATTCATAGTGCTTTACAGGCAAGAAAATACATTTGAAATTAAAACACAATCAATTTTAAAAAATAATATAGATATTAAAACAATTTAAAACATTAAACGATTTAAAATCAAGCCAAAATTAGTAAAACATTGGAATGCAATTGAAAATGATGCCCGATCAGTAGGGGTCGCTACGCAAGGTTGTTGTGCTTTTGGCTACAGTGAGCAATGGCGTCTGAGAGAGAAAGACTCCAGAAGATTCCAAATAGAGAGCGCTAAATTGCGTGCGCGAGCAGAAAGACTGCGCCTGTTACTGGATTATGTTTTGCGGGTGAACTACTAAGATTGTGGCCTCAATTGACTACAAGCGCAGAAGTGGTTAAGACCGTCCTATTTAAATGAGGATTTTGCGCGAGTCAAGAGTTGTCCACATGGAGAAAGAGCAGACTCAACAGAAGCACAGAATTAAATTTGAAGCCACTGAACGAAAGCACAGCTGACGTTCTGCGATGAGCAGATAACTGGGATCGAGGGATATATGACATCCTTGTTCCCCGGGTCCATAGGACCTTTTTATATTATTATAATTTGATATATTATTATTATTTTAATCCTGCGTCGGTATATTGGACAGCTCCATCATTACCTGACGTATCAAACTAAGAAAACTATGGACTATGGATGTTGCCGTAGATGATATATCTATAGCTGATTCAGATAGTTACATTAAATAGTGATTGTTGTGACTGTTTATTGCATTTAAATGTGTCTGGAACTGGAAGGGTTAGGGTTAGGGTAACCTGCCTGTGAGGTTTTGATGACGTGTGCGCACTGTGCCACCTGCGCTTCGCAGTGCACCGAGAGTAGACCAGGTTAGAGCTGGACCCGTTAAGGTAAAGCGGGGTTCCCCGTTCCTCCGGTCTTAACCGGGGAACATAGGTACGACCCCTCCTTGAACCACAAACTGCAGACCAAGGTAAGCCCATACCAGTACAAACACACGTTTATCCTATGGATATCTATATTTAATTTATTCAGATACACCAAATAAGAAATGAATGTGCATCATCTGTGAACGCGTAGTTGAACATGCTCTGGAAAAGCGTAATTTCCTGATTTACAAATATAATATAACTATAAATAACCACAGCCATGTGTGCGCACCGCTGTGCCAGTTAAGACCTGCCTTTCAAACGTGCTAAATATAGACGCAGAAATAAGCAGTGCAATCAGTTTCAGGTTTAATAAATCACTTTGCGCGTGCTAAAATAACATATTTACATTTTCTCCTCCCATCACACGCAAAATAGCGTGTAAACGCCCCATATTGCATATGCATTAAGGCAAGAACGCTAAATGGGTTGCGAGTGCTATTTTGCCCGTCTGAGGGACGCACTCCTCGTAGCGCCCTGTTAGTAGATCAGCATCAACGCAAATCTGCATCTGCATTTTTGCACGTGCAAAGCATTAGTAAATCAGGCCCTTAGAGTCTAAACATGTGCTGTGTGTATTAAGATATGACGTATTTATAGTTTGGCAGCGACGTTGTCGGCGGTGATCAGATCTCTGTGGACGCTCGGTGCGCACTGTGAGCCGGCACAGAGCAGTGTTATCTCGGCCTGTCCTGAGGACCAATCGCAGCCCTTGCCGTCTCCGTTGTCCCTTGACGGAGTGACGGACACTTAAAAAACATTTTGTGCAGTCGGAGACGACGCAGAGGCTCTCCGTCGACGCAGAGGGCTCTGCGTAACCGACTTAGAGCACTTTACGCAGGAGTATAAATTGGGCTTAAAAGAAGATGTGTTTTTTTAACCAGTTGCAAGCGATGACTCAGTGAGCGTGACACTGTACAGCCACACACACCTGTGATGGCTGCTCTCTTCTGTTCAGAGTGACACAGAGACAGGCAGACTTTCAAAGTGTAAGGCAATAATACAGTTACAAATAATTATATAGTTACAAATACATTGAAAGTTGAAAAATTTACCATTCTTTCATGGAGTAGTTGTTGGCAGTCTTCCAAAATTCCGAGCTACTCTCTGCCAAGGAGGGAGAGGCAACTCATGCACTTCCCATGCTCTCCAGCGCAAAAAAATACACAAAAGAGCGGCGAATGCACCCGCAAATTGATGCCGATACATGGAAAAAACGCAAATATCGGCCCAAAGAAAAGGTACAGGTAAGGTATAAGCCGAATAAAACCATCATACACGAACCACACTTTCTCTACCCCAACAAACCCAGTGATCCAGATGATCCTGGCATTTAAAGATTTGTGTATTGTATGTTTCTGGTAACATCTACTGCATGTCTGTCCGTCCAGAGAGTGGATCCCTCACCTGTGGTTCTCCCTAAGGTTTCTACCCTTTTTCCCTGTTATAAGGTTTTTTCCCTGGTAGTTTTTCCTTACCCTGGTCGAAGGTCTAAGGACAGAGGATGTTACCAACCCTGTGAAGCCTGTGAGACAAACTATGTTTTGTAAACTGTGGGCTATACAAATAAAATTTGAGTGATTGATTGATGGACCTCCACCAGACATGATTGACTGGAAGGATCTGGTTAGGTGTTTTTACAAAGTCAAAACAATGCGAATAGTAACATGCAAGGACAAACATTGTACAATCTGTTGATTTCCTGGATCCAAAATAAATAATATTAAAATGTTGTTTTTTTTCCATTTTCGATCCATCTTGGAGTTGAATTAGAGAGATTTTTATTGGTCAAATCATGATTTTTCACTTAATACACAACACTCTAAAGGTGGGCTCACACACCCAGGTTCTCCAGCCTTTGTCACCTTGGTCTAAATAAAACCCAGGGAACACCTGTCTTTGTTTGTTATGGAGCCATCTTGGAATCCTAACTAGGTTGCTCCGAGTTTCTGAGTTGGAAATTCTGTTGAAATTCTGAGTTCTGACTACCAATGGATGCACCAGCACGCATGGGTAAAAATACATAAAAATCTACATTAAAATAAAATACCAAATATCAAAATAATAAATGTATCCAAATAAACTACACAATATGGCAGCCACACCATGGAGTCAGCCATCTTGGAATCCGAACTCAGGGTGTGTGAGATGAATGACACAGCATGCAAATAATGTTCATGCATGACCTTGTTGTGTTTGTGTTTTAGAGATATTTGTGGTTGTCCCCATGTGGTGTGATGCAGGAAGTGTGTGTGTGTGTGTGTGTGTGTGTGTGTGTGTGTGTGTGTGTGTGTGTGTGTGTGTGTGTGTGTGTGTGTGTGTGTGTGTGTGGGGGTGCGTGTGTGCGTGTGTCA
Source organism: Microchirus variegatus (assembly GCF_963457635.1). Lineage (NCBI taxonomy): Eukaryota > Metazoa > Chordata > Actinopteri > Pleuronectiformes > Soleidae > Microchirus > Microchirus variegatus. Next base: position 26,613,804 of record NC_139802.1, on the reverse strand, counting down.
ATGGCTGGTGATTGTGTTTGATATTTGCACCCAAGTGCTGCGTCGCACTTTGTGAGACAACTTGACCCACATTCACACTCTGCTAATGTCTAAACATGGAAGATGCAGCAGATATGGGTCACACAAGGTCAAACATCACATATAAATGTGTGTTAATCTGCGGAAAAGTGACAACTGTCCTTCCTTCAAAGTTTTACACACAATTATATTAATTTTAAACTCCTGTAGCCATAGTATGAGCTAGAAAAGTTGTTCCGATCAAAGAGATCCACAGCTGGATCGCTGGAGATTTTTTCAGGGTCCCCAAATGTAGTAGAATTTTCCCATCCTTTTATTTCTGTCATGGTTTGGTTTGTCTGTCATGTTTGGATTATAGTTTTGTTTTCTCCTCCATGTTTCATGTCTTGTCTTCCTGTTTTATTTTGTGATCACTCACCCCTGTCTCTGTTCCAGGTTCCTGTTCGCCCCGCCCCCTTCTAGTCTGTGTCCTGCTTCCTGATTGTTCCTGCTTGTCTCCTAATCAGCCCTACTCAAAATACCCCTCTGTGTCTTGTCTCATTGCCAGTTCGTTTGTAACTTTGTCTCACGTTCCAACGATTATCCCACGATCCTTGTCATAGTTTTGTCCTCCCGTGTTTCGACCATTGCCTGCCTGTTTTGTCCGACCTTGTCTTCTGCCTAGCGATTCTGATACCTCTGCCTGTTTGGACTGATCTCCCGTGTTTTTGACCTTGGACAGAATAAACGTTTTTTGTACCTGCCTGAACCTCGAGTCTCCGCGCTTGTGTCCTAACCTGGGTCGTCACGACATCGTTCTGACAATTTCAGATTTATGTATCGGATGTAAGACTGTCTATAGTAGCTACATGAGCTGTGGTGAATATCATGTACTTTCAATTTAGGCCAAATCAGAAGATAGTTTCGCTCAGGGAGGATATGTCATGGACAACAGTTAGAGGAAAAGAGTAAGAGTTATTTATTAAACAACAAAAAAATAAACCAGTCAGTGTAAAGTCAGTGACCACAGTTCGGCCGAATTCAGTGTGTATTAATCCTTCAATGTATGGGTATGTAACTGTTGACCCGAGTAGTGTGATTTTGTTTCTTATCTGTATGATGTGATAGATGTGCTTTCTCCAGATGCTCCATGAAGCTGCTTCTGACATCACACCCTCCACGCATGTAAGCCGGTGCTCTGCTCCACGTTCCATGGGTCCGGGCTCTGGCTCAACATCAGAATCTATTCATACACAAAAAAAAGAAAAACCTGTATCTCTTTATACACTTTTATCTAAATCAACTGTACAGTATTTATCCTCTTTTCTTTATCTTAAATCAATGAACATGGGCCATTCATATTGACAACTTATCACAGGGTTTCCCCAGGAAACCCTGCTAAGCTCAGTGGTAGGGCCTCTTGGGCAGCCCACCGGTGGCCCACTGTGTTATGTAAAAAAAAATATTTTTTAAGCTGACAGGAAAATTTAAATTATGATTATTATGTGTTATTGTAAGACATTTATTAACAATACTTAAACACCAACTAGAGTCTTACAAAAAGACACACTCTTGAAATTAAAATAAATAATATAAATTTTTTCCACTTAAGTTAAATACAAAGTAAATAATTGGCCAGTGAATCTTAAAACAAGCCATGCAATGGTCACATTTAAAATGAAAATAAATCAACATAAATAAAAAAGTGGTAGTGCCCCCTCATCTGCCTGCACTGTTAGCCGCTCCTGCGCTCTACACTTCTCTGTCTGACAGTGGGCTCTCCTTATTCAAAGCAGACTGGATCATTTCTCTACGTGTTTTATCCCCAAATACAAATAATGAAAGGATTGAGTACAGTTGTGATGAAGTGCAGGGGATCCAAGTAGATCTTGGTGGACGAGGAGAACGTGGGGACAGACAGAAAGAACGGAGCGCACTTTTCATTGTTTTCACTCTGTGGTCTCAATCTTTGTGTAGAAGACGCTTTAAAGTGGACCTAGACCGGAGGTTCCAATCAATGCTGTTTTTTAGTGTGTATCTGCGTCATTACCTTGTTTAAGAAGCCCTGAAGGTTCTAAACAAACAGTTCAGCCACTGCTGAGAACGTTGTGTTTTATTGTAATCTCGGGCTCAGCGAGATCTCTGAAAAAACCCGGTCCGGTTACGTAAACCCCGGTTCTCCTGAACAGCAGATCGTCCTGCTCCGGGCACTTGTCCGGGTACATCCGGTTGCGTACATTGAACCGCAGAAGAAGAATAACGTCCGTTGTGGAGGTGTTTCACAAGCGACAGTGTCTTCTGACTCTGGGTCTGACTCATAAAAAGGGACTGCGGCTGGGAGTCGTGAAGAAGCTATTTTTAAACATTGTTAAAACAATGTTTTGATAATGAGGAGCAGTGCATCCACCGTTCCAGAGGGGGAGCTGAGGTTCTGAGAGCGGATGTGCTGAAAAGTATTGGCCAATCACAAGATTCTGTCTTCTGGGGGTGAGAGTTGAGTCTGAAATAACGCGGCTCAGGAACAGCTTCAGAAAAGAGGATTTCTATTGGCTTGTTTACAGCAACTAGGAGGTTTTTGACCATAAAAACATGTTAATGTATGTAAGTAGACCTGTGCAACAGGTCTACTTACTGCATAAAGAGCCCATATTATACCCTATTACCCCAAGTTAAACTAGTTCCTGATGCCCTTATGAACATGTCTGTGTCATGCTTTAGTCAAAATATCATAAGGATGAAGTACAATAGCAGTTCAATAATCTGCCAAAACAGCCCTTTTCAGAATGCTCGGTTTTGTGCCTGGTCATTTACATGTGAATGAGACCCAGGTAAACACACACCCACTTCTTCCAGGGGAGTGTCAATCTAACTTACTATCCACAGCCATACTGTCGGCACTTATCACCTATTGTCATGCACCGTCGTCCCAACCCCCGCTCCATATACCCCATAGTAATGTCCGTTTACCCGTTGTTACTGCGTTTCACCTTAATGCATAGAGTGACCACGATTTTGGCTTCTCGCGATCATAAAAACATTAGAATCGAAGAAAAACGATTAATGCGTAGTGCAGCGTGTATGTAAATTCCTATGCTAGAAAAACACCTTGAATGCACCAATGTTACTGCAGCTGCAAGTGACGTGTGTGAATCAATAATGAAGAGAGGAAATTCGGAAACACGACAGAAAGGAAGCCTTTGGTTGAGAAGAAATGTAGGACAACATCTACATCTTTCTGCAGTGCTTTCAAACGCGTGCTCTTCATATTATTGATCCACACATGTCACTCACTAACTGCAGGCACGTAACTGGTGCGTTCAAGGTATTTTTCTAGCATAGGAATTTACATACACGATCAACAACAAAGGGCTTGTGAAGCTTATGAACATTTTTTTCATAAATAAAATATATCCACTGGACACACAAATCCTCTGAGGCTGGAAGTTTGTGTAAAACACAGTGCTCCGCTGTGCAGCCACTCTTCCTCCCTCGCCTGCACTCTCATATTTCACAGGTTCAAGGAGGAGCTACGGTGGAAGTACTCTGCCTGGCGGGGTGCCAACATTCACAGTGAAATGCTCGTTATGTCGTAATTCCGCGGGAGGTTTAAACATTGCGTGTTTTATCGCCTATACTTACACTAAGTGGAACCACTAAAACATGACTGAGTCTTGTTTTTTCACATTTTGGGGACTGGTATGGCCCCCTGAGTCCCAAATATAAGTACTAAAATGATTAAAAAGTAGATTTTGCACAATATGGGCCCTTTATGGAGAGAGAATGTTCTCTGGTGTGAAGTGAATGTCGCTGGGAGTACATAATCTGCGTCTTATGCAGTCAAGTTGTACTTTGGCGCAAAGAGACTTTCCAGCATTTAATAGGTGCTGTTCCACAGTGTACTCGCTGTGTTACTCGCCGAATTATCGGTGCATCCCTAAATATGACATCTTTATTGACAAGAACAATGTAAACATAATAATGGGGCTTATAATGCACTGAGAAAAACCCTGTATCATATACAGCTATAATATCTTCTTTTTTTCCCCATTTTTTTAACAAAATGGTGTGTATATTAAATATTTTTAAATGTGCTTAACCTTTACCACCACATAGTGCACACAAATTATAAATTAAATCACGTATCTATCATGTTTGAGAATGATTCATTGAATTACTGTCTCTCAATAACTAAAATGCAAACAAATGCATGTGTTTTAGCTCACAAAACCAACTTGTTTACCATTGCAGTATTAGCTAGCATACAGCAATAGCACAGGTCATATCTCGATAACACAATCGCCCAATTGATAACACATAGCATTTTGATAAGTACATACAATTATCCACGTATAAATACAAAGTTAACCACATTCTCAAACTCAACACACTCTTATACCTCCGGTTAATTTTAAACATTTTCTCAGAAGCATAACAGCACATAATAATGATATAGTAATTTAATGAGTGAGTAATTAGCCGTGGTCTGCAGCCGCTAGCATGCTATGCTAAGCGCTAATGATTATTACTCACCGGAGTTTTCTCTGACAAAAACACGATAAAACGGCTATGTCCGGCAACACAAAAACCTTCTCACAGGTGCGGATACCTTTCAGGACCAATAGCTCAAAACAAAATAAAGTTTTATCCACTCATCTAATTATTAATATTAACTTGATCTCTCTGGCTGTAGCGTCTGTTCTCATTGGTGTTGGTGCAGGGAAAAAACAAAGGAACCATGACCGTGAGGAGTGCTTGTGTATGACTAATGCGCACCCTGCTGACGAAAATAAGGGACTACAACATACAAACTCATTCAGACTGTATAGCTTAACATCGTAAACATTGGGATTACACTGCGTGTGTAACTAAAGGGCGTTACATTTATATCTACATATTTTAAGTAACAGCCATGAAATGACGTTGACTTCATGAAAATATTCGTTTAACAATTCTAAATGAATTAACATATAGCTGTTAATTAGTTATTATATGTTAGGTTTCTGTCTTTTATATCACAGAGGCGATTAGAGAATCCTGAGATTGAAATCAGAATTCTGCAAAAGTCAGAATTTGGAGATTAAAGTGGTTATTCTGGAGAAAAAAATTTCAACATTTCTGAGATTAAGAATTATTCTCATTATCTCATTATTTTCTGTATGTATTTGCCATGCCATATTTGTTCTCATATTATTTAATCTATTATTACATTTTTGTCATTTATTGAAAATGACTGAGGCCACTTCTGTTTTTTTTTTTTACATCACTGATTAAATTACAGGAGGCTGGATGTCCACCTCTGGACCATGATGGACAAAGACACAGTGATATGGTGAGTTCTTGGCTGCATGCTGACCCAAGTGCAGCGGGTCAACAACTCTACATAAGCTCCAATAAAGCAGAAGAAATTCCAATAAAAGTCTAATCTGCCATGTAAATCCAGGCCAAGGTATGCTTTGACGAGCCGTGGGCCTTTTAAAGTGATGTGTGTGTGTGTGTGTGTGTGTGTGTGTGTGTGTGTGTGTGTGTGTGTGTGTGTGTGTGTGTGTGTGTGTGTGTGTGTGTGTGTGTGTGTGTGTGTGTGTGTGTGTGTGTGCTTGTGTGTGTGTGTGTGCGTGTGTGTGTGTGTGTGTGTGCGCACTTTTATTTGTTACCTTTTTAGGACATTTTCAGGCACTACACTTGACCTTGTGAGGACCAGTAGTCATCATGGAGACCAAAACCTGGTCGTCATGAGGCAAGCCTCATTTCTTAGGGACTGTTTAAGGATTAGGGCTAAGATTTGAATTGTGGTTAGGTTATGGTTAGAGTTAGGCAATAACTGGTTATGTTTATGGTTAAGGAAGGGGATGTGGCTTTATTTAGGGTGTCCTAATAAAAGGAAGTCAATGCAGAGTCCTAAGAAGAATAGTTGCACAAAGTTTGAAGATTTACACAAGATCACTGTAATGATAATGATGTGTGTGTGTTTCTGTTCACACAGTCACCTTATGGTGATTAGTCTTCCTTGTGGGGACAAAAATCAAGTCCCTGTGATGTAAATTAGAGCAGGAAATTCATGTCTGTAATGACTTTGTATGTGTAGCAGTTACACTGATCATTTTAATTATTAGATTTTAAAATAAATCCTACAAAATAAATTCATAACCTCATCATTTAAATGCACAGTATGTCATTTCTTAATTTCTGCTGCTGTTGAAGTATACATTGAAAAAACAGCATGATGACATCATTAAAAAGGCAGCCAATGATCAATGGTTGACTACTTTGAATATAAATACTGTACACATTTCTGAGTGTTGTAAACATCTAGCTATATCTTCCAGGAACGTCTGTCTGTCTGTGTATTCACATATCTCCAACTGAGGATAAGGCGCCGTCAAGCTGAGGCAGACAACGAACAGAGTACCCCCAATCACTGACTGTTCACCCCTCTCCCCTCCAGGAGGCGTTGCAGGTCTCTCAGCACCTGAACCAGCAGGTTCAGAGGAAGCTTCTTTCCTGCAGCTGTCACCTTACTGAACTCTAGGTCAACATCCCGGAGACAACCAACTAACTTATGCAACCATGTAGTTCAATTTTCCATATTTATTGTATGCCATTATGTCAGTATCAGCATTTGCTTTCTACATAACAAAAATGAACTTTTGCTGTGTAATCGTAAAAATGAGCACTCAAACTCACCAAACCAACAATGACTAAAAGCACACACAAACAGATTTTGCACGGGCACTGCACTAGTTTTAGCTAATGTAAATAGTAAACTATGCACCAAACTGTTCTGCACCAAACAGAATTTTTATAAATTACAACTTTATGTCATGAACGAATTTATATCATGCTGTCACTAAGTGTGTGAGGGTGAAAGAGTCTGTTGAAATCCTGCTTCAAACAACACAGACATGTTGGCGACAAGCTCTGGCTTCCTTCAGCTCTTCTGCCTTAATGTTCCCCCCCTGGAGCGTTAGCTGAGATCCCTGCAGCTATGAATTACAGCTATGATGTCAATACACATTGTCAGCGATTGTGTGTGTGTTTGTGTGTAGACGAGTTACTTTCACAACTATTTTGTACCTATTTTAAGAACTGTGATCATAAAAATTGTTCACATGAGTCCACAGGGACCTGCAGCAAACATGGGGATGTTCACTGTTAAAGGCACAGTGTGTAAGATTTAACAGCACTGGTGACATTGCATGTTGCAAGTGAATATATCACCCATCGCTTCCAAGCACATAGGAGAACCTAATCGCCAGTCATCATAAAACACGTGTTTATTTTGTCCATTAATAACATGGTGGTCCTTATGTACAGTAACTATAAAGGGCTTGTTCTGTGCTGATGAAAACAATTCATACAGTGAATGTCAAAAACAGGAAAATAAAGTTAGAACTCTCGGACTAAAGTCAGAAATCTCAGAATAAAGGTCAGAATTGTTAGATTGAAGATGTAATTCTGGAGGAAAAATGCAAATTATGAGACTGAGTCAGATATCTGAGAGAACAAAAAGTCAGAATTCTGAGAAAAGAGAGTTGGGGGATTAACAGTATAGAAAATAAAGAATAAGAATAAGAATTAGAAACACAAATTTAGCTAAATATATACCTTTACATGGACTATGTACATGACATAAGTATGTGTTTATTAAGTGATATGACAATAAATGTGAATATGAATAAATAGAATGTGTGAATGTGTTAGGAAGGCAGAACACTGCTGGACCCAAATGCTCGAGACTGGAGGCACACTGGAAGGTTTGAAGAGTCTTTATTAAGTCTCTAGAATTCAAAACAAAAGCGTAACACTATGGCTATAGATAAATAACAAAAGGCATAGTTGGCAACATAAACAACGTACTGACACACTATATAGGGGAAGAGGAATCAAGGGCAGGTGTGAGTGATTACTTAAGGATCACCAGGTGAAGAGCATGAGGGAATTAGGGTAGATGTGTCAAGGAGGACGAGGTGACAACGAAACAGGAAGACATGAACATTACCAAAATAAAAGGGGAAGTGAAAATCAAACCCAACATCAAAAAGGTGACATGAACTTAATGTGACTCTAAAGCAACTAACAAACAGACTACACAAACAAAAAAGACTAACATAACTTACGCCTCGTGACAGAATGTAATGTACAGAAAATCATTAAAAGTGACTTAACAAAGACTTTTGTAATTGAAATATTTGATCTTTCTTTATCTTATTACTGTTTATATTCTGTTTTTGCTTTTTAGCGAGATATTAAGACATGTGACATTGCTATGAGACTTGTTCTTAGAAGCTTTACTTATCGTTCTGCTGACCGTGTCGATGATCCAGACATAACTCCATGAGTATTTCCTGTCTGCCGTTGTCACATCTCCACTCATCGCTCACCACCTCAACAAATTATCATTTCAATATTTTTTCCCCATAGCTGTTTAAAATGTAATGATGCTGTCAAATCCACAAAGTTTATAAGAGTACAATTATTTAATTATCAAAGCAGCAGAGACATATTGTATGATATATTAAACAGGTATTTTGTTATTGTACAAGTGATGTATAGTGACAGTTGGCTCATAGAATGAATCCATCACAGTCTATAGGTTGGGGGTGTTTGACACTCTGAGGAATTAATTAAACAGTCAGATGATTGCCAGCAGGAATGATTTCCTGTGGTGCACGGTGAGGGGATGAGTCTGTCAGAATTCTGAGATTAGAGTCAGAATTCTGATGATAATCTCAGACCCTAACCACGTGGAACATTTCTTCATCCACACCAAACCCCCCTAAATTGACTCTAAAAACTCTACCTGATTTGCGTGTGCAAAGTGTGACAACTTCCTATCGAAACAATTTACAGCAGGTTCAGGGATTTTAAATAAAATAATGTTATATTACATTTTGTTTTATACGTTATTCTTCGAAAAATAACATTTTATTTGAGTAGTTATTCTTATCAAATACACATTTACAGTAATAAGCAGTAATGGGAAGTTGTCACACTTCACACATACGTAGAACAAATTAGGTTTCCCGTAACAGCTTGGCAATAAATATAGCTTACATGTTTTTATTCTAATAAAATATGATAGACATTTTCATAGTATTACTTCATTCTATAAAATAAAATACATGTTTTTCTGTCATTCCACAACTGTGGACCAAACACTCTCCAAACACAAGAGAAAGATGGTGAAGACGGGCGACAGCAAATGCATGAGCAAGAGAGGTAGGATTATGATATCATCGTTTTCCCAGGGTATTGGTAGTTTACACAAAAACACAAGGGGTGGAGTAGCTCAGTGGTTAAGAGCGGTGTACCTGTGTGCAGAGACATCATGGTCGCAAGTTCAACTCCACCCCTGGCTGCTTGTACTCAATTGTAAGTCGCTTTGGACAAGCATCTGCTAAACGACATGTAATGTAACAGGGGTTGTGTTATAAAATACTGTTTCAGGGCTGCCAAAACACTGTTTCCATGTGGATAAAATGCAGATACGATAATTTTTTTTTTTTTTTTAGCTGATTCACCTAGACTTTTTTTTTTTTTTTTTTGACAGCCTCTTGGAATTCTGGCTTAAAAATGAAGAAGAAAGAAATCCCAGATGGCTCTCGTCCTCCTCTGTGTAAGGTATTTAACATTTTTGAGGGAATTCAAACTTTTGCTACATGATCCTTGATTCCCGGTCGTTGGCAGGCTAATATGGCTTCCTACATAAAACCATCATCATATGCTGAGCTTTATTTACCATCTGGAAGCAAAGGGTAAACAGTATGTGCAGCATCGGAGCTGCAGCCTGGGCCTTTACAGAGCGACATTAGCCAGTATCGTGCCACACACACAAGGAGAGACGATGTGGTCATACGAACAGTACAAGTTATTTGTGTACACTTGGCAGTGTGTGCATTGTGTGGATGTGAGACTGGTGAAGAGCTGGAGCAGAGCCACACTGAGGAAACAGCACCATACAAGGACAAGATATGCTGGAGTGTGAGCAGGCTGGTGCCAGTGCCACTGCGGCTCTGTGACAACTCAGCCCAGGTGGAGTCAGTTCAAAGGGCTGTTTTGTATGTGTTAGTGGTATTTTGGGGAAATTGATAGGAGATGATGGCCCATGGCCAAGTGGAAAGGGAACTTGGCTTGTAACTGGAGGGTTGATGGTTTGAGCCCCCACTAGGTCAAAAAAGGGCTAGGCTACCCCTGAGCAAGGTACACTGATTTCAACACTGATCACTGGCTGCATGCTGCTCCCAATTCAAGGAAGGTTTCTAGTAGAGAATGGATTAAATGCAGAGAAGGAATTCCCCCTGTGGGACTGATAAAGGACTCATTTATAAGATTATCCTCTATTAGTCCTACAATGGAAACATGTCACAGGAGCAAAGACAATAAGGTAATGAATAATAAACACCTGTGAATGTGATGTAAAAATCTCCCATTTTAAAGGACAGAGTCTGTTCTTCAGCTCACCTGTGCACCTGTTTGACTGTGAATGATTAATATTGACCCATATATTTACAGTCACACACAGTTTGTCATCCAAGTATTATCCTGATCAGACAGACAAACAGACAGACAGACAGAACAAGCAAGAGATTTACAAAGTAGTGAGGTCAAACATTTTCTATCTCATAATAAATCTTTCTCTTTCTATCTCCCTTTCTCTCTCTCACACACACACACACACACACACACACACACACACACACACACACACACACACACACACACACACACACACACACACACACACACAGACACACGCGCACCATTCCCCCACCCATGTGTTTACAAAGTTTCCATGGTGAGAGGAAGGTGTTGACGATTCATTACTGCACTACTTAGCACATGCTCTCTCTCTCCCTCTCTCTCTCACTTTACCCACACACACAGACACACACTATATACTATATCACTGTTAAACTTTTCACTGTAAATTTACAGGCAGCAGCTCTGCCAGTAAATTACTGTATTTTTTACATTATCTCGCGTATTTTGTAATTACAGTATATTACTGGAAATAATTTTACAGTTCATTACTGTAAATTTACAACATGATACTGAAGATATTTTTTCAGTAAATTAGTGTTTGTTTACAGTATTTCACCTGTATTTGAATCTACAGTATGTACCCTATAATTAATGATAAATACAGAATGTTACTGCAATACTATGTAACGACCTCAGACACAGTTCTGATGGACTCAAAATGCACGACTCTAGATGATGATGCAATCAAAAGTATTTATTGTCCAAAAAACAAACGAAAGGCGCTCTCAATGAGGATCAAAATAATGATGCGAACTTTAAACTAAACATGAGATTATCTGACGACGAGTTTATCACACTTGACATACCACTCTTAGACATGGAACAAGACGAACTGACAAGGACAAAGGGAGACGAGGACTATTTATAAATGAGGTGAGTGAAAACTAAAGTTACGTATGTAACTACGGTTCTATGAATCCTGGATGACCACCAGAGGCAGTGATTTAGCACTGAATATCTCCATCTCACACATGCGCAGGTCGAGTGTTTATACTAACAAAGTCACCCTTGACCCCTGATGATACCGGCCAGTCTATATCTTCCGGTGACATCAGAAGATCTGTTCCTGCAGAATCTTCTCGCGAAACCACGAGGATTCTGAGTGACAGAACGCTCTGGCGGTCATCCAGGATTCATAGAACCGTAGTTAAATACGTAACTTTCGTTCTATTTCATCCTTACTGACCTAAAGCACTGCCTTAGAAAGAGGCGGTGCTTTAGCACTGGATGACCCATAACAACAAAGTCACGAGGAATGCTAGTACGTACCTCAGTGAGAGTAAAGTGTAGAGGAGCAACATTCACCCTATAGAATCTGGAGTGGGTAGCTGGTGATGTCCACCAGGGGCACGCCGCGCAGAGCCGCCCATGATATAGCAACAGCCCTAGTAGAGTGGCACCTCCCCCGGATGGCAGGGGATAACCACTGTGTTTGTACACCTGAGTGATGACATCCATAATTCTGTGCGAGAGAATTCCGGCTTGGGGTCTGCCCCTGGTGCTGCAACCCCCCCCTCCCCTTTTGAGCCCCTGAGTGAAAGCAGTCCAGTAGCTGAGCTGCTGCTGGAAAAAAAAAACCGATAATCAGCCTCGGACTCTCAACGGAGCGAGACACTTGTGGCGAGTCTGCGGCGCAGTGGGGGAGCTGGGCTGATTCACGCCTGAAGAGGCACACGGGCGGGAGCCGGCTGAGCTTGCGGGGCCATACGAATGGTGGCACCCATGGAGTTATACCCGCCACTGCTGGCTGAGGAGCGGGAGCTCGCACTGCGATCATCAACACAGTAAAAACCCAAAGCAACAGCGGTACTCACTGTACAGTTACTCACAGATAACTGTAGTACAAATGTCAGGAGAGGGAGCGAGTACACTGGCTTCACCGACATATGTATAATGTACCGATTACGCAGACGCTAGGTCAAGCAAGCAGTGCTGACACTAGCGCCTGTAACTAAAAACACAAATGTCGGGAGAGAGAGCGCACACGCTGTCTTCACCAACACAGGAGAGTAATAAAGAGAGACAGTAAACATTGTACAGTTTCTCATAGATACAACAGAAGTACGATGTTGGAAGAGGGAGCGAGTACACTGGCTTCACAAACATACAACCACAACGAAAGGTGGGCCGGGTACAACCAGCTGTGTACCGATTACACAGACTCTAGGTCAAGCCTCTAAGGATATAGCAGAAATACAGATGTCAGGAGAGGGAGCGAGTACACTGGCTTCACTGACATATGAAACTACAACTGAAGGTCGGTACAAACGGCGGTGTATCGATTACACAGACGCTAGGTCAAGCAAGCAATGCTGACCGCCAGTGCCCTAATTAAACAACACAAATGTCGGGAGAGAGAGTGCACACGCTGTCTTCACCAACACATGATAAATCCAAAGCGAGAAACGGTACTCACTGTACAGTTACTCACAGAAAACAGTAGTACAGATGTCAGGAGAGGGAGCGAGTACACTGGCTTCACCGACATATGTATAATGTACAGATTATGCAGACGCTAGGTTAAGCAAGCAGTGCTAACACTAGCGCCTGTAACTAAAAACACAAATGTCGAGAGAGAGAGAGCGCACACGCTGTCTGCACCGACACATGATAGTAAAAAAGAGAGACAGTTCACGTTGTACAGTTACTCATAGATACAGCAGAAGTACGGATGTCGGGAGAGGAAGCGAGTACACTTGCTTCACCAACATACAACTACAACGAAAGGCGGGTACAACCAGTTGTGTAGCGATTACACAGACTCTAATTCAAGCCTCTACAGATATAGCAGAAGTACAGATGTCGGGAGAGGGAGCGAGTACACTGGCTTCACCGACATATAAAACTACAACTGATGGTGGGTACAACCGGCGGTGTAGCCATTAAAAACAATACTGACCGCTAGCTAGAGAAGCAAATGTCGAGAGAGAGCGCACACACTGTCTTCATAACATGGGAAAGTACAGATAAAAAGTGGTACACGTTGTACAATTACTCACAGATACAGCAGAAGTACAGATGTGGGGAGAGGGAGCGAGTACACTTTCTTCACCAACATATGACCACAACAAAAAGCGGGTACGATCAGCTGTGTACCGATTACACAGACGCTAGGTCGATCAGGCAATGCTAACCGCTAGCGCCTGTAACTAAACACAGAAAAGTCGGGAGAGAGAGCGAGTACAACGCCTTCACCGACCTAATTTAACAGAGAAGACATACTCTCAAAAGAGGCGAAAGACGCCTGGAATATTCAGCCAGTTGTAGCGTTGGCTTGTCCAACTTCTATTTCAGAGTGTCCACGGTGTACCGCGAGGAACCTCCCGTCTCCGCTCATTGCAGCCCTTGGAGGGCTCGCAGCTCCGACAGGCTACCAGCGATGAAGCGACAATGAACGATTTTAGTTCAGCTCGCGTCTACCTGCGAAAGCGAGAAGAAAAAAGGAACAGATCCTCTGATGTCACCGGAAGATATAGACTGGCCGTATCATCAGGGGTCAAGGGTGACTTTGTTGGTATAAACACTCGACCTGCGCATGCGCAAGATGGAGATATTCAGTGCTAAAGCACCGCCTCTGGTGGTCAGTAAGGATGAAATAGAACAGGTGAAACCAATCAGGGGCGGTTTGCAAAGAAATTACAGCAGGACAACATTCATTATACAGTTCCATTTCAAATATTTATTAAAGCTCCCATAGACCAGAAGTCTGGTGTATCTGCACCATTACCTTGTTTATGAAGCCCTGAAGGTTCGAAACAAACTGTTCAGCCACTGCTGAGAACGCTGGGTTTTATTGTAATCTCGGGCTCAGCGGGATGAAAAAAAACGCTCTGGTTACGTAAACACAGGTTCTCCTGAACAGCAGATCCTCCTGCTCCGGGCACATCCGGTTGCGTACATTGAACCGCAGAAGAACAAGAACGTCCGTTGTGGAGGTGTTTCACGAGCGACAGTGTCTTCTGACTCTGGGTCTGACTCCGGGTCAAAGGCTTAAAAGGGACTGTGAAGAAGCTAGTGCAGCTGGTGTGCTAATTACGTCACTTCCAGGTATTGGCCAATCACAAGACAGTTGGGAAAGCTCTCGTTGGCTGGCCAATCACAACACAGTATGTCTTCTGGGGATGAAATTTCAGTCTAAAACAGCGCGACTGACAAGAGCTTCAGTAAGAAGAGATTTCCATCAAGTTCCAAACAAGTTAATGTATGTAAGTAGACCTCCATAACTAACATATATGTGCGATAGGACCATATAGCATATAGGACCATTCAGCTTTGAAATAAAAACAGTGCAACACAAGTAGACAGGAATAAACCTTAACACCCTGTCTATTTTCTTTTCTTTGTTTTGGTCTTTCAAAAGATTAACACATTTTATATGTGTGCACGATCAGACAAAGTCCCACTTGAAGTCACTGATCTTCTTGATGAGTGTGCTGACGTGCAGATTCACTCATGTCGGCTTCTTTTGGACCATCTTGTTCCTCTTCTTGCTTTGTATCGTCTCATGACTTTCTTTTGTACCCCTCTCACGATCGATGTCAATGCAGCTTCTAAAAAACAATATAGAAAGGCAAAAATATTTTTCTTTCAGGTGATATTGGTCTGTCAATGCAGCATATCAAATAAGAGCATGTTCAGTACAATGTAGTGATGCATAATGTTGAACCAAGTTAAAAAGAAGGAGTATCTGCCATAACAATATTCAAATAAAATGAAAACCAAGATTTAAGAGCTAATTTGTCCCAAAAAAATAGTTGTAATTAATTTCTGTTTTTATTTTTATTTGAATATAAATATATTTGCAATGAATTTAGAGCAAGGTTCTAGAAAGGTCTTAGAAATAGAAAAAAAAGACTTGTTTTGCCCATGCAGAAAACACAAAGGAAGATGTTCGACTTACTCCCGTTCTAAATTACTGATATCTACCAGAAAAAGCAACAGTTTTGTTTAAATGATAATTCAAACCAATACACAATGCTGAGAATGCGAGCTAGCGTTCCCACATTTCTACCCCTGCCTGGTAGTTAAGGGTTCGCCACTCATTCCCGCGGCCGACGATTTAAAGGAGTGTGCTAGCTTCCAAACTCTCTTGACCTCAAAACTTCTACTCCAACATGGGGTTTCTGTGCAGTGACAAACCCTCATACCAAATTTAAACTCACCTCCATGAGTTAGTGCAATTGAGACACAGCGCGCATTTAACTTTCTATAATGTTATACATGTACAGCAAGCAGTGAAATATACTCCTGACTTCGCTCCAAGACTGCACTGACATTCAATTTAAGAAATGTGGGAACAGGGTTTCATTTTGAGAAAAATCTTAGAAATGAAACAAATCCTTAGAAATGCGGGAACATAGGGCTGACCCCCCGTCTAGCTAGCATCTAGCTAGCGCCCAGCTGGATCATCCCTATGTTCCCGGGGAACATAGGACCCTTTTTTTTTCTTTTTTTTTTAAAGGTCCTATGTTCAACAGTGTGTTCATCTCCCTCTCTCTCTCTCCTTACAAAGTTTGAGGTTTAAGTACAGAAAAGCAGTTTTTCTCCCTGGGCATTTTGTTTATTTTACATACAGTTGCTTTCTGTTTGTCAGCTAATATCACCTGTGTTCAGTTAGTTTCACCACCGGTTCCACAGTATTCATCTCCTGCCACAGTAATTGTTCTCACCTGTTTCTCATAAAACCTTCAGCTCTTAGTCATCTCGCCTCGACTCACCTTTCATTCTCTGCCAGATTGTCTCGTCATCAACATGTGAGCATTTTCCCTCATGTTTCTCTGATGCATTTGTCCAGTCGTGGTCCTGGGTTCCCAATGCCCTGCATGTTTTAGATGTCTCCCTGCTCCAACACACCTAATTCAAATGTAATGAAGTCCCCAGAACCAGGATTGAGAAACCCTGTAGTGTGTTGAGTTCAGGTCATACCTTGTGCATTATCCCTTAACTTAACCATAACCATTAATGACAACTCGAACCTTAACCCAACCACCTTTCAAAATTTTGTTCCAAACATTACCAGTTCCCCAGAAGCGAGGTTCTGCTTCATTAGGACCAAGGTTTGGTCTCCATGAGGACTACTGGTCCTGACAAGGTCAGTGTTTGTGCCAGAAAAGCTCCTAGGAACAAATACAACAACACACACACAAAACCACAAGTTCAGTTATTTCACTGTAACAATTAGAGCCAAAGCTGAAGAAATAGGGCCAATTCCAATTCCTATCTTTACCCTCAATCTTAACCCTCAAGCTCAACCCTTAATCTTAAAGGTCACATAGAGTGGTCCTGTTGCACATATATGTTAGTTATGGAGGTCTACTTACATAACTTTTATAAATGAACTCGTTTTTATGGTCAAAAACCTCCTAGTTGCTGTAAACAAGCCGATTGAAATCCTCTTTTCTGACGCTGTTCGTCAGCTGCGATGTTTCAGAGCGAACTCTGACCCCCAGAAGACAGAGTGTGTTGTGATTGGCCAGTACTATTGAGCACACCAGCTCTCAGAAGCACAGCTCCCCCCTCAGTGGATGTGCTGCTCCTCATTATCAAAACATTGTTTTAAGAATGTTTAAAAATTGCTTCTTCACCACTCCCCACCTCAGTCCCTTTTATGACTTTGACCCGGAGTCAGACCCAGAGTCAGAAGACACTGTCGCTCGTGAAACACCTCCACAACGGACGTTATTCTTCTTCTGCGGTTCAATGTACGCAACCGGATGTGCCCGGACTAGTGCCCGGAGCA
>NC_139802.1:26296529-26594029 GCF_963457635.1 Microchirus variegatus | reverse complement strand
GAATAGTTAATATAGAGCTGAAACAATCGATTGCTAAATTAATCGTCAACTATTTTGATAATCGATGAATCGGTTTGAAGTTTTTTCATTATTAAAACAAGATTTCTGATTGTTTTAGCTTCTTAAATGTGGATATTTGCTTTGTTTCTTTACTCCACATAACAAATAAATCATTAAAACTGAATTGTTTAGGCTTGTGGAAAAAAACAAGAAATTTTAGAGCATCGTCATTTCCAGGTTTGACAAACACTTATCAGGTTTTCTGTCATTTTATGGAGCAAACTATTTCTTTTTGTGTTTGTTTCAGATCAATCGCGCATTGTCACCAACACTCTGACAGAGTGGCAACTGTCAGAGCTTATAGTAATATTTAAAGGTAAGAAATACAACCCATCCACAGCATATCAATTCTGCACTACTCATAGTGATAATTTGGATAGTTATGGAGTTGACTGCATTCCTTTTTTGTATAAATTCTTATTAAATATAATTTCCTTTTTTTTTTCTTTTCAATAGGTGGGCTGCACACATTTTCAGAACATGTTTATTGTAATGATAGACCCTCAAAATAATTTGTGGCTTCTTAGGTCAGTTCAGGTCTGAATCCTTTTTTTAATTGTTTTCTGTAATGTGAGCTATATGCCATAACCATTAAGACTTAAACAAAAAAAGTTTGGAATATTTTGTTATGTGCAGTGAAAGGTAGATTATTAAAGTTCAACTTTTTGAATTATAAATGCACTGAATCTTTTCCAAATAGTAATCCTAACAAAGACTCGTTGTTCTTGTGGGCACCAGGAAAATGGTCCTCACAATGTCTAGTTTTAATTCTACTATAGTTGAATTTGATTTGGTTCTTACTCACTCACATTTGCTCTCTTGCATTCTTTCTTCGTTTCTTTTTTTTTTTAGCCTGGAACAAACATGGTGGAATATCTTCATGAGGCCAGATCCAGACCCTACACCTATGTCCTGACACTGGGGAATGACAATCACCATCCATCAGGCTATTACTATTGTTGCCGGAGATGCTTTGGAGCATGATTCAGGCCATTGATGTCTGCTTTAAGGCAATTTCATCTTCGACATTGAATATCCAAAGCAGTGTAAGCATGTGTGGAAATTCCTACAGAGTGCAGTCTATAAAATGCCAGGAGGGGAGTCCAAACAGGTGAAGTTCCTTCAGACAAGAGTACTTGCGTGCAAGTAGAGCTAACTACCTTTTCTATTTTAAAAGCTGTTCTTGAGGCCAACAGGTGTTGATTGTTGACTTATTTTATTGTTTGTGTTCCAGTGACCTGAAATATGCTGAATTTGATTTTATATTGTAGATCATTTTCAATAAATGTTTTCCAAGATTCCAGTATTGTTTAAGTGTTTATTGCATAATATATGCTTTGCGTGACCAAACTCTGACCAGCTTAACCAGCTATACCACTGTGACCAGCTATACCACTGTGACCAGCTTAACCAGCAATGGTGACCAGCTTAAGCAGCTATGGTGCCCAGCTAGACCACTGTGACCAGCTTAACCAGGTATGGTGACCAGCTATACCACTGTGACCAGCTTAACCAGCAATGGTGACCAGCTAGACCACTGTGACCAGCTTAACCAGGTATGGTGACCAGCTAGACCACTGTGACCAGCTTAACCAGCTAAAGTGTCCAAAACCCCTCTAAACATGCAAACATCCCAGTTTAGGCTGGTCAGGCTGGCAGACCAGCCTAAGCTGGGATGGTTTGCTGGTTTAGAGGGGTTTTGGACACTTTAGCTGGTTAAGCTGGTCACAGTGGTCCAGCAAACCATCCCAGCTTAGGCTGGTCAGGCTGGCAGACCAGCTTAAGCTGGGATGGTTTGCTGGACCACTGTGACCAGCTTAACCAGCTAAAGTGTCCAAAACCCCTCTAAACCAGCTTAGGCTGGTCAGGCTGGCAGACCAGCCTGACCAGCCTGGTCAATCTAAGCTGGTTTTTTCAGCAGGGAACTCCAAAAAAGAAGAAGAAGAACACATTTACATCAGGATTATTTATTATGATTCGTTTGTCAGTCAAGTTATTAGGTTGTCAGTTAGTTATAAGATGTCAGTTAGTTATAAGATGATACTCATACAAATACCACAACCACGGACATATTCAGCTGACAGTCACAAAAATGCTGATAGATAAGAAAATGAGTCAGCCTTTGACTTCTCATGCAGGCAGTAGCTGTACCTCTGGGAAGCACTGTCAAGGCATGTAAATACCCGCCACCCCCACTCTAGATATTGCACAGGCCTTGTGAGACTTCCTCAGCCTTGTGATGGACCACACTGAATATGCTGATGTTACCCTGGGACACAGCTGAAACTGTAGCTACAGCGATGGAGCGTCCCAGGTACAGTATATTAGCCTGGAAATAACCTCATGTCTGCGATACTTTAGCCTAACAACATTAACACAAGATGAGGACGATTTTATTGAATAATAACAGCCTTTATTTGTGCAGAGCCCTTCACACAATACTCATGGAGGATCTAAAATTACAAAATAAACAAACAAAAAAATAATAAGCCCGTATATTTAATAATATAGGCATTCTCTAATTTAATGCACAAAAACATAAACTATTATTTAGCTTGCATTAGGATATGTGTTATTGATACATATCTTAGAAAATAAAAGCAAAATATATTTTTTCTCATGCATTTACTATGGCAGTGATTCACAAATTCTGGGCCAGGACCCAAAGATGGGTCGCGGGAGATATGTTTTGGGTCCCCAAACAAATTTTCTGAATTTTCCCATCCTTTTAGTTGGGATTTATGCATATATGTTTCAATGATATCAGAATTATGGATATGGCTGCAAATTAGTCACAATGTAATGTTAAAAAATTTTCAAAAACAGAGAGGTAAGATAAAAAAAACAACAACAATACATAAAGGCACAGTCATGAGACAAAAGGTGACTGCACATACAGATGCACGCAAATGTACACCCACAAACAAAACATGACATAAACTATAAGGAAAGTAAATAAAATCCTGTCATAAATTGGAGTTTAGAGTTTATTATACTATCAATCTGAAATATTATAAATAAGTCCAGCTTTTCTGTATATTTAAGGGTTCCCAAACCAAACTGTACTAAAGATTCACATACAATACATCTTCAGGGCATCAGGTATGACATGTTTTCCAATAACTTTTGAAATGAAAATTCCCCCCTGTAGGACTGCAAAGCCAGACAGGACCAACAAATGTAAATGACTTGCTGTGGTTGATGACACCTGTACAGAGCCTCTCTAGTAACAGGAGAAAAAAAATGAATGCGTGGCCAGGAGTTTCAAAGGTGTGGCAATGATTTGCCTTGTCATGCGTTAATAACCCGAGGGAAAGGGATAAATGTTGTTAGTCATCTCTGAATCTATAAATATTATTAAAGTGAGACAATATAAAAAGTGACAAAGTGAGTGCAAGTGAGACAATATAAAAACAAGATGACCGACTATAGTTCCACTATATACAGTAATACTCTTTACTAATGTTTTATTTGACATAATTATTTTTGATATATAATTGAACCTTTTTTCTTTTCAGTACATTGTGTTCGATATAACTATTAAAAAAAATAAAATAACTGAAATAGGACTGCTTGAGAAACTGCCGTTTATGAGTAATGATAGATAAACTGCCGTTGTTGAGTCCATTGTCCACTTTAACTTGATTGTGTACATGGATTTTTACTCTTCTTCTTTTTCTTCTTAGACTTGTAATCCATCTTCTGCTTCATGAGCTGTCACTAAAAACGCAAGGGGGAGTGCTAATGATGTGCTAACGGTGTTGAAAATGACCAATCAGAAGAGCTGGAGTTTTCCTAAGTCTCCGGCCCAAACTGTCAAAAACTGGGAGAGATGTCACTCCTGAGTTCACTCTAGTTGGGAAATCCAAAAAAGAAACAAACAAAAAAACGTATGCAAACGTATGCCACACACATAAACAGCGTAGCAACACGCTAGAAATGAAACAGTGCTAAGTGTACGCCTGATTTACTGTGAAACAAATGTGACAGAAGTGCTATTAACGGTAATAGTAGCTTGTATGGTGGTAGCCATCTTGGAATTTGAGTTCCCACTGAACTTTATACAAAACAACATTATATCGAGTACAGTGAATGAGAGCCAGTTAAATATGTAAGTTTGTGATGTTTGCATGCATGAATCTATGTAATCGTGCATATTTAATTTCTTCACTTTACATTTGAAGTAAATGTGACTCCATACTCGGGAATTTGTTATTGTTTGGTTCAAAAGAGAGTAAAAGAGTGCTTAAAGCGGACCTAGACCGTTAGTTCCAATAAACACTGTTTTTTAGTGTGTATCTGCGGTGGGGAGTCGTGAAGAAGCTATTTTTAAACATTGTCAAAACAATGTTTTGATAATGAGGAGCAGTGCATCCACCGTTCCAGAGGGGGGAGCTGTGCTTCTGAGAGCTGGTGTGCTGAATATGTCACTTCCGGGTACTGGCCAATCACAAGACAGTCTGTCTTCTGGGTGAGAGAGTTGAGTCTCAAATCTCACAGCTTTTGACCATAAAAACAAGTTGATGTATGTAAGTAGACCTCCATAACTCACATATATGTGACCCGCCACGGACCAAAAGGCAACAAGTCGGCCGAGCGCAAAACGAGGAAAACAGGAAAACGTTTTTTTTTTCCAAAATTAGGGATTTTCGTTTTTTTCAAAATGACACAAGTTGAAGTTTTGAAGAAGCCACTACATGCTTCAAATCACAGTATTGTGGGTCTTAAAACCATAAACGTTGTGTTTGAATTAAGGTTGTTTTATCGCTGTGAATCGCTCCTAGTTTGGGTGTGACGATCTCACATTCCAGAGCTTTTGTTGTTTTTTCAGCAGCCAATCAGTTGACGATCACAGAGAATACACATGGCTAATTATACGGAGAGAGAGAGAGACAGGGAGAGGGAGAGAGAGTGTGTCGAATGTCCAGCGTATGTGTGCAGTGTGTGTGTGTGTGCAGTGCGAAATTAAAGCGTGATTATCATCAAAGCAGTCATCATCAAAGCTTTGTTTGACAAAGGAAGACAAAGAGAACAGGACAATACGTCAGTGGCTGAGCAGCTTCTTCACGGACAAGGACAGCGAAAGTACAGAGACTGCTGTGTGTGGACTGTTAGCATTTTAAGCTAGCGATCTTTATGCTAACGTGTTAGCAGACTTCATCGTCACAAAAACAACAAACAGATGATTATTCCGCGGCTGAAAAAGAGCAGGACACACACGGTAGTTGTCTGAGATGATGACATGACGCCAGCACCGCTCTATCTCCTATCGAATTGGACTTTTGGAGGCGAACAGACGTAAAACTGCAACGAAAAGGAAGCAAGCCCGGACCTCTTATCTGATCAGAGGCACTGAAGTTCTTATGGGGTGAGTTTTCATTAACGTTGTTAATCGATTTTATGTTAGTGTTCATTCAAAGTCACATACATACGCACATAGGGACGCTGTCTTTTAATAATCCACTGTGCGTTTCATAACGCCGTTTGGCTACATTGTTATTAGCTCGCTAGCTCGGTACTGTATTATTACAATGAGAATGATGCGCACATCAAAACTTTTGTTCGGCCAGATGAGCGTATTATAAGCCGTAAGAGGAGCATGTCACGGCCCTCTTTGAGATTTTGTACACCCGCAGGTTCAGTTTGATAATTCAAATGCTTTGAGACGAAACTCCCGTGTTCGAAACCTAACATTGCATTGAATGATGTGTGAATGCCACACCTTTGCATGCATGAATCACACATGATTAACACAATGTGTGATGAACGTGTTAATTACACGTGCAATTCATGCACATAAAGGTGTGGCATTCACACATAATTTAAGCAATACTACTGATCAATCTATACTGATTCAGTGATTAAATGCCTGTTAACATGAACCATGATCTGAAACAAGTATTTTTTTATTTTTTTTCAGAATCCTGGGCATAAGGATTGGCATGTGAAGTTGCTGCCAACCCATGTGTCCAAGGCCTCAGTGTGGCGTCAATACATGAGGTCGGCTAAGGCTCTTGGTATGTGTATAAATTGATTTCTATACAATAGCTAAATGCTTATATAGACTGCAATATGTAATGTGTAAAATGTGATTTTTTTGTAAAAGTTAAATAATTATTTTCATTGTGGTTCTTGCTGTCAACAGGTAGTGGAACACAGCTCTCCTGAAAGTCGCCTCAATATTCCGCAGCTTGTTGGAATGGCAGATGGCAGAGTGATAGTAAAGACCATCGACTGGCAGACACATCTGAGTCCCTACTTTCGAAAGCTCCCACAGATCAAGAGTTATCAGCCCTTTAGGTATTTATATTCAAAATTCTGCATTTTATGAATAAAAAAATCACAAATGGACATGATAGTGTTCCATGTGAACAGTGAGCCATGTTTTAAATATCCTGTTGTGTGCTTCTATTCTGTCACAGCTTTGATGCCAACAGACCAGGTGTGATGCTTGCTCAAACTCACAGTGATGCAGAGCCTATCGAGTTTCAGCTACTGCGCAACCCAGGAGTTCTGCCCCCTGTTGACAGTCTTCCCGTCCTGGCCCCACCTGGACTGACCATGGACAGGCAGACGTATCTTTTTGAAAAAATCAGGCCTTTTTGTTCTGATGAGGCAAAATACTTCACATGCCCAGCACCAAAGGTTACAGCACAGAAGAGTAAGCAGAAGAGTCATCATTTAGCCGCATATCAACTGTGATGGACAGAGTGGGTACAGCCACATTGTGGGGGAGGAACTGGTATTGAAGATGATAATATAGTCCATGGTCTGGAAAATATTCCTTCACACACTTAGATATATTTTAATTCTTTATTTTAGTTCTATGCACCATATATCTGTAACAAACTCCCAGAAAACTGTAGGTCTGCTGAAAATCTCACCTCTTTTAAATCAAGAGTGAAGACTATTCTGTTTGCCGCTGCATTTCAGTAATTTCCAATACTGCACTGTAACCTCTATTCCTTATATATACTCTTGATTTTATTTTTTATCTTTTTATTTTATTTGTATCTATTTTATTTTTTAATCTTAATCTTTAAATTTTATTTTACCTGCTTGTTTTTATTTTGATGTTATATCTGATTTTATAAATGTCTCTTTTCTATGCTTTTTAATGCTTTATGTAAAGCACTTTGAATTACCTTGTTGTTGAAATGTGCTATACAAATAAACTTGCCTTGCCTTGCCTTACATTAACATGAACTACATTCATTCCTTTTTTTTTTCCAAACTGCTACACTGTTACTGTCCTGTGGGCTAACAGACATCACATGTCACTGACAGCTAGACTGGGTGGGGGGTTGTGACCATGTTAATGTGATGCAAATGAGCAGCTATTGGCCTGGCTCCTCAAGAGGGTCGAAATCTTTCAGGCTGAATTTCTCCCTAAAGCAGTTTGAGGAGTGCCTACATTCAAATGACCATATCTTCCTCAAAAATGATCAGATGGACATGGGTTTGACATTGTTGGAAAGCTTAGATATCACACTTTCTGTAAATATCTGTAAATAACTCCAAATGTCCCGAAGTAGACATGTGAACCCTTTTGCCATGGCTGGACACATATGTGCAACAGGACCACTCTATGTGAGCTTTAAGCTGATGTCAATGTTGCTAGGTGAGCCATTTATTAATGGTTCAAATCTGTTTTGCGCTGGCAGTCATGTTTTCACTGAAAGCGAGCATCCGTGTCTCAGGTTGGAGACAGCTGTTGTGTAGTCGGAATTTCAAAGGTCATGGGGCGTTCCTGTATAAGGATTTCCCACGTGGAATCTTGGCGCAACCTCACCAAGTCTGACATGGGATTCCAAGATGGCTGCCACCATACAAACACTGCTATGTTTACCATTTATAGCACTTCTGTTGTATGTGTTTCACAGTAACTCAGTCGCACACTGTTGGGCCCAGCCATTGTCATCTGTTGAGGCCTACTGGAAGTCATAAAGCCTGGTGAAAAGTTTGGGGTCATAAAAGTCCTTATGGTTGAGAACAAAGGAACAGACCACCCCACCAGGGGTCCAGTCCCACTAGCCAGGTCGGCAGATGACGTCCACGGCAGGCAGCCGTTCACCCATTGGTGGACACCACAGGATGCCCTGCCCCTGAGGCAAAGTTAACAAAACTATGCGAACTCCCAGAGTTCGGTCTCTTCACCATATTTTCCTAGCGAGAGCGGATGTATGTGTTTAAGAAGAGGAAAACATCAAAGAACTCCATTCTCGCTGGCCAAGCTGTGAAGGTTCTTTCTTCGTCCATTCCTACCCCATTTTTGGTTTTTCCCTTTTTGTTTTTCTTTTTATTCAACGAGACGCCCGCTCCCGTTCTCTGATACCGGTATACTGACCGAAGAACAGATCGAACCACGGATTGAACCAGCCGACGCACGGAGCAGAATCGCGCAACGCGATCCACGGACCCCTTCCTTACTCGTTGTAAGGCAACTCATAGTAAGCGATTGTGTCTGGGCAAATTAGCTATTCAGAGCTTATTTTAAACACGGGAGTGCACCCCGGAGTTTCATTGTGCTCTTATTGTTGATGTACTTCTTATTTTCTTTCATTGCCACCGTGTGTGTCTCACACACGGCTGTAACTTGTGTAGAATAATACCTGTGAGCTAATCTAGCGGACAGTTTAGCGGAACCACCGCGGCGCCATCCGACCAGCTGATCGTTGGTATTATTTATTTATTTGTGCCTCTCGCTCTGCGCGCAGCGCCAGCAGCGATTGTAATAGAAGCTTAATTTGACCGGTAAGAAGACAGGCTCACGAGATAAACTCTCGCTAATCTGTGTGGTCGAATAAGGTTTCTATTTCTCCTCACGAGTCTCCCCTTTTGTACTGTGATTTGTCCTCGTGTATCGCGATCCTGTGTCCTCCACACAGCCCGCGATCACTCATTGAGAGGAAACTTCCGTGATCTGTAAGAACCACAGTTTAAGTCGGACAAGCCGAATAAACTGTGTGATTACAGAAGTTTCTGATCAGACTCGTTCCTTTGTCTATTTCACTTCTTGCCGCCATTACCTTTAAATTTTTCCACGTCACTGCTGACTTCATTTCCTCCTTCAACTCTCCTCTTTCACTCAGCGCTTCCGCTGGTGAAAGACGGAAGAGCGGAGTAAAGAAATCAGAGCAGGAGCGCCATCTTGCGTCGCCTCACGGTAACAGCGAGTGACGCCATTTTCACGTGACGTAACTTTTGGTAACCCGGAAGTGGGAGGTGCGTCGTCTTGACAACCATCACGTCAGAGACCCCTCCTTCTTTTACCTTTTGGCTTTGTTTGTTGCTTCCTGTTTTACCTTTTGGCTTTGTTTTGTTCACTTCCTGTTACCTGCTGCCAAAGTGACACGCCCCCTTTTCACACATACACACACACACACACACACACCCACACACACACATTCCTGCACTCAGATCCATACCCCCTTTTTATTTTATTTTACTTTCTTTCTTTTATATTGAAACGTTTTTACCAGTAGTTATTTTAGATTAAGGGACTGATGTTTGTTGCTGTTATTAATTAATTTTAATGCTTTAATAAATGTTGAACCTTTACTTTAAAAGTACCGTTTCTGTCTTTTGTGCTTGTTTGTTTGTAACAAAGGGTAATTGAAAGAAGCCAGTGTACGATCTCACACCTTCTTTGTTATTTATTAATTAATATTAATATACTTATTATTAATTAGTTATAACTGATAGTCAAGAGACACTTGAAGGTTGTAAAGTGACAGTTTCTCTGTCATTCTCCTCACGCTAAGAGTGGTGCCCCGTTTTTATGAAATTAATAACAAAATTAATTATTAAAAATAATTAATCATTTGTATTAATATTTCCCCACCAATTACTAAGTTGAATCACAACACACACATAGTACTGTTTCATTTTTAACTGTAGCCATGTTGCTATACTGTATGTGTATGCTAATAATGGTTAGCCCACGATACGTTTGCGTCCATATTTTTTCCAACTTTTTTGGAATGTGGTCAACTATTTCCCCAATTCTGCTGTAAATGGATTGCAGCATCTGAATCCTCTGCGTCAGTATCTCATAATGTTAATCATTAAAAAAAAAAACACTTCAAAAATCCTGAACTATCACTTTAAGCAACACTCTGACTCTGGTGCTGTGGGCATCTATCACATGACATTATTGTACTGTGGACACACACACACACACACACACACAGCATAGGATAATATCAGGGGAAAGTGTCTTGCAACTGAGAGTAACAGGCAGTTATATTTCTTAACACAGCAGGGATTCAGGCTTTGGCATTTGACGTCACAATCATTATACTGTACGTATGAATGTTTGTAACCATGGAATAATGAGAGAGAAAAATAATCATATCACAGTGTTTAAATGGGACAAGAAAGCAGACAGGTATGATGGAGTCGAGGTGTTCAGCTGCTGTAAACAAGGGTGAAGACAAAGAAAGAACGTGTCGCCTCTGGTAAACTCCGGGGAGATAACGCTGTTACAGGAGCGTGCCTCAAGCTGTAACATGTTAGAGCTGGAGCCAATGGTAGCACCGTGAAATGTGCCATCTCCAGAACAGCATGAGAGCACAAGTGGTGAGGAATATCACACACACACACACACACACACACACACACACACACACACACACACACACACACACAGCCAAGTCAATTAAAGAAGATAATGGTTTAAAATGTGACAAAGCCACATCGGCAAATGATCCATGAGACGTCAGAACACACTGGGAGGGGGAAACTGGGTCAAATGGATCCAGAGAGGGAGAGAGAGTGTGAGTGAAGCTCCAGAGCCAATCAACACTCAATCTTTCCTCTCTGTCATTTTTATCTCATGTGGAGTCAAGAGAGGGGGGAAAAGGAAGCGAAAGAGGGTTGGATGGAGAGACTGTTGTTAAAGAGGTGTGAAAATTAAAATTCTAGAGAGCCACTGAGGTTTCAACTAATCTGCATCTTTAATCAAGAGTGAGAGAGGAAGAAGGATTGGTGTGATGAGGAGAGAGATACTGTGAATGAGAGATGAAAAGGGGAAGCCATGGAGATGGAATGAAGGCAGGACTGAGGACAAAAAGACAGAAAAGAAGCAGCAGCTTTATGTTGAATTATAAAAAATTGATTCTATTGGAAGTTTTCTTCCCCATGCGGATGTTTGGAAGCAGAGGAAAACCTGATTGATGGCTTTGCAAGAGATGGAGGGAAAGAAAAACAAATTGGCCCACATTTGTCACAAGTCTCTGAGCAGGAACTGTGATCATGACCACATCAGAGTCTTTGAAAAAATGCTGCTGCCTCATCTCGACAGTAAGATGCTACAGTGTGGGACAATCCGGACTATACCACCACGGTTTTCCAGCAATGTTGGTTTAATCACTCAAATCATACTCATACTTACACTGAAACGTTGCAAGTATGTGGTGTTGAGTGATGGTCACTTCCCCTATTACTCCCTTGTTGTAAAATTACAGTTACCTTTAGTCATCCCAAAAAAACAATCTGTTATATTTTATCTTGGTTTTGTTTTACCACATTTACATAGTCATTGGGTCCTGTTGTTCAGTCTCAATGCTAGTGGATTTACTCAGGGCATTAAGCAGATGTTTTTGTCTAAAGCGACTCAGCAGACAGTATTGTCTGTCTTGAAAACATTTCTACCCAGAGCACTTGGTCCACCACCCTATCTATTCCTTCAGGTTATGTACTACAATATAAAAGCATATTTATACATGTTAATTGCTACTTTATTTTCAGAATGCCAAGGAGAGAGCCACGATACAGTGTGCAGGATGTGATGATATCATTCAAAATGGAGAGATTGAAGTTGAGATGGAACTCAATGACACTGATGAAGACTCAGATGAAGATGTCTGTCAACAAGGGGACAAAGAAAACCATCCACTCATGGACTGTCCAGCTGATGATTATGTGGACATCGAGCCAAAAACAAACAAACACTCCATGCCCCGTGACAGGTATCGCTGGCTGAAAAAAGATTTCATCAGTTCCAACACTGATTTTTCTGGTCTGGACATCACAGGAGGTGACATTTTCCTCCACACACCATAGGAATACTTCCAGAAGTTTGTGTCCGCAGACATGGTTGAGGCTCTGACACAATACACAAATGAGTTACAGCTTTCAGACACATGAACATCTGTAAACACCACTGCAAAGGAAATTGAAAAAATGTTTGGCATGTAGCTGAAGATGGGCCCAAGTAGAAATGGCTGGAACCCGTACGCATTGGGTCACAGAGACACGATACTCCCCTGTTAATGTGATGCCACGTACGTGCCCTGTTGATGTCATTATATTTTGTAAACATCATGACAGTATCTGAGACAGAAAAATAACTATGGAAACTCAGTCCATGGCGTGATTCATTCAGAGAGAAATGCCTTCATGTGGTATCAGAAGAGCACAACTCTGTGGATGAGAGGATGATTCCTGAGGATTTGTTGGACTCATTTACAGCCAAATATAAGTTCCCTATCAAATCATGTCGCTGGTACATTTACATCTTCTTGCACACCATCATCCTCGCTGTGGTCAATGCCTGGCTCCTCTACAAGCAGGACTGCAAAGCTCTCAAGATGTCTAGCAAAGAGACAATGAACAGGAGACAGTTTCAGGCACAGCTAGCATGGTCTCTCATCCTGGTAAACACAACACTTCAAACTCCAAAGAGAGGACGACCATCTTCAGGCAAAGGGAGCCCAGCATCACACAGACAGGGACATCAGGAAGCCTCTGAATGCTCAGCAGAAACCATCCAAGAGATGTGCACACCTCCCATTGGATGTACGCAAGGACCAAGTTGCACATTACCCAGTGAAGACACTGAAATAAAGGATACACCAACACGCAATGCAGCAAGTGTGATGTTCGTCTTTGCTTTTCAGAGGACAAGACTCACTAACAATGAAAGTCAGTTCTTTTTTCAGTTTGATTATCCAATCGCTGTCAAGCTCACTGCAATGAAAAAAGGGCGAAAAAAGGTGGACAGAAGGAACCATCTTAATTTCAGAACCAGTTTTTGATTGATAGCATTACAATTCAGCAGAGCCTTATCTGTCTCAGTCCTGTGTTGATTTTGCGAGTTAAGTCTGTAGATAGCTGGTCATTGTGTGTTATTTGCTCCAGGATATAGCTCATTTTCTTTTGTACATATACACATTCAATAAACGCCTTGTTATAGCATTTCAGTTTTACAGAAGTATCGTGTTTCTTTGTGTTTGTTCATTTGCAGAATTTATGTATAAATAACTGGGATCCCTGTTTCAAGGACCAGCAACTGCTACTGACTTTTTGTAGCCTTTTATATGCGTTAAAGTCAGACCTTGCTTCGTGTGCTGCCATGTTTCAAACCAACAAGAGTGCACATTATGCAAATAAGCCTGATGCATAAACCAACATTAAAACATATCTATGGTAACCTTATCAGCTCATGGACAACTTGACTTACTTGCCAACAAGTAATTCAACATAATCTAAGTGGGCCACTGTAGTTTCCCAACAATCTTAAGAAAGGGATGGGTGAGTGTTAGGGCCAATTCCAATTCCTATCTTAACCCTCAAGCTCAACCCTTAATCTTAACTGTCCCTCAAAACCAAGTGTTGAGGGTTATTTTGTCACTTAAAAATGGGACACCCCTTAAATGCAGATACGTCTTCAGACTGTAGGAGGCAGAATAACGCGAAAGCTGTGTCCCGTCTGTCAACTCCAAAAAAGAAGAAGAAGAAGAAGACATTTACGTCACGATTATTTATTACGATCTGTTTGTCAGTCAAGTTATTAGGTTGTCAGTTAGTTATAAGATGATACTCATACAAATACCACAACCACAGACATATTCAGCTGACAGTTACCACACACCACGGCTTATTGAAAAGTAAACCATAGCAAACATCGCTTGTCCGCATCGGCCGGCTATTGACAAAAGATTGTAAAATAAAAATAAATGTTACGCAACAATGACGTCAGTAATCCATAATATGGGCCTAAACTAAGATAATACAATGGTTTTCATCATTTTTATATCTCTATTAACAAAGAAAATACTTAATTTGTATCGCACTCGTTTCGCTGCTTTCGACGCCATCTTTGTTATGGCAAAACACGCAATGCATTATGGGTAGCCCTTGCTCCCAAGGGTGGTCTTGGAAAATCTCAATATTGAGGGCGATACAGCTCTTAAACTCGCCCCTCAACTTAATTTTTCTGAGAATCGGGACAGCACTTGCACTAGAGGGAGTGCACATTTTTGAGATTGAGGGTTAAGATTGAGGGTTAAGAAAGGAGTTGGAATTCACCCTAAATCTGCACTCTAACCACTGGTGCCACTCATTCTTACACAATATTCATCCAAACTGTTATCAATTTATAGTTTGCAAAAAAAAATCAGCATCTTATGACGCGCCTCAAACTTGCTGCAGTATGTAGTTCCCACTAATAGAGCTGCTCAAATCATCAGGTGTTGGTCTCTGCTGTCAGTCTTGACGTTTCTATAGGAAGAAACACACTGTACATAGTGAAAATACATCAGTGTGAAAAGAATAATTAAAATGACATAAACCGACTTATTAATGGACTTTTACCATGTTTATGACACGTACTGGAGGCTTCCACCAGGTGGAACTGACATTGCAATATAGTTCTTCATTGTATAGAGTCTGTGTTCTTTTCTCAACATTGCAACAGAGACAGAGAAACTAATAAGCATAAAGAAGAAAACAAAAACGACTCAAAATGAACACATCTTACAAATCTATTTATTAAAAAAAAAACACAACCATCATACTTGTTGCAATAAAATAAACTCTTAGAAGCCTTGTAGTGACAGGGGCCCCATTCCTCATCTGTGTGTGTTAGTTGTAAAAACCCCTTTTTGAAATACTGCAACAACATGATCACAGACACATAATCACCCGTGGACCATCGATCTATACCAGACACACATATTGTTTTCAATGTTTCATAAAAGAATCACAGGGTTGTGATTCGGGATATTGAGATTCCTTAGTGTTTTTTTCCTTTTCTTTCAGCCAGACCAAATTCAGGTTTAAAATGTAGAAAATACTTTGACTACTTGGCTTCATATTGCTCATAAAGTTCTGTTAGTTGCTTAAAATACTGCGTATAGTTTTAAATAATCAAACCAGGCTCTAACCAAGCCCAGTCAAACCCACATTATTACAAACCTAACAGGCGTTTTTGGATCGTACTGAGTTTAGACACAAACTTCATCAGTGTGAGTGTGTGTGTGTGTGTGTGTGTGTGTGTGTGTGTGTGTGTGTGTGTGTGTGTGTGTGTGTGTGTGTGTGTGTTCACACTTAAAGCCAACATGATACACCAGTCAACATAAATTCATTCCAGTGCTTTGAAAGCATTTCAGACTGACGTTTGCTTTATCACCTGGCATGGACAAATTTATTTTACACTCTATTATTAGCAATGGGATTCTTTAGGAAGTAGGAAATAAAACATTGAATTTAAAAAAAAAAAGCCAAAAAGTATTTTAAAAAGGGGTGGTAGGATTTGATAAAAAAAAAAACCCAAAAGAAAAAAACCTGTTAGCATAGCTTAAATTAGCACATAAAATTCACAGTCTAAAGACTGACTAAAGAAGATGACTACATAGCAGGTGTAAAAAAACACAGGTGTAAATAATCAATTTAATGACGGCTGAGTTCCATTTGGCTTCCTCACTTTCATGGTGTGTGCTGACTCACTGTCACACCATCCTCACTTGACATGAAGCAAACAAAGCCTTTGTTAATGGGATCATTAAAGGCTGCTCTTTTCCTGCTCTGACATGTCAAAATGGCTGCCGTGAAAAAGGCACATCGCAGCAGCAGCAGCACTAAATGTCACAGAGTTTCTTTAGAGTCCACAGAAACATAAAATGATGGTTTAATGATGGATTAAACATTATAATCTGTTATTCTTTACTTTACTTTTCACAGAGCCAGATCATCCACGCCTTCCTTTAATAAAAGCAAAAAAGCTAAGAGACATGCATGGTTTTCTTGTGGGTTTCTGTCAAGGTCACTGTGTAGGAGACTTTAAACCTGAAAAAGGCCTGTGCTCATTATTGATATCTGCCATAAAAAAAGTAAAAAAAGAAAGTACATGCATGTCTTTGTCTCACATCCTGTAGTACAGCACGCACACGGTGTACGAAACACACACAAGACTCAGGCAAAAAACAACAACTGGGTACATTTCTGAATATCAATGAAAAACAAGTGTTTGATCTGGCAAAAAATGGACCAAGCACACGAATATTGGCACCATGTTCTGAATTCCTCACACACAAACACACCAAAAACTGCATATCTCATTGTAAAGCTTAATAATTGTTTTTTTTGTTTTGTTTTTTTAATCTCTCTTAATTTTCAAAAAACTAGAGGTGAGAATAAAGATTTGTGTCATCCATTTGTTAAAGGTGAGAATACTCTGGGGTGCTAGTTCTAGTGCAATACCTCGCACATTGCATTTTCTGGGACCTCTGCTGCCAAAAAATGAACACGATACTAAAAACGCAAGACCTGAAATGATGACAGAAATCTCCAGCTACTTTAACTCTCATCACATGGCTGCACGGACACAAAGTCCAAACAAACCAAGGTCCACCTGTGTTTGGGAGATCCAGTTACTGCAAGGAACATGGAAACATGGCGACATCGTGTGCAGAGGCAGCAGGTGAGTTTAGTGGTCCTTTATTCCCAAGTGGCAGTGACGTCTCCTCCAAAATTCTGCGTCCCTCAGAGTCTCCTGTAGTGCTCTGGTTCTAGTGGGGAGTGAATATATCCGTGTAAAAATTACTGGAAGCACCACAGATTTTGTTGGATTTTCAGAGCAACGGGTTATTTCCCCCATTGCAGCTAGTAAAAAAAAAAACTGAAAGTATACTATAGTCCCCTCCCCGGCTCCTCCACTGCAGAGCTGATAGATCCTGAGCACCTCGGGATCAGGCTCCTGTTTCCGAAGCGGCGCATCGTTTTACTCCCAACGTCCGTCACTGGGAAACAGTTGCGTGTCCCAGAAATCGTCTACGGGTGTGTGTCTGTTGTGTGCGTGGTGCTTCCTGTGAGCGCTGCTGCAGTGCGTGGGTGCGGGGGAAAGTGTTTGTCAGTCCATCTCCAGGTCCATCAGTTTGTTGCGTGAGCGCGGGGTGTGTGCGGTGTTGCGGCAACAGCACTGCGCACAGATGAGACCCAGGACTAGAGAGAAGAGGCCCACACCTGGCAACACACAGTTCACATTTAATGTCGGGTCATTTAAAACAAACCTCACAGCAGCTGTAGCTTCATTCATTCACTTAAAATGACTGTATTCTGATGAGGGATGGACATTTCTTGAGAAGTGTCCTCCAGTCAGACACACAAATATTGTATTATTTCTTTTCAATTGGCTTTTTATGTTTTCTGAAGACAACACTCAGGTGGAGAAACTGTCGTCTATCAAAGCGATGAGCCTGTAAGTCCAATACTGGTTTAACTCACTGGATCAGATATGATAAAGATATGCATGATATATGATATCTGACAATTTTACTGTCATTACTGTAAGACCCAATATTATTGAGCAGGTTACGAAGTCATACAAACGTAGGTTTTCTGTCAGAAAATTCTGTCTCGCAGTGAGATAAAGCAGCAAACACAACAACGATAACCTTTCGGCTAAATGGCTAAACTCTTCAGTGACAGCATGCACACACACAACACACATAGCACACTCTGCTGTATATAGATTAGATTATACATTCACATTTATAGAAACCTGAACTATCCCTTTAAGGAATTATGAGGTAAAACAATGATGATGATGATGGTGGTGAAAAATAGCTGGAAAAAAAAAACTGAAAGGAAAGTATTTTACATTACCTAAGGAAGCCGATGCACCATATAATAGAGGTAACCGTAGAGAGTCCCACACTAGAGAAAAAGAGGAAAAGTTAAGCATCAAGTGAATGAATTAAAGCTCTAGTATGTAACTTCTGTCACCAAAGCACTGATAGTATCGTTAATCCCCCCCGACATGGGCCATGATACATAGTATAAATCTGATATGATACTCAGTATTGGTCCGATACCAGTCAAAAGCACTGGATTGGATATCGGAAAGGTAAAAATTAATAATCCGGCACAATCCCAGATATATATTGCATGCTTCACTGTGCACAAACTATACATGGATGTAAATACAATCAGCAATTTAGCTGAGTCATGTTGTGGGCTGCTTATTTAAGGGAGACAAATATGTGTGAAACAGTTGGTGAATTATGTTCTTGAAAAGCTTGAAACAGTAAGGAAAGTGTTAACAGCTTCATAGGTTTATGTGCATTTTCACAAGAGTATAATAGTATAAGGGACTGTGTGCAACAATGTGCTTTATATTGTCTATAACATGTATTATAATTGACCTGTCTTTAACATTAGCACTTTACTATCATCCAATGTCACTGGAACTTTATTAACAACTGTGTAAGTACTGTATGTATGTACGTACTGTATATGCATAAGAGTACGTACATATGCGTGTATGTTAGTATGTATGTAGGTACAGTATATGTATTTCCTCATACATTTTAATGTTTATTAAAATGCATTGTCCCTTCATTTAAATAAATAATACAAATAAATAAATAATAACAATGAGATAGTTTAATAGGTCTATAATGACTGAATTGGACTGATATCGGTATTGGTAAAAACATCCGTTTGTGGTATCTCACACGGAAAAGTGATATCTTGCCAACCCTACTCTGCGTCTCCACAGACACCAAAACAAAACACAGCTATACTGAAAAGCATGGAGAGAGTCGCGTGTGGCAAACTCATCTGACGTTCACATTGAAAAGTTACACACTACAGCTTTAATGTGTGCACCCTCCTCACCAGCGAACTGGACAGTAAGGAAGACTCTGGAAGACATCAGCTCTCCAGCCTGAG
The DNA here is from genome assembly GCF_963457635.1 of Microchirus variegatus. Lineage (NCBI taxonomy): Eukaryota > Metazoa > Chordata > Actinopteri > Pleuronectiformes > Soleidae > Microchirus > Microchirus variegatus. The sequence continues at coordinate 26,575,012 of NC_139802.1, read as the reverse complement.
TCCAGGCTCCCGTTGAAGCTGACAGGTACCAGGGCGTGGCCACACAGTAATACTCCCCACTGTCACTGGAGACCACAGAACACACACACACAGCAGATGTGGATCATTAGAACAGTGCTTTTCCAACCCACTGAGATAAACACAGCTGTTTACCCATCAGTAACCTCACTTACCTGTCTTGAGTGCCAAAAATGTTCAGAAGGTACGTGTGCGTGTCCCTGCGCTCCACTGAGATCTCACTGGACGAGTTACGAGCCTCTGCCTTCACGACGCCAAAGCGGTCGACGCTCGCCACCTGGTTGGTTGTTTGTCCACCGCGCAGTCTGGTGAAAAACCAACGCACCTCATAGGCCAGGTCATCTGAGAAAGACACATCAGAATCAGAATAGCTATTCATACCATTAACCATATAACACCATTGTCGAGCAAATACATTTATATGATTTTCCTCTTCATTATAATATTTTTTTTCCTTAATTTTCCAGTCATTTTAGAGCATTTATATATGGTCCCCTCATGATGCGTTTCCTTCATTTTGTTAAACATGACACAGTTTAAAATAAAATAACACTACTCAAATTTGTCATGTATTGTCATGTTTTGATACATTTTGATGACAAGTACTTTTTATTGGGTGTATTTGTAATCTCGGGTAAAAATCACCCGGCGTTAGTGACGGTGCTTTGAATTTGAGCGATAGTGTTCTGGGGTTAAATAAGGTTTTTTCAAGCAAAACTTTGTCTGACAACATTTAGATCCATTTTCCAGTTGTCAATCACACTGGTGTTCAATCTTATATCATCTATTTTCTTCTAAATGGGAAAATAATTTACAAAACTAATATCATGCTCATCCTAAAAAAAGACATAACACTAATGATTAAGACCATTAACGTCTCAGAAAAAATGTTTATTGATGTTATAAATCAAGTGTCAAATAGAAGCTAATTTTGGAGTCGCCCCCTGGTGGCTATGTATTACATTTTTACTTCAGAATTGGCATCATGAGGACAACGCCCACTTCTTTTTATCCATAGTCGATGGGTTTGATGTATCAGTTGTATTTTGTGTAATGTTGTAATGCACAATTTCTAATAGGCATGGGGTGATTATGAAATGTTGGTAATTTTGTCCAATATTTGGCATTTGTGATATCAATCATTACAAAAATAACAATAATACACACTTAAAAGTGTAAAGCGGATATAAACTTGTTTTTTGTAATATCAGTAAAAGACTTTATTTGGCCTTAATGGGAATTTCACTTAAATCGACTGCTTTACACTTTTAAGTGTCAGTAATACACAGTAAAGTCGATTTACCTTTGGTTCAGACATTGAGCAGACTTATCATTATTTATCATAAAGGTCCAAAAATGACTGGAAAACATTAACCTAGAACTGTATGTTGGCAAGGGTGATTTAAGCCATTCAAGATTATCCTGATAATGGAAGCTCACCATGATGAACCCGTCTGTTCTTTTTTTAACTATGTGTGATAATATATATTGTTCCATCATTAGCACTGCTGGTGTTTCTCCCACAGTCGATAAAAAAAGAATGATGGACTAAAAAAAAGGTGGGTAGTGATAACAAAAGAAAGAAAAAGGGGACCAGAGAGAATTTGTGATAAAATATATTCTTTGGAGAGGGGGCGACTGAGCTAATTATTTCCAAGAAAACGATGGAGGGAGAGAGACAGAGAAAGAGATGCACAAACTAGTCATTAGTCTGTCATGAAGAGAAGGACTATTAACACAAACACACACACAGGTTTGGGTAGCTATTCTTCTTAGGTCTCTGCATTGACTTCCATTCATTTGAACAGCCTAAACAAATATTGTCTTAACGATAACCAGTTAATATCTAAGCTTAACCTAAACCTAACCAGAAATCAAATCTCAAGTGGGACAAATACAAGACCACACACACACGCACGCGCACACACGCGCACACGCACACACACACACAGTGTGACACAATAAGCCTCATGCAGTCATCCTCTGTCATTTTAGAGACAAATAGTGGCGATGGATAAAAAAAAATGAATAAATAAAGGAATATAAAATAACTTTTGCAAATGACAAAGCTGGAAAAGGACAAATGATGAAAAACAATTATGAAAAGGAGGAAAAAAAGAGATGGAAAAGCAAAGGTGAAGGAGGAGGAGGAGGAGGAGAGTAGATGAAGCGAACATAATGATGAGAAAGAAAGAGAGAAGGGGGGGAAGGTGAACTCAGAGTAATGAATCACATCTCAATTTCTCTCCCCCGTTCTCACAAATGGTTTTAATATTCAAGGGCTGCATCATTAAAATCAGTAGTATCATCATCATGATCATCATCATCATCAGCAACAGTACTGACACCATCTGTGTCATGCTCAACTTAGTCCTACTGCCCTTCAGTAGAAAACATGTTACACTCATTGGCCTGTTGTTGTTGCTGTGCTTACTAATTTGTTTCACATTTTAACACTTTTAATTTTTCTTTTAAAATGAGTGAAAAAAAAATGTTTTTCTATTTTCCTTAAAAAGGGTAAACAAATCTTGAGCCAGGTTGTATTTATTGGGTCACCAATATCAAACTTCATGTCCTGTTTAATAAAAGAGCTGATAATAAAGAACAATTGGATTAATGGAAAAAAAGTGTGATTTTTCTACTCCTTTATCACAACTACAGAGGCTAATACTATATAATATATCACCTCATCTGACAAACTGGTATTTTTTAAAATAAATATAGTATACAGTAAAAATAATTATATGTACTTTTACAAAAAATCCATGTAGCAAGTTGCAGCTTACAATTAAACGGTAAATGGGCGTTATTTATAAAGTGCTTCGCTCGCCTTGATCACATGACCACTCAGAGCTAGGGCTGAACGATTATGGAAAATAATCTAATTGCGATTTTTCGTTCCAATATTGCGATTGCGATGCGATTATTTTTTAAAGGTCTTAATCTTCTGTATTATTAAACAAAGACAAGCAATACATCATAAGTATGGCCAATACTATATTACATTAAAAATAAACAGTTCTTTCCTGGAAGACAGACCTCTGTTATGATGACATGAGGTGATGCATGAATAGATGAACATCTGAACAAAAAGTGCTGAGAAGGAACCCTGGTGTTAAAATGAAAGTCAGTCACAAGTCACACAAAGTGCAGATTGCAGATATATATACACACAAATTTATAAAAATATGTGGCTTTACCACACTCAGTTTTTTGACATCTGTGAACTGCTAGACAGTCATTAAATATAATAATAATATTAATAATAAATAAATAAAATATACACACAACCCGTTTTGAAGTGCGATCATATGGCGTAACTAGGGATGGGAATTTCAGACATTTTTTTTTTTTTTTTTTTTTTAACAGCAGCAGCAACAGCAGCAATGCGGGGGTGGAAACTAACTATTCTACAGTTTACTACGTCGTTTTAGGCTCAAAAACGGTCCATTATTGAACATCAAAACAGCGATAATAAAAATGAGGGTAAAAAAAAAAAGCGGAGCAGAGAGTTTTCTCTCCGCTGGCACAGGTGTGTCTCACAGGTGTGTCTCCAGACGACTCAGGTTTTTGAACCTGCGCTTGTTGTGCCCACCAGAGTGCAGGATCTTGACTGGGTGAGATGCCGTCTTCAATCGTGTAGACGGCTTATTGTTGTGTCCACCCCCGTTCTTAACATTAGCGCAAGCTCGTTCTTAACATTAGCGCAAGCTCGTTCGCAACACACGCGCACACACACGCTTGGACACGCACAGTCACTGAACAGCTGTTCGGACAGTGGCCGAAGCTCCATTGTCACCTTACAGACCCGCCCTCACCTATTCCATTCACAAAAACGGGCCGTGACTCGTCCTCCGCAACGCGCGCATGTGAGAGCGCAGGGAGCCTGCATGTGACCAGAGTGCAGCGTCTGTGGTTAGACGATCTCGTTCGATTATATCACATGTTTTACACACACGTCACGTGAACAGCGTATAATCGCAGCCTTTGCGGTTAGAAAATTGCACTTGATCATATCGCGATATTATCGCAAATGCGATATATCGTTCAGCCCTACTCAGAGCTGCTTGACATTTTTCGATCACACATCTTTCAAACAAACTCTGCCATCAGGAGAAACGTGGGTTTAAGTATGGACTGGCAGAGCTGGGAGTAAAACAACTACAAAGGCCAGCAGCAGTAGCACAGTGGCAGAGGAGCTGAACAACGTCTTCACCTGCTTTGAGACCACCACCACACACCTGCACACGTTGCCTCCCCGCAACTGATGGATCAAACCAGCAGGAGCGAAAAAACCGCTACATTGCACTCATTGAAAAGTGGCACCGGAACACCAGCGTGATTATATAAACAAAAAGACACGTCTCAGATTCCAGCGGTACCATTTTTATCACTCTACGACCAAGATTCACGGATCCAGACCCAAAATAAGAGCAAAACAACAACTGACTTTCAAGAAATACAAGCAGAAATGTTGTCTTACCTTTGCTGTTTATCAAAACAAGTTATTTCCACCAGAACAAAAACACTTCTAATGAAGAACTACACTTCCCAGCATGCTTTGGGAACAAATCCCGGTCTTATTGATCATTACAGAGCGACATTAGATCGTTCTGATTAGAGAAAGGCCAATGTCCACACAAATGTGTCATATGCATTTATGTCCTTCTGACTCGCTAGTGAAGTGATTCACACGCATTTGGAGACCGGGGTCTGATTCTACCGGTTCAGATGTTTAAAACGAGCTGTCAATCATCCTAATTGACCAAGGTAAGCCAGAGTTATGGCGCTGCGTAACTGAAGATGCTGCAGAGCCACAGAGTTGTTATTACGCACCGCACAGGAAGCATCGATTTACAGCGAGTTATCTTTTTTTTTTTTTTCATAACATGTTCTTTTAAGACCTGTAGTGACATGTAAATAAAAATGGGTTTTTAATAATTAGTACCTAAGAAATCTCAAATGGCACAGATGGTGCCAAACTGAATTCTGTCTGATGTAGGCCTATGTCATACTGTAAGTTAACAACTTTTCTGCTGTTTGGGTTTACTGGCACTTTGTGCAATATGATTATTTGTGTCGTGCAATAGCACCGATATCCAAATTATTTTTTTGTCTACACTTTTGTATTGTGTACAAGTCTTTATATAGCTCTGATGGTAGAGCTTGTATTATAGGCAGTATTTTGCTCTCATTGCCTTTGTAATGCGTAATATTACAAAGTAAAATAGTCATTGTTTTTCCAGTTTGTCTATAGTTGTCATTTTTAAGTTCTTATTCCTTTTTGGGCAAAGATGGCCCACCCACTTTTGCACTGGCGCACCCAAAATATTATTTCTGCCTACACCACTGGGGCAGACCAGCTGGAAGGGCTCTTAACCAAGCTGTTCAACTTCTCCCTGATACATGCCACCATTCCCAAATGTCTGAAGGCCTCCACCATCACCCCCATTCCCGATAAAAAACCTGCCATTGTCAACCTCTGTCTGCAAAGAGCAGGGGTGTCACAATTTTCCATATCCTTTTGATGTTTGTTTAATGTCAAAATTCGATTCTCAATATTTTCTCTCTCTTTTTAGTCCAGGTGAGTCTGCCATTTTTTTAATTTATTTTTTGTTATTTTCCGGCAAAAAGAAATACTACTTTCGGATTGGCTGATTACGAATTCATGACAGCTGTATGAATGGACTATGTGGAGCAATCTGCCTTCGCATCATCCATTCCTAGATTATTAATATATTTGCTGTGAGTTTTATCACCTCTAAGCGTGAGAAATGAATGTCATGTGAGAAATGTGTGACGTTTGAGCGTGAGACTTGCAAGCTCTAATATGAATTCAACAATAACCAGTTAATGCTTAAATACAGGGTTTTCCACCACTGAATTATGTTGCATGGCTGATGCTACAAACACTCCTATAGTGCTAGTTACGGCTTTAACGCGAGTTGAATTTTGAGGAAGTTTTATCCCAAATGAGGACAGAAGAGTTGCCTGTGTTAATGGAGGCGTTTTCTGAGTTACGTCTACTTCCTTCGGACACATGCGGAGATGTCCTTTGTTACGCTACACACGCATTACATAGCTTACACACTGTGGTTTTCTTCAGGAGAAAAAACTCACGGGGAATGCAAAATATTTCCACACCAACGATTTCACTATTAATAGGCTACGTACACAATGGAACTTCGGCCTAGCAACCGTGGCTGCTGGTACGCTGGGCTGCTTTTGGTAGGTCGTGTTGTCACTGTGATTTCCCAGAGACGCTAGCAAAGTCGTAGAGTCAATTTTATTCATAAAAATTAGCGGATTTCTGATACAAGAGAAACGGTTATCGTATCAGAAAGTCATTGACATTGTTGTGTACATTGTTTATACTTTACTTTATAATTCCCAAGTACCAACACCGAGTGCGGGTGAGCGTGTGGGAGCGGAGACCCAGAAAACAAACAGCAAATGCAACGCTCAGTCTTATTGTGCTTATTAATTACTTATATAGCTGTACGCCTTTTAAAAAAAGAAGCAATGCTTAATTTGCGGACGAGGACGTATAAACTCGGATGTCCTCGTCACGCTGTTACCTCACCATCCATTCAGCTCGCACACACACATCCACCGGAAACCTATGAAAGTTTATCGTACAATTGTACCAAGACAAATTTGTACAAAGAGGTACGCAACAATGTAGGGCTGACATTCTGACTTTTTGATACGATAACCGTCTCTCTTGTCTTGTACCCTAAATCCGCTTATTTTTACTAATAAAATTGACAATACGACTTAGCACTTCACTAGCGTCTCCGATAAATCACAATGACAACACGACCTACCGGAAGCAGCCCAGCATAGCAGCAGCCACTGTTGCTAGGCGGAAGTTCCACTGTGCACATAGCCTATTGGCAGCAGCTTCAGCGACTGAGAATTTACCAACAAACCATTTTTCAAATGCAGTTTGAGGATAGTTATTCAGGATTACTTTTCTTGGGATTTTGACAAAGCGCCACCTAGTGGTAACACAAATTTATATTTATATGATTTAGAACTATAATTACTGCAAAATGCATTGGATCACCATCACACTCACTCTTGCATGTCCAAGTCCAAGTCCATGACAACGTGATAACACTCACACCGCCACCTACTGGCAACAGGAAGAATGCCTTCCTGTTGCCAGTAGGTAAAAAACACTTCTTAATTTACATAAGGCTTTTAGATAGTGGTCTACATTTGCTGAAGTCTATGTTCCCTCTCAAGCACCACACATCACGTTTCACTCCATGCCCGTTCAGTGCTACTTACCTTTTTTACTCTCAGGAAAAGGTAAAGGTTATTGTGATATAATTTTAAGATGATTTGGGCTGAGACGTCTAATGCAGCTTTAATGTAAAGTATTTTTTTTCACAGCTTCGGAATTATCTTAAACTGAATTATTACATTTTACTCAGACGTAAACCATATTATTGGCCCTCTTTTCATTAGTTACACCTATACTATGTTGGAAAGTTGGAAAAAACCACAGGCGCTGGGTTAATCACTGTAAGCAATAATAATAACCCCTACGCGGAATCCTAGATTGTACTGACTTTGTTTCAGCATGTATTATGGATAATAAAACAGACTTTAAAACCAATTTTTCTCAAATGATTTTTGAAGTTTCTCACATTTGAAAACAGAAAGTGAACAATTGGCGGTGAAGATGCCTCAGGATAGTGTTGTCCACAGTGTTCCATTTGATCAATGAGGAGGAAACGGGAGGTGACACTGGGCTGAAGAATGAATGGGTCGAATGACCACACACACACACACACACACACACACACACACACACACACACACACACACACACACACACACACACACACACACACACACACACACACACACACACACACACACACACACACACACACACACACACACACACACACACACACACACACACACACACACACACACACACACACACACACACACACACACACACACACACACACACACACACACACACACACACACACACACACACACACACACACACACACACACACACACACACACACACACACCTCCAGACTTGCTGACCAGAATGAACTGATGAGTAAAGTTCTGACACAGCAACACAAAGACTCTGAAACACCACAGTGACACTTTTCTTTAAAGCGGAACTAGACCGGAAGTTCCTATTATCGCTGTTTTTTTTGGTGTGTATCTGCGTCATTACCTTGTTTATGAAGCCTGACGGTTCGAAACAAACAGTTCAGCCATTGCTGAGAACGTTGTGTTTTATTGTAATCTCGGGGCTCAACGAGATCACTGAAAATCCCGTTATAGTTACGTAAGCAGCCGTTCTCCTGAACAACCGAATGGTCCTGCTCCGGGCACTAGTCCGGGCACATCCGGTTGCGTACATTGAACCGCAGAAGAAGAATAACGTCCGTTGTGGAGGTGTTTCACGAGCAACAGTGTCTTCTGACTCTGGGTCTGACTCCGGTTTAAAGTCATAAAAGAACTGCGACGGGGAGTCGTGACGAAGCTATTTTTAAACACTGTTAAAACAATGTTTTGATAATGAGTAGCAATGCATCCACCGCTCCAGAGAGGGAGCTGCGCTTCTGACAGCTGACGTGATAGATTACGTCACTTCCAGATACCTGGCCAATCACAACACAGGTGGGAAGGCTCTACGCTGGCTGGCCAATCACAACACACTCTGTCTTCTCGGGCGAGATTTATGGCTGAAATAGCGCGACTGACAAGCGCTTCGAAAAGGACAGATTTCAATCGGCTCGTTTACATCAACTAGGAGGATTTTGACCATAAAAACAACTTAATATATGTAAGTAGACCTCCATAACTCACATATATGTGCAACAGGACCACTCTATGTGACCTTTAAACTGTGACTCATCAAAGTTTTGAGTGAAAATTCAAATGACTTGATTTTGACCTCTGTTAGCTCAAAGGCTAGTCACCCAAATCTCCACATTAAAAAAAATAGCTTTAAGTTTGTACAAAGGTTTCAGACACCACCAGCTCTGTTGTTTTTTCTGTCTGTCAAATTCTGGGATCATTGGAATTTGGAATGAAGTGATGTGTCTTAAAGCTGCTCTTATATATTAGCGAGCTATCACGGAGTTTAACTGATACAACATGTGTATGTAACGCTCAAGCATGTCTTGAATAAACCTGGCCTAATAGGCGTTTATTTTACAGCAGATATTTATTTACATTCTTTAAATAGTAGGACAAACACAGGATTTACCAGTAGCATTAATTAAGGTTCCACTCCAGTATTAACAGAGTTGCGTTATTGTTCAAGCACAAGGGTAGATCACAATCATTTTTTTTCTGATTTTTTATTAATTTTTTTTCATACATATTTTCTGCATGTGTTCCAGTAAAGTGAAATAGAAATAATGACCCTATATTGTCGTTATAGCATTGCTAAAACAACAAATCTAATGATGATCTAAGACTTCTGCACAGCACTGTATATAGTTATAGTATATCATTTACTTTCAATCTATTTATTTATTTATTTATTTGATTTATTTTTCGGATCACTGTTATTATATCTGAACTTTTTAATCTATATGTCTGTATGTCTTTTTTATTTTTATTCTATTATCTATGGACCGCTATTGTGTCTGGAATAAAGATTGATTGATTGATTATTACATATTTTGAAAATTCCACCGACTATTTCTTGCATATTTATTTTTAGGATCTTTTTCGTACATTATTTGTATTTCTTACACGGTAATGTAAGCATCTAAGACACATAATTTAATGTAAAGACACGAGTACAAGTACGGCCAGCCTTTTTACAGGGTTAGGTCTGGATCGATTTATCTACCTATTATTATTGTTTTCTTTATTTTATCAGCTATTTTTGAGATCACTGTATTGAATCCTTTTGATTCGGCCCATTATTTAGAAATATACATCACATACAGACAGATAAGAATCCACACAGATGACCTACTTACATTATTATATTATTATATTATGTCTACATATATACACTTAAATCAGATTTATATGCACATATTTCTAAAATGTAGTTGGAATACTAGACCTGCAAGTGAATGATTGTAATATTAACAACACAATATAATCATATGATCTTTCACTAATCAATCAGTTTTTATAGAGAATTTGTAAACAATCACTGTTGCTTTTGCTAATACGTACACAGTATACAAATAATATTACATTGTTTCTGTTCACAGAGACCAAACAGAAGCAGCATAACATCAACAACAACAATCACCAACAGCTTTAAAAACAAAGTTCTCCTCTTTCTCCCCCCACGTGCCACAGAATTATACTCTGTCTCGTCCTTGTTTTTAGGTTTATGAGAAAGAATAACTTAAACTATTTTAATCTCTTATTTTTTTGCCACGGCTATACCTTTATATAATCACATCATTTAAAAAACAGAGCTGAGACAGTCAACAGATACTGTGACGTTGTGATAACACCGGGGTTAGCGTAACACGGCAGCGCTTTATGATCAAAGACACGTTTTTGCATAATTCCACGTGACTGACGCAGGGACCAGTGTTTAAAGAACAGATGTATAATTAGAAAAGCCTTTGCTTTCTCGCAGTTAGACTCCATCTTTGTTCTTGACGGTGGGGAAGACGGACAAGTGAGGTAAGGAAGAGGGGATCTGAAGTACTTAAAGAGAGTGACATCTCAAGATGCTTCATAAGAGAGAGTGTCATATCACCTAAGTACGGGTGCTGCTATGAGAGTATGTGATCCTCCAGCAGCAGCAGCAGCAGCAGCAGCAGCAGCAGCAGCAGCAGCAGCAGCAGCAGCAGCAGCAGCAGCAGCAGCAGCAGCAGCAGCAGCAGCAGCAGCGGACTGACTCACACTTGCCCACAGCTGTTCCTCTGCTGCCCCCCTCCCCCCATTAAGACCTTTCTTATGAACTCATGAACTCTCCAACTCCCACCACAGCAGTCATTTGATCATTTACAGGCTCTGTGTTTACACTCCTGTAAACACAGAGTGACCATACTTCATGTTTAATCCAACAGTTTGAAAGAAGTGTGATCATTGGCATTTGTTTTTGTATATAAAATGCACAATTTTACATTTGACCACAGACTTCCATTCAATCGGGAGTTCTTTTAGCTCCCTTGTGGCTATACAACGTATTCTTACTTCCTGGCACTTACGGCTGGTGACAAAAATGTTGGGGGGGGAAACAGGATATTTCCACACCGTTTGGCCTCTCATTTACACGAAAACCAAGTTTTTATGACAGAAAATGAATATTTCTAAAAACTCCAGCCAAAGTGGAGATTTCTCATATTGCCAGTTATGTGTTGTCGTGTCAAAATAGGATTAACAGGGTTTTAGGTTCTCAAGCTTCACATTATGCACCAGAAAATGCTTAACGTCATGTGAGCGCCCTATGTTTACAGTTTGTGCACGGAGGTCAGCATTTTTACTGCAGCTTTCCCTTCCAGGACGTATGTATTTTTGCCTGCCAACGTTGCCATTGCCGGTTTTGGATCCGACCTTGGCGAACTGCGGTCTGGTGGGCAAACCTCGAGAAAGAAGTCGTCCTACAGGAGGAATGGCATGAGAATTTTCGTGTTATTCGTTGTTGTCGATTCTGAGGATTCTGATTGGCTTGCATGGCTTTATCCTTCTCCCTACACTATCGCCCATAGGTGTGGCGGCACTCGACAGCGTATTTATGCGGGCTGGTGTAAATGACCACCTGTTTGAAAACGATGTGTGCATGATGTTATTTTTGAAAACAGAGGGGGGTATATATGTTTCTCCTGCTATGTATAAACCTGGCCTCAGTCATCACGTGTCTCACCTGCTGTGGAGAAGACGTGTGTCCATGCTGACAGATCTGCAGCCGCGCACAAGAGCATGTTAGTAAGATTTAGGTTTGTATCCAGTTATCTAGGCTAGTTCTTAGGCTATCTTTTGTATTGGAGGGGGGTCTAGTGTGTAAGCACCACTTGTACCAGGAGTCTATGGTAAAGATTTTTGTGTCCCAAAGGAACAGGAAATACATCACTTGACTGCATTTATATGCAGATTACATGCAGCACTCATGGTCTGTGTAATATAGAGTTGTCAAAGTTAATGCGATAATCGATTGATCTCCGACATGAATGGCAGAAGTTATCCACGTGAAACAGTCACTTGTGAGTCAGATATGAGAGACAGAGATAGTAGCTTGAGATGGAGAGAGGTGAGGGAATGTTGGGCGGAAGGTTTCATTTCATGAAGCTGAGCACACTTCAAGCACAGCCATAAACATTATAACTTTAGCTAATGTGCAAAAACTAATGCAAACTCTTCCTATGTGCTTTCATTGGAGCTCCCCGACTGCTTTAAGGGACATTTAAACAGGCAGAAGAGACACACACACACACACACACACACACACACACACTGATAAAAATTCTTCCTTTGTTGACACCGGAATATTGAGCACAGCATGAGACAGTTAGAGAACACCTCCAAGACTACAAATTAATTTGACTTTTTCTCATTAATTTGAAAAGAGCAATTTAAGAGGCCATTTTATGTGACAAAAAGGAAAAACAAATTCCACTTTATGGCCGACATCAATCTATTTTTTCACCCATTTAACAAACTCATCATATCATCATCATCCACTCACTCAATCCAAACTAGCTTCAAATGCAGTCACATTAGCTGAAAAAAGGTGGGGTTTGGAGTTTTTAACAAACAGAAATGTCTTGAGTTAGCTGACTCACTCACAGCGATTGACGGCTTTGTTAGCTTCGTCGCTAATGACACAGGTTTGGACGGTGCAGCAGGTTCAATGATATGGAAGGTGTGTGTGTGTGTGTGTGTATTCTGGTAGTTGGATGGGAGAGGAGGAACTACAGTGCATCTCTAATAGAATATCTGGCTCCTGTCTGAGCTAATAAAACTAAAATGGCTGCCTGTGGAAATGAAGACAGTCTGATTGGATTTCGCTGGATTAATCCCTTGAGGAGAGACAAAGGCGTAAAACTCTCTAAAACTCTCTCTCTCTCTTTCTCACATACACTGAAAAGACAATTACCACCAGTGCTCCTAATGAAACCGTGTGTGTTCTCTACTCCATAAAGCAGGGCAGCAGTGGTAGAGTGGAATACTAAGTGCTATAAAAACAAGATTTATTCACACAGAAAAACAAAGCAACTGGGATGCAAAGTTTCCCCTGCATGTTTAATAAGACCTCTGCCAAATTACATGCAATTTTGGATATATGGCATGTTTTACTTTTAATATGCCTTCTGGATACGAGTTACCATTCGCAGCTCGGGTTGCAAAATGTTGTGAATTTTCAAAAAAATTCATGGAAAGCTTTCCACCTCTTTGCAACCCCATTTGCAGCTAAAGGTTGCTATCTAAAAACTGGAGAATATAACAGATTTCACGTTACATTAATTAAAATAACAAATATGTGTTTATACAGTATTTCTATATTTATTCTTTGTATAACCGATCAATTCATTGATTCTCCACTGAGTAATGAGGAAACCTAAATTGTTTTCAGGCTGAAAATAACTTAGAAAACAGAAATGGTGCACGTTTCTGCAAAACTTTTAACCCTGTAAGACCCACGGTTGTAAAATTACAACGTTAACTTTAGCCATCCCTAAAAACTATCCGTTATATTTTATCTGTTTTTTTACTACATGTACATAGTCATTGGGTCTTATTGTTCAGTCTAACAATGATAGTGGATGTTACATTTGTTTATAAGTTCCACTTTATGGCCATGAACGCACACAACTTTTCAAGATTTCCTCCAAACAAAATCTCTTTGTTTCATTGGACTGGATTCATCAGATTAAAGTAAGTAAAATGTCTCTTATATTTTTTTTGGATGTTATTATAATGTGTAGAGCATGTACATATTTAGTTATTGTGGAAAAGATGCATCAAATTTCATTTAGAGCTTGTTACATAATTGTTGTAATTTTACAACACTGGGTCTTGGTGGTAGCAAAAATAGCAGGCTTGTTTCAATGGACACAAACAGGTGATATTCACTCCACAACATCACTGCCTGAAACAGAGGATTTTCTTTATACATGAACAGTATACATTACATACATTATACCCTTGTGTTGTGTTCTGGTCAAATTTTACTGATTTAAAAGTTTTATGTCTAAAAAAATATATATTTAATTTGTTCAGACTGAGCTAAAATCCCATGTCTTTGTCCACAAAGAGGATATTAACAGACAATTCAGTTCTGGGAAAGGTGTAAATGTTCCTGAATGTGTGGTGTGGATGTAAGTGGGGGTTTGCATGTTTTTCTTTTAGTATGATAAGTAGAGACCATAGGCTCAGACAATTACATTTAGGGCATTTAGCAGATGCTTTAGTCCAAAGTGACTTACAATCAGCAGACACTATTGTCTGTCTTGAAAACATTTCTACACAGAGGACTTGGTCCACCACCCTATCTATTCCTTCAGATTATATACTACTATATAAAAAGCATATTTATACATGTTAATTCATTGCTTTTTTTTCCCAGAATGCCACCAGCAAGAGCTGTGATACAGTGTGCAGGATGTGATTGAGATCATCCAAACTGGAGAGAGTGAAGTTGAGATGGAACTCGATGACACTGATGAGAGTGATGAAGACTCAGATGAAGATGTCTGTCAACAAGTGGACAACGAAAACCAACCACCCATGGACTGTCCAGCTGATAATTATGTCGAAATCGAGCCAAAAACACACAAACACATCATGCACCGTGACAGGTGTCGATGGCCGAAAAAATATTTCATCAGTCCCAACACTGATTTTTCTGGTCTGGATATGATCTTCAGGCAAAGAGAGCCCAGCAACACAGACAGTGACATCATGAAGCCTCTGAATGCTCAGAAGAGACCATTCAAGAGATGTGCACACCTGCCATTGGATGTACGCAAGGACATGAAGACAGGGAGAGGATGCTGCAGTAAAGGATTCACCAACACACAAATGCAGCAAGTGTGATGTTCACCTTTGATTTTCAGAGGACAAGAACTGTTTTTAGGACTTTCACTAACAATGAAAGCTTGTCATGAAAAGAAAAAAGGAATGAAGAAGTTGCTAGAAAAAGCTAGAGTTTTATCCTGTTTATTTATTTATGTATTTTTTTTAATAAATGATTTCATAAAAAATATGACTAATGTGTGATTATTTTTAAATGTTATATACATATATGGAGCTAAGTAAGCAATCAAACTTGTAAATGAACTTAGTTGTTGTGAATTCTTATTCAGACAAAGTGAGTAGAAAGACAGAAATTCTGCTACCACCAAAGCCCAACGTTGTAAAATTACAACGTTTCTGTAAAAACTTACATAAACATTTTTTCCAAAAACTCTTTGATTTCTGCATCTAAGGCCTCCTACAACAACATCTGAAAGGTCAAATAATTTTTTTTTTAGGTTTTTCTTAATTTGGGTCTTACAGGGTTAACTATGAAGTTGTTCACATATTTGTGCTATTTCAAGGCATTTTAAAGATTTTACTTAACTGTGTAAGAATGAATCTGCTCCCATTAAGAAGAAATAAACAGCCAACAATATGAATCAGCTAAAATGCTGTTTTTTATTTACACTACACTTACACTGTCTTTTCAAAGAGATGCATGATTTATATCCGATTTAACATTCTTCTCTTTCTGATATAAAAGGCCTTTGACCAGCATTGGACTGATACCAGTAGTTAAATGTACTGATTTTTTATTTAATTTTTTTTAAATGAAAAACCAGTATGACACCAATGATTGGACTGAATTAATTTCTGTCTAACTGGTTTGTCACGCATAAATATTTTGTTATAGACTCAATTCCTGGCATTATCTTTAAGCAATTGAATGACTAAAATATGGTTATAGCAGATTCACACTCTTTTAAAGTGGTATTTTAAGTGCTACATTCTAATTCTCTTTTGTTTCATTTCTTTTTAGTGCGTTTATGCTTATTTATTTATTGGGTATTTTTCCATTAATTTATTTACTTTGGTGGTGACAGTAACTCAGTGGTAGAGTGAATCCAACTGGAAGATTGTGGGTTTGATTCCTGGCTCTGCTCGTCTACATGCTGATGTGTCCTTCAGCAAGACACTTCACGTTATTCCTGATGACTGTGGCGTCAGCGTGTGAAAGGGTAAAGATGTGTGATCGAAAATGAGCTGCACATAGATGCACTGTATGAATGTGTGAATGACTGGGTGTGAATGTCAAAACTGTAGTACTGTAGTGTAACAAAGCTTTGAGTAGTCATCAAGACTAGAAAAGTGCAATGAACAATGATGATTGATATGAGAATGCACTGACCTTTGGATTTAAACCCCTGAAATGAAAGCATTATCAGATATAAAAACATCCTAAATGTGTTTATGGAGGTTTGGTGGTTTCACAGTGCGATCGCTTAGAAATCCGACATTTCCACAGATTCCTTTAAACCTGCATTTCTGCTCCTGTTCCTATTTAACTGAGGACTTAATGGGGTGAAAAAGATGGTACTGTTCTGATGTTCAGGACTTTCTGCTCAACATTTTCAATTTGTGGTTTACTGTCACCATGTTCCTCTTCCTCTCACTGTGTTCAAGTTTGGATTGAAAACACCCACTTACTCACCACTGTAACCACTGTTGTACTGTAAATATAAGACCAGAGTGAATGCTGAACATGCTCAACCATAAGTGGAGGTGGTTGAAGTCATCGAGGGGCCACTCAATATTTAACATGTTTTTTTTTTTTTGGACAACAAATTAACAAATAACCAATTTGGCACAAATTGGTTATTTGGCACAATAACCAAATAACCAAATATCCAAATAACTGGCACAACTGGTGCAAGTTCAAGGAGGGGATATACATCCCCTCCTTGAACTGGCACCTTATCGTGGTGGAGGGGTTCGAGTATCCGTATGATCCTAGGAGCTACGTTGTCCGGGGCTTAATGCCCCTGGTAGGGTCTCCCAAGGCAAACAGGTCCTAGGTGACGGATCAGACGAAGAGCAGTTCACTTAACCCCTTATGAGAAAACACAACAACAAGACGAGTACGTCGCCCGGACTGGCGTTACCGGGGCCCCATCCTGGAGCCAGGCCCGGGAGTGGGGCTCGCAGGCGAGCGCCTGGTGGCCGGGTCTTTGCCCACGAGACCCGGCCGGGCTCAGCCCGAAAGAGCGACGTGGGCGCCCTTTCAAGTGGGCCCACCACCCACATGAAGGGCCATAAGGGGCCGGTGCAATGTGATTTGGGTGGCAGTCGTGGGCGGGGGCCTCGACGGCCCAATCGCGGGACAACAATCCTAGCTATGGGGACATGGAATGTCACCTCGCTGGGGGGGAAGGAGCCTGAACTTGTGCGGGAGGTGGAGCGATACCGACTAGAAATAGTCGGGCTCACCTCCACGCACAGTCTGGGCTCTGGAACCGAACTCCTTGAGAGAGGCTGGACTCTCTACTACTCTGGAGTTGCCCAAGGTGAGAGGCGGCGGGCTTGTGTGGGCTTGCTTATAGCTCCCCAGCTCAGCCGCCATGTGTTGGAGTTCTCCCCGCAGAGCGAAAGGGTCGCGTCCCTCCGCCTTCGGGTGGGAGGTAGGTCTCTCACTGTTGTTTCGGCTTACGGGCTGAACAGCAGTGCGGAGTACCCGGCCTTTTTGGAGTCCCTGGAAGGCGTACTGGAAAGTGCTCCAACCGGGGACTCCGTAGTTCTGTTGGGAGACTTCAATGCTCACGTGGGTAATGACAGTGTGACCTGGAGGGGCGTGATTGGGAGGAATGGCCTCCCCGATCTGAACCCGAGTGGTGTTTTGTTATTGGACTTCTGTGCTAGTCATGGTTTGTCCATAACGAACACCATGTTCAAGCATAAGGGTGTCCATCAGTGCACGTGGCACCAGGACACCCTAGGCCGGAGGTCAATGATCGACTTTGTGGTCGTGTCATCTGGCCTCCGACCGCATGTCTTGGACACTCGGGTGAAGAGAGGGGCTGAGCTGTCAACCGATCACCACCTGGTGGTGAGTTGGATCCGCTGGCGGGGGAGGAAGCTGGACAGACTTGGCAGGCCCAAGCGTGTTGTGAGGGTCTGTTGGGAACGCCTGGTGGAATCACCTGTCAGGGAGGTCTTCAACTCCCACCTCCGGGAGGCTGTTCGAAGCTGCGGCCGTAAGGTCTCCGGTGCCTGTCGTGGCGAACCCGGTGGTGGACGCCGGGAGTAAGGGATGCTGTCAAGCTGAAGAAGGAGTCCTATCGAGCCTGGTTGGTTCGAGGGACTCCTGAGGCAGCTGACAGGTACCGACAGACCAAGCGGACGGCGGCCCGAGCAGTCCCAGAAGCAAAAACTCGGGTCTGGGAAAAGTTCGGGGAGGCCATGGAGGAGCACCCTCCATGGCCTCCCCGAAGCACCCTTCGGGGTAGCATCGCCGGCAGTAAGTCAGACTTGTTCCCAGTGCATGTCAGACTCCGGCAGGGCTGCCCTTTGTCCCCGGTTCTGTTCATTATTTTTATGGACAGAATTTCTAGACACAGCCGGGGGCCGGAAGGGGTCCAGTTCGGGAGCGGCTGGATTCCATCTCTGCTCTTTGCAGATGATGTGGTCTTGATGGCTCCTACGAACCAGGAACTCCATAATGCGCTGGGGCGGTTTGCAGCCGAGTGTGAAGCGGCGGGGATGAGAATCAGCACCTCTAAGTCCGAGGCCATGGTTCTCGACCGGAAAAAGGTGGCTTGCTCCCTCCGGGTCAGTGGAGAGATCCTGCCTCAGGTGGAGGATTTTTAAGTATCTTGGGGTCTTGTTCACGAGTGAGTGAAGGATGGAGCGTGAGATTGACAGGCGGATCGGTGCAGCGGCCGCAGTAATGCGGTCGTTGTATCGGTCCTTTGTGGAGAAGAAGGAGCTGAGCTGAAAGGCAAAGCTCTCGATTTACCGGTCAATCTACGTTCCTACCCTCACCTATGGTCATGAACTTTGGGTTATGACCGAAAGAACAAGATCCCGGATACAAGCGGCTGAAATGAGTTTTCTCCGCAGGGTGGCGGAGCGCTCCCTTAGAGATAGGGTGAGGAGCTCTGTCACCCGGGAGGAGCTCGGAGTAGAGCCGCATCAAGAGGAGCCAGCTGAGGTGGCTCGGGCATCTGTATCGGATGCCCCCTGGACGCCTCCCTCGGGAGGTGTTCCGGGCATGTCCCACCGGGAGGAGACCCAGAGGAAGACCCAGGACACGCTGGAGTGACTACGTCACCCGGCTGGCCTGGGAACGCCTTGGGGTCCCCCCGGAAGAGCTGGAGGAAGTGTCCTGCGAGAGGGAGGTCTGGGCGTCCCTTCTCAGACTGCTGCCCCCGCGACCCTGCCCCGGATAAGCGGTGGAAAATGGATGGATGGATGGATATATATACATATACATATACATATATATACATATATATACATATATATATATATATATATATATATATACGTATATACATATACACATATACATTTATATATACATATATATATACACGTATATATAAACACATATATATACACGTATATATAAACACACATATATATACACGTATATATAAACACATATATACACGTATATATAAACACACATATATACACGTATATATATATATATACACATATATACACGTATATATATATATACACATATATATACACATATATATACACATATATACGTATATATACACACGTATATATACACACGTATATATACACACGTATATATACACACGTACATATATATACGTACATATATATACATACATATATATATACGTATACATTATGTATATACATACATATATATATATACATACATACATACATATATATACATATGTATACATACGTATTAGGGCTGGGCGATATGGACCAAAAGTCATATCTCGATATATTTTGGTTGAATAACGATATACGATATATATCTCGATATTTTTTCCGCAAAGTGAGAGCTGTGAAATGAAATGTTCAGTCAAAGCCAAATATGAGTAGTTTTATTGAAAACTACTCATAATAATACACAACAGGAGTGCCTTTTATAAAATCAAAGCTCCATAAGTTGCACATTTAAATAAAAAAAAATATCTTTAATAAAAAGAGCCTATAAAGTGGGTCAATCTTTTTCTGAAATAAATATGTGTATATGAGAAAAGTACAATATCAAAATGTTTTAGTTTGACAACTATAAATGGCTTTTGAAAATCAAATTACAGATTTTCTTCTCTTATAAAAGAACAAAATATGACAAACTAGTAAAGGACAGCATTTATATATAGAGACAACAAAATAAAGTGCTCATTTTAAGAAAAACATTTTTAAACATCAGCTTCAGATTACCTTTTCCTTAACTTATCTGAACAGTCTCAACCAGTTGCACAAGAAACAGAGCAGCAACTCAATAAACATTTCCCCCTCTTTTATTTTACTTTGATAACAGTAGTGCTGTCACATGTGCTGCTTGACCACATATCGCTGGTCGACGCTAAATGGGTGACGTTAGCGAGCCGGTTTGCAAGACTGTCTGACGTCACATTTGCAGCAGTGCTTCTCGTGCACAATAGTTGGGACTGGGAAGCTCATATCTCGGGTCCATCGTTTTCATTAGCTTTTCATTAACGTGTCTTTGGCAATGTGAAAGGACACCGCTTTTGTTATTGCACACCACTTGTCTGGAGTTTTGTCGGGTTGTGGACGGCTTGCGCCTGTGGCTTCTGCAGCGCGCAGTTTCACACACTGCATATATTGCACTTTGTGCCACCATCTAGAAATGATTGAGCCACTGCTTTTTCTTTAACTAACCCAGACGATCTCCTCCGCACGCTCCGCAGACGCTGCTGCTTTCTCCATGTGAAGCGGAGTGTCTGTTCCTGCCCCTCCCATCTCTGTGCATGAAAGAGGGGCGGGAGGAGCAGTGCAGAGAGCTACGGTCAGCGGCTTGTCTGGAGCAAGGATCACATCGCTAATTTGAACTATATCGATATACGCGATAGGGTCTAATTCCATATCGCATTTAAAAAATATATCGATATATCGCCCAGCCCTAATACGTATAAATATATATATATACACATATACATATATATATATATATATATATATACTAGGGATGCACCGATTAATCGTCCAGTGATCGGTACCGGCCGATTTTCACGTGATCGGCCGAAATCGGTGACCGGCCGATCAGACAGAATATTCCGATTTTAATAAGCCGATCAAAATGCACCCGCATCCCGGCTACACGCACATGTAGTAGAGTGTAGGGCTGGGCGGTATACCGGTTCACACTGAATACGTTTTTTTCCGTTATGATATGAATTTTTAATATACGGCCGTACCGGTGTATTTGATTACACAACATCCGCTCGGCCGCAGTCTGCTTTGCGATTGAGCGCTCTGCATGTAAACGTTTCATTCATGTTTATATATTTGTTTCAATCACTGAACGAAGCCTGTCATATTTAAGACAAGAGTCAGGACCTTAAATCACTTGCACAAAACTTTTGATCAGCATTTGTTTGTTTGTCATTTAAACCTGTGTGCGCAGAGCACGAGGCATTGTTGGCACGGGGCGGGAGAGAGAGAGAGCGAGCGAGAAAGAGAGAGTGTGAGGTCATTTACTAATTTGTGTGTAGTGCTATGTTGTGAAATATGTTTAAACTTAAATGAACTACACATACAGGTAGTGATTCGTTTTTGTATTTTTAGTTGGAACAACATGGTTCCATAACACTGCACTTTTAAGATGTGTGTGAATATTCCACAGCATTATTTAGTTCTATTTTATAGTGGTAATCTGTTCAAAAAGTCACACTTTAAGTTATAATGTTCCATGGTAGTATGTTTAAATGTATTATGACAATTGTTTTTGTATTTTACACATACACATATGTATATATATATACACATATGTGTATGTGTATATATATAGATCTATATAAAAGCCTGGTACTATCCCTAATGGAAAAGCAAAAAAAACAAGTAAAGTTGAGTAGTGCTAGAAATGTATAATGAAAAAGCCCCATTAGTTTGCTTATGCCTTGGGCCAGCTGTGATTCCTAGTGCTGGTCCCAAGCCCGGATAAATGGAGAGGGTTGCATCAGGAAGGGCATCTGACGTAAAAAACATTTGTATTTCCACTGTGGCGACCCCTACAGGCAGAAGCCAAAAGAATAGTACAAATTCTAGCCTGATTATATTAATTCACAAGAAACAGTTAATGGAGTGACCCACTCTCATCCCCTCACCACTTCATCCTCTCAACAACACTTCCTCGCTCTCCTCTCTCCCCTATATTAGAATTCACAATTTTTTTCCCTCTCCTCCTCATCACTCTCTTTAGGAAACACTGCACGCTGTTCTCTCGACACTTTCCCTCCATTTACTGCCACTTCTATTCACTCCTCTCCCACTCTTGCTCACTTTAACAATCTGGTTTAAGCCTCCCCCCACCCCCCTACCCCAATTCACTCCTGCATTCTCTCCATCTCGCCAACTCTGTTTTCTCTACCTCGCTCTGTCTCCCCGACTGGCTAACGGAGCGTGAGATTGGCTAATTAACGGCTGCCTGTCGGCCTTGGAGAGACAGCTGGGTAATTTGGTGAGTGTGGAGAAGAGGTGGTGAAGAGAGTGAGGAGGAAATGAGGAGAGGAGCAGCCAAAAACTGGAGAGAGAGAAGGATGTGTCAGTATATTTACCATACGATTTACGTTGCCAGGTGTGAATCACCTATTCCTGCCTGTGTACTCATTAAAATATTTGGCTGCTAATTGCCTCACGTCCTTGTCAGCTGTTAGTAAATGCCTGAAAAACAGCACAGATACTGCGATGTGGAGAGGTGAAGGCAAAAAAAATGTCTGCTGACATCACTGTAAATTAAAAACTACATCAGTTCAATGTAAACATACTTCACCCCCCTTTTATTTCACCATTAAAGGTGTTTATGCAAATACAACATGCAGAAAACATTGAGGAGCATTCATTTTGAAGCAATTATTTTCAATTAATTTTGCCTTACAACGTACAGACCGGGGTTCGTGATAGTATGTGAATGGTTCTTTGTCTCTATGTGTCACCTTGGCCTCCAGGGTGTATCCCGCCTTTCACCGTATGTCAGCTGGGATTGGCACCAACAGCCCTGTGACCCTCATGTGGAGGATAAATTGGTGGACCATGAATGGATGTTCATGGAAACACTATATATTTGGCACCCACCGAGTGGAAACCCTCCACATGCCAAGAATGTTCTTTATGATGAGATGATTACAGCATTGGCTATCTGATCAACAATCAAACACATGTCATCCATCACCATGTGGAGAACACCATCCAAGTTTCCGTGGGTGGTGGCTGTGGCAGGATGTACGCACCTTGGTTGATCTTCAAGGTTCTCCCTAGACCTCTTGAATTCAACTGGCCACTATCTCAATTCATTGTCATTAAAACTAGCTTGTAAATCTAGCTACTTTCAGACTGTACTATGTCTTATAATTGGGGGTGGGAAAAGCAGGCCCAAAACGAGACACAATTTTAGAAACTTTATGCTTTAGGTAATACATGTTTACTTAAAGATGCAATGTGTAAACACACACTAAATATACTGGTGGGGTTTTGCCGAGTGTACAATATTAACAACAATAAGTTGTTGTCTTTACCACAGAATGCACCATTAGGATTGGGTTGTCTATATGGAGGCTACCATGTTGGACCACCATGTCACCATGCTAAACTAAACAACTTTGGAAGTAGTCAACCTACTAGTATATAGTTAGGTTGCTTGGAAGCATGAGGTGAATGAAATTCAAGCGACTTGCCAATTTTGAAGCTTCTCATATCACAAATCAAATTATATTGACATTTTGCAAGCCGTAGTTCACAGTTGTCATCTTCAACCAGCCTCCTATTGCCAGCCGTCAGTGGTGCTGTTGTGACCAATATGTGGCATATTATCTTATTCTAAACTGAAACATAATTTACCCATAATCTAGTGATTGAGTAACACTAAGGAAAATGTTTACTGACCTTATAAATCAAATGAGAAGTATTTTCCTATTGACTTCCATTCAAACGGTTGTTTTTGCAACCAGCAGAGTCACCACTGGTGGCTATTGAATATATTCTCATTTCCTAGTTGGCCTAATAATGCTAAATCCTACCTTTAAAATTAGTCTTCCTTTACTTGGTTTGGCTGACTTTGCCTCTGGGATTGTATATAAACCATTGTTTTAGCTTGTAATTAAAGCTTAAAGCAAGCTGCAATATCTGATTAAGACAAAGTTTTTTTCCTAAAGTTCGTTTATTTTTCTAGTGCTAAACTTGCCTGCCAAGATTTTTTTCTTTTTTTAAGGTAAAAAATAAGAACAAGTTCCAAGAAAATAGGCTTATTTTACTTTTTTCTATTTTTACAGCATACACACCCTCACACACACCTACCAAACGCCATGACAGTTTTCCTCGCTACATATAAATCAATGCATTTAACTTAGCAAATGAAAAGAAAACTGAAATAAAATGAGATTAAATTGATTTACACTTCACGATCACAACTGTAACGGTTGTGTGTGTGTGTGTGTGTGTGTGTGTGTGTGTGTTATTTTCTCCCAGGAGGAGCAGAACAGTATGATGTTATCTTATCAAAAGATTTTCAGAGCAGGAAAAAAAAACCACAATGTGCTGAAAAGCCTCAAACTGTCACAGCTTCAGTGTCAGTGCTTCCAAAGAAAAAAAAAATCTCTAATGCTAATGTTATCTCATGTCTACCACTAATTTCAAATGTGCACACACGCATGCACGCGCGCGCACACACACGGCTGCAATAACATGCCAGTCATACCAGTGGTAATGAATGCTGTGTCCATACGCAGCAGCAGCAGCTTTACGCTGAAACAACACAGGGTCAGGAAAACAGTGACTCAGCACTTATGTGTCAAAGGTTGGCTTGATTAGATATCAGTGATTAAAAACTAGAATCTAGTTTAAGGCCTTGTTGCAACCATAAAAACTGCAACTAATGATTATTTTGCTTTTTTATTTATCACTCCATTTATGATGTCTATATTCTCACAGACACCATTATGAACTTGCATGTGCTGTAAATACCGTCACTAATAAAAGGTCAACTGTTACCATAGCAGTAAACCGTTTGTAGTAACGAGGGATATTTGTTTTACGTGCGAGTGTTTCACCATGCCCATCATCAAGACAAGCTGCAACAGGAGAGCCGTTCTTAGCCATCTCAAAGGAATGCACACACACACACACACACACACACACACACACACACACACACACACACACACACACACACACACACACACACACACACACACACACACACACACACACACACACACACACACACACACACACACACACACACACACACACACACACACACACACACACACACACACACACACACACACACACACACACACAGCCTTTTCAATAATTTCTCAAACTTCTCCTTTTGTCGTGTTGTGTCAGAACAACAAGCTACAAAAGGTGAGGTAAGACATAATAAACTGTATACTACAGTTTAGCAGTAGCTATATTTTCTTACCTTGCCACAAGATACCACAGTATATGATATTAACATTACTAATAAAAAATAATCTGAGGGAGTGCCTTATACATGAACATTTAAAATTAAATAATACATTACAATTTTCATTGAAAATATGAGAACCACATTTAATTGAGAAATTAAACTAAGGCTAACTGAGAATGCTGTCAGAACTCTTGAGTTCTTTCTGAGAGAAAACTAACATTAGAAAACAGAATTTCTAATGAATTTTGAGAAAAATGTAGGTGAGCTTAAAGTGAGAAGAAAAAAAACTATTTGTAGTTGTATGCAGCACTAAACATCTTAGATTAGATTTGCTGTTGTACCATTGGTACAACTAGCCTACGCTGTCGGGGGCCGACAGCAAGGGGTATATCCGCGAACTTGTCCAATCCTCAACTTTCCAATATACCCAAAGTATACGCACTCGCACCTGCCACTAACTGTTTTAATTAATTATTAATAAATTCAACAAAATAACGGTTAAATATTATGGTATAATGTTGACTACACTTTATACATGTTCAAAGTATCCATATAAACTCGATATTGAACACAGAATACCTGAACTCATACATTTCTCTCTAGTTTTTAATAAAACTAGTTAACCTATTATACCTTGTTAAATATTATGAATATTAAAATGCTAACCACACCTGCCATATTTTCAAAGTGTCCAAATGTCATGAAAAAGCATACACTATGTTTATTCAATTTCATGAAAAAGCATACAATATGTTCAAACTTTCCATTCAATGCATTAATAAAGAAATGGAGGCTTAACCATTTTTTATATGATAATTAATACATTTATATTATAATGTAATAAATATTATGAATAATTGCTAAATAAACCCATGATATCCTCAATGTGTCCAAATGAGCTCAATAATAAAGAAAAAATGCCTTAACTATTTTTTCTGTGTTCACTAATAAGTTAACCAGTTAACTTATTATGTAACTATTACCAATCATAGCCAAAGTAATAATGATTGTACTTGTAGATAGTTGTTACATGAATCATTGTACACAATTTGAAGGGCATCAGTCTGGAAGATAAAGCCGAAAATTAGTTTTGAGCATAAAAAATGAATTAATTTGCTAATTAATAATAAAGCTACAAAGATAGGAATAATTCTCAGGTGGTATGTGATGCCCATGCAAAATTTGAAGCCAATACCTGCAATACTTTGGAAGATACCGGCGAAAATATGGTTTTTATATCATCAATTAATTAATAATAATGGTAGACAGCTCAAAATCAATAGGGATCATCTACAGGGGGTATGTGACCCATAAAAAATAAAAATAAAAAATCTCAAACGCCTTTCCAGTTATCGCTTTAATGGCTAAAATCTGCGGTAAATAATGATATGCCAATCCATACACACTGTATATATAGTGTTCCAATCTGAACACTAACACATGCAGTAATCACTAAGTACACTATACAAGAATGTGTGTGTACAAAAATACTTCAGGAAGTGAAGGTTGGCTGTTGTCCAGACTCGGTGACGCAAGCACCAGCACCGCACCTTTGTTGACATTTGTCACTCGATAACCTGTGTGTGTTGTTCCCACTCATGACACTGTCACTTTCCTTGCCTTAACTGAATCACATTAACTGTTGCGCAAGCACAATGAAAAGCACACTGACGAGGATGCATGTTCTATCATGAACACTGTGGCCACTTTTGTTTATTTCAAGTCAATGCCACATAAACTACCCTGCAGTAAATAAGTCATTAATTATTAAAACTCACTGTGGGGTTTTGCTGCATTCATTTGATTTATTTCCAATACGAAATACAATATAGTTGCAGCCCTTTCCTTCACATGCAATAATGTCTATTTATACACATCAGAGTGACTAATTTATTCAGAAAATTAATTATATATGAACAGGTGTTCATATGGACTAAACACCCGTTCATATTCATGTCAAATTTACTACAGCATAAGTTGGAAGTTTCCAAAAGCTCAGCATTCACAAATTGTTTTCAAATATGATGGCACCCATGAAAGTTAAGTTCCCTGCAGACGGTAAAATAATATATTATGAATTTAGTCGTACCGATTTAGGAATTCTAGAATTCTTAGACTATTTTTCTCTCTGTAATCCTTACATTACATTAATGCCACCTTTGCCTATAGACTTCAACTTTGAATGCCAAATAAATTCGGAAAAACAACATTATGACATTTTTTTGCATTTTCAATTTTTTTAAAATTCACAGACTTCGAGAATTAAGTCTTAATTTGCGAGAATAAAGCCTTAAATTAACAACTTTAATCTCCTAAAGGTAAGGCTCAATGGACTAGAAGTTGTCACATGCTTCGAGTCACTTTCCATCTGGAACTCGTTCACCACATCTCGACATCCGACCAAATAAAGTATCTAATGTTTATAATCTGACAAACCTTAGACCCATTGCACTTTGGCTGTAAAGCACAATAGAAAAGTAATGAATAATAATAATAATAATAACAATATTTATAATAATAATAATAATATTTTGTCAGATGTTGACGGGGGGTTGGGGACTTGGGGAACGAGAAAGTGAAAAGTGTTCTAAAATACTGACACAACTCTAATTAATAAATAAATAAAATAATAAATATTTACACTCAGGACATTTAAATGGTTTATTTCTCGTATGGCTGTTTTAGGAGTACACAGTTTAAACATAGATATTTGCACATATGAGATCACACATCATCTGATGAGAGAAGCTCAGGACAGAGACCTGTTATTTACTTTTAATAAACTAAGCATTTCCCAGTGCCTTTTGCAGCTTTAATAGTTTATGTCCTCTACTTCTATAGTTCCTGGAATTTCCAGGGGTTATTAGTGAGTATACATACAAGTGCTATGTATACACCACTTTTCATTAAAAGTGATGCAGCTCAAAGTGCTTCACAAGCTCAGGGTTAAGACGAGGTATTTAATTTTTACTTTTAAAAATATTAATATTCTCTGCTGCCCTCAGGTCTTATGGAAGGTGGTTCCACGGGCAGGCAAAGACTCACTTTGTGTGTATTTGCTTTGATTTTAGCTATAATTAAAAGGTTGCTACCTGACGACCTGAGGGCTCTAGATCAGGGGCCGTATTTATCAAGCGTCTTAGAGTGCCGTTTTACACTTAAGTCCTGAGAATTTGTGAAATTTAGTCCTACTCTCAAATTTAAGAATAAAAGCTATTCATCAACTTTCCTAAGTCTAAGAATCACTCCTACTCTCCCAGATATTTAAGAGACCTCCAGAGGTGTCTTAAGTGGTTAGGAGTTGCCAGCAGGGGATGGCACTGAGGTGAGAAGGATGTCCTGACTTTGTTAAATGACGAGCAGCTGATCAAATGGCAGGGGCGCCAGTTTATGTTTTTGCTGATGGGTTCTCATCATCATGCTTGCATGATTGTTGCTATTTTGACACGCGCACATTCGTCTCATAGTAAAACACATTAGATCAATTAACAGCAGCGGCCACAATGAACGCACGCACGTACGCACGCACACGGACACAATCTCTTTCACAAACACAGTCTACACACTGGTGATGCATTAGAGGATTTAATCTCAATTATGCAACCCTAACGCTGGATTGAACAGCGTAGCTACCGTAACCGCCTATAAGTTTAAGGTAATAACAGCCTACTGACTCACAGCAACTTCACTCATTAATTAATCAAAACCTGATATTAATTATACTGTCAATGATCACAACTGGCTTTAATGAGACAAATGTAGGTTAAATCTAAAGTGCTACTAACTACACACATGGAAAAAAATCATCATAACCACCAAAAATACAGCAAAAAGGCTCAAATAAACGCAAATCATGGACCAAATCCGCAATTCAAAACCATTCTGACACATCCTATAACAAATATTTAATTTGTTGTTTTGTCACTCACCATTCTTTTTAATTCTTGGTGACGAATATGTTGCCTCTGGTAGTGGTGCGTCTTATAAACTGGTGCGCTATTATTTCCAGGTTGTTATTCTTTTACAATGTCTTGTGGTGGTTCAGTCTTGGTCCATTGTGAACCGCAGATAGGTTTTCTGTCATTACAATGCAACCCGTTGATAGTTAGTGGTCATTAATAAATCAATGACAAGCATAGGCTGGCACATGTGAGTGCTCGACAATCTCCGTGGGTGCTCGGCAATATCCGGGAGCACCCACGGAATCGGCGATATTTCTTTATTCTTAGACAAGCGATTCCCTTCCATGATTGGTCATTTCTATGGACACGGAAGTGACGTCACCTAAAATTCAGTTTACGGCATATAGTACTGTCGTAATTCAGCTCTGAGAGTGACACACAAGATTCAGTCCTACACTTCGCTGAAAGTGTGCGTAAGATGCTTGATAACTAACTTTTAAGTGCAACTTTCAGCGAAGAATTTTTTTACTCATAAGTCTACTCTTAGCAGGTTCTTAGGAGTAATTCTAAGATGCTTGATAAATACGGGCCCAGGTCTCAAACTTGAGGCACGGAGACCACATGCTGCCCTCCAATCACACTCATGCGGCCCGCCACTCTATAGCGTTACAATTAGTTATTTCTGTGTTAAAAAAATGCATGAGAGAAAATAATTAAGAAGCACTGCCCTAACTGAACAGATGCTTTTATTCCAAAAAAAAGTGCCACCCCCACCTTCCTGTTTTAGATTTTTTTTAACGTGTTTTTATTTTTGTTGTTGTGGGAAATAGTTGATGGGTTACATCTTATTTACAAAAATAAATGTATCCTTAATAATTTAAATATGTAAATACCAGCAATAAAGTAATGGGAACATTTGAGTTTGTGACCACTGTTGTAAATGGTTCATCAGGTAAAAGTTAATGTGGTAAATAACTGGTACTAAGACCATACAGTAAAATATAAGGTAAAACTATAAAGACTATGCTCACTGCTGTACCTGGCAGGTGAGGCCGAACAAAATTGGTTTAATCCCAAGAGCTATGACTGAATTAAACTCTGTCACAGATGCAAATGGACACGCATCATTTGCTCCAAATCGCTTGAGTTTCAACATTTCAACTTTGGTAGAAACTTCGCCTCCAATCGGCATTGAGATTCTCCAAAACTTAGCTTCTCTGTGTGTTCACAGCCAGAACTTGACGTTACTTGGGAGTTTTACAGAGACCATTTAAAAAACAGAAAATGTTTGGAATAAAGTCAGCGAGGAAGTCAGTTGTGGCATTAGGTGTGGCATGATGCAAAACAGTATATTCTGTGTGATCGCAGCATTATAGCCAATGCTCACACAACATCTTGAACCAATTAACAAAAGATTTTAAGATAGGGCCACATTACTGGACCATTCAAATTTAGTTCTATTTGAACCAGCAGAGTTGCACCTTGGTTACTAGGGGGCAACTCTTGTGGATGCAATGTTTTTACTTCCTGATTAGCTTTACTGGCAGACCAGGAAACTGTGCTTGCACCAAATGTATTTGTTCTATTTTGGTATAATGACGGCAACGTTTCTATTCTATTCTATTTCTACTGCCAATACTCACAAGCAACGTGACATATCCATGCATACCATTACACTGCATCCCTCTTTTCTTCTTCACTGTGAAAATGTTTGTGTGTAACTTTGCTATCAGCTGTGATGCTCAGGGGGTATTTCTTTCCCATAATGCAACTCTCTAAATGCATGCTTCACAAGCACCAATGCACCAATCCCTGAAGTGAATGTTTGTGTTTATATATGGGCATTTATTCATTCATATATAAACACACTCCACAGAAGACACAGGTGTAAAGCAATGTTTTCATGTGTGGGTAAACACAAGAGCCATCACGTGTGCACCACACATACAGGTTTGTATGAGGACTCCATGAGGACTATTAGTCCTGACAAGGTCAGTGTTTCTGTTAGAAAGGGTCCTAAAGAGCTAACAAATGTACACACACACTCACTATGACAATACAATACTGAAAACATATGTTGGAATGTAAAGAAAAACTGAGTGGAGGAGACGAGGCGACAGTGATAGATGGATAGAGGGGGAGTATGGAGTGATGAGTAAGACGATGGAGGACAGAAGATGCATGGGTGTTAAGATTGAGGGAGGAAAAGGAAAGAGGGGGAGATGGAGGGAGAGGAGAATACAGGATGGAATACACCTAAAAAAAATGTACCAACATTAAAAAAATATATGTTATATATATATATATACATATATATATATATGTTTTTGAGTTAACTGTACTTTAATATAATAATAATAGACGTTACTATTAGTAGTATTATTATATAGGATGTTTAATTACCTGTAAGGTGGATACAGATGTGTATTATTACACACAAATGAAAGTGAAAGCATTTACAGTGTGTGTGTGTGTGAACATGGGCGCGACTGAGTGCCGTTTCATCTGCGTAACTATTTGAAATGCGGAAGTCCCGTCACTCTTATTAGCAGTGTTGCTGACAAGTTGGCAGGTGAAGAACACAGAAGTTCAAAGAGTGTGTGTGAGTGTGAGAGAGAGATAGAGAGAGAGTGTGAAGGAAGGAGAGATATAGCTGCTTTTATTCATCTAAGCTCACACAAACTGAGAATAAAATTAAAAAAATAAAGACAACAGAAGAGAAACAAAACTGCATCAGTGACTGTGACTGTGTAAGTGTAAGAGAGAAAACAAGTGTGTGCTCCAGCTGTTTCTGTGCGTGTGTGTACTATACCAGTCTTTGGTGAGGATCCGGAGACGCTGAGCGAACACTCCATCTTGGCTGTTGTTGACGGATAAACACTGTTGTCGTCCGAGTGGATGACGATGGAGAAGGACGGGCCTGTGACAATGACACAATAAGCATTATTTAAAAACGTGTGTATGTATGTATATTAGGGCTGTAACGATATGCGTATCGAAATCAATATCGCGATACTCAGAGCCACGAACCTGTGTCGCGATGTGAGAAGGCAGAATCGCGACACGCCCTTTCTAACTCCCAGTTATTTTTCCAGTCAGCCACATGATATGAGCTGTTAGTGCTACCAAACTTATTTTTATTAGGGGTGTCAAATTATCGCTTTAATTGTGATTAATTAATTACAGTCATCATTAACGTGTGATGTTTTTTTAATCGCATTAATCTCTTCTTCACTGATGTCCCCGCTACCAGGGGCAGCGTCAGACCGAGAGACAAAAGCGTCATAAAGCCATGTCTAACTTTAACAAACACAGACATGCTGCATACCCACAGAAAGGTCAGAAACTCAGCTAAAAGCTCATATAAACCATTCTTATGTTCACCTAACACAGTTAAAACACGTCGATGGATCAAACCCGCAGGAGCGGAAAAAAACCTGTTACAGCGCACACATTGAAAAGGCACAGGAGCGCCAGCGTGATTATGTAAACAGCGGAGAATTCACAGATTTTTATCACTCTACGAACAAGATTCACGGATCCAGCCCCAAAATAAGAGCAAAACAACAACTGACTTTCAAGAAATACAAGCAGAAATGTTGTCTTACCCTTGCTGTTTGTCAAAACAAGTTATTTCCACTGGAACAAAACTGCTTCTCATGAAGAACTACACTTCCCAGCATGCTTTGGGGAAAAATCCCAGTCTGATTGATCATTACTTTGTATTTTTCAACAGTATTATTTTGTTACAGAAAAGAGAGAAATCTTTGATTATTTATTTATTTATGTTCAAATCTATTCACAGTGTTCCAAAATATTGTTATTAAATGTTACATTAAGTTGCTATAAGTAAATGTTGTTTAAATAAAATGTTTTATAAATAAAAAAATGTTTTTGGAATGTATCGAATCGTGGGTCAAAAATCGTGATACGAATCGAATCGTGAGTTTATATATCGTTACAGCCCTACTGTATATGTATAGTTCCAATATGCTGGAAGGATGTTCCTGTCTCTTGCCCAGTATGGACGAATGGATGGATGGATGGATAAATAGATGAATGAATGAATGAATGATGAACCACTTAAATGCTAGGAAACTGCTTGTAGCTGCCACCCTCTTGCCTCTTCTTGATTATAGAGATATCATTTATATGAATGCCTCTGCTCAATCTGTTCTCTTGTTGGATGCTTTCTATCATGGTGCGCTTCAAGATTCACTACAGGGTATAGGCCCCTCACATAGTAGGTGTACTCTCTGGTCAGCTGGTCATCATTGTCCATGCGCAGACTCTTGCATTGGTACAATTTCATTTACAAAACTCTTCTGTCTGCACAGAGTTTGAGAAAAGGGCATTTTCCTCTGGCCCCTCAACCTGGAACATGCTTCAGCAGAGTCTCAAGCTGTCGAGCTTGATTCCCTTTGCGGATTTAAACATTCTTTGAGAATCACTGGAGAGTTCATCTTTGGGAATTTGCTTCTGCCCTAGTATTTTAATTTGTTTATTCTCTTGGCACATTTCCTTTATTGTTGTGTTGTCTGTCTGTAATTCTGTGTTTTCTCTTGAAAATAAGATAGTCACTGTGTCGCAGGTTGGTAAAATTGCAGATAAAAGCTTGGAAAACTACTAAGTAGAACTAATGCTTATCTTGGCAAATGCTAAATTTAGTGTAAAGATGGCAAATCTTCATACTGGCCCCCATTCGAGTGAAAGTAGGAGTAAAATGTGACCACTCACTCCATATGTATGTTGCCATCTGATCAGAGAATCACTTCAACTCTGAATTATTTAACAGTAAATGTGCCGGTGAGACTTCATGCATCATGTACATCCTCGCAGAGGATCATGTACATGAAGAAACACCACAACACACTTGAAACATTCAAGATACAGATGGAACCTTGGGAGGTCTGCCAGTTTGTGTATGTGCAAAGACACATATGCACGCACGCACGCACAAACACACACACACACACAATGCAGAGAGCATCTTCCCTAAGGCAAGCATAAGGACTTCTTGAAAACAGCACGACTTGAAGCCTAAACGCTGGTGGGGGTGGTGGGGTTGTGTGTTGCACTGTGTGAGGTCAAGAAAATGTTAAACTCTGATACGTACTCTGGAACACTTGAGATATCTACACACAGGCACACACACAAACGTGAGCAGAGAAAGAAAAGGAACGCGACGGGACAGATCTTAGCAGCTGGTTGATTGGCCAAAGGGTTTCACTTTGAAGACGTCCCAAAGAGAGTGAGGGTGAGAAAGTGAAAGGATGACAGTGAGAACGGGGGAGGAATAATAGCGAGTGAGAGAAACTGAAAATTGTAATGCTCAAGGGCTGCTGCCCTCCCTAGAGAAGGGAAGATTCCAAGCTTCCAAAAATGATTAAAAATGCTGCATCTCACCCACAAACTATGTAATATGCAGGCAGATCCTTACTCTAGCATAGATGTTTACCAGGTACCATTATAAAAGGTTTGCAGTTGCTAGATTCAGCTGTAGGTTAAAATGTAAGGTTATATCCTACTTGTTTACAGACAATTTTACATACACCACAACTTTAGGACAACTAAAAGGTAATGTTCCCAGGACATTCTGGGAACCAGAAATTGTTAGCTGGGCAGTCCGACTGAAACTGTACGTAATTGAATTTCTGAAAATCTGACGAACACACCAGATGACATGGCCAGGAGTTGAATGATTATCACAAGTTAGCTTCCAGCTAAAGTTGTTTTGGTCTTTGACATAGGTCAACGTGAAAAAAAAATGAGGTGCAAAACACAAACACAAACACAAATACAATTTAAGACCCATTTCACAAACATAATGGCGCGCACAGCACACTAGCTAGTGGTGCTCGATAAATTGTCACCGGGCAGCACAGGTGGTCTACTTTAGTTCCGTGTTATGTAGTTATGTACCAGATGCCTATCCACCCTGCTATCATGTATGTCTGTTATCCACCAAAAGGGGTTATGTTATACATCCATAGGTGTATGCTTGGTGGGCATATGTGACAGACATCAGTTATCGTCATCTTCAGTAGCTCCTAGACCGAAAACAGACCCATATTCAACAGACGGACCCTGAACGGAAGCACTACAACATGTTACACAAAATAACATGCACCAAGCATACACCTATGGATGTATAATATAACCCTGATAGTCGACGACCCTGGTTGATCGCAGATACCTCCCTTTTTAGTTTTGAGTTAATGTATTTGTGTTGTCTGCTTTTGTGTTTTTTGATTTGCATTTGTGATTTGTGATTTGCATTTGTGTTTTGCACCTCAGGGCCACTGTAGAAAAGGGACAAGTCACTTCAGACTTGCATATAAAGAAAAAGAAGGTCATCCAATTCAACCTTTGCTGCTACTGAAGATACCATTTGGCTCCAAATAACTCGTCTTAACTGTTTTTTATTTTTTTATTTACCAAGTTCAGCTGGACTCAATTATGGACTCTTGAGGCCGACGCTCTGTTTTTTTATTTATTTTTTTTATTTATAACATGTTAATTATTGAGTATTGGTGCTGATGGTGACTTAAAGATCAGGCTCAACATTTCTCACCGTTTCCATTTTCTATGCTAAGCTAATCTTAGCTAAACTAAGCTGCTACTAGCTGCTAATTTCCGTCATAGGTCAACTATAAAATGTCTAATACTAACCAGCCAAGTCTTCAATTAACTTTGTGGACAAAGTATAGTATTAAGATTATTATCCCTTCTCGTAGCACTTGATCCCTTTCTTCTTCACTCTACACTTCCTTCTCATCCAGGAACAACAGATGTAAAGTAGCCTTTTGGCTAATTCTCTTTAATTTGTTTAATGTCCCCATCATTGGTCAACTTCAGCGCCTCTGGGGCTGCTTTCTCTCCATCCAACGTTTCTCATCCTGTCTCACTCTTTCCAGACAGATCAAACACAGTAAAGTAGGCCAGTGGCTGTGGTGGGCGTTTAGAAGCTTAAAGGTGTGTGTGTATGTGAATCTTTATTTTTTGCTCATTAGGGAATTTATGCTTGTTATCATTGACTGTGTGTGGGTGGACCATATGAGTGAAGACAGGGGCTAAATAGTTCTATTAATAGACACTAATAGATTTTCAGGGTTTTTAATTCAGTTGGTTCAGATTGTTATGAAACTGAATAAGTGATTTGACTCACTAAAAGGGCTATGAATTAATAATGAAGAAAGTTTTTTTCTCTTTGTCATGCTCTTTGTTCACAGCATGATTCCAGGATATTTCCTTTAATAAGAACACTGTCTTTAGAAAAAAAAAAAAAAACACTTATTTAAGATGAAGTAGCAAGCAATCCACAGGATATAGCAAACAGAGGAGCACTGTGGAAATATGTTGCTTTTAACAGTGATATTTCAGTGATATTCCCATTCTAAATTCACATGTGGAAGTTTATTTTGAAGGTTAAACTGAGAGTTCCTTTAGCATACAAACACTGGAGCCATGTGTTAGCAGTTAGGTTTCAGGTAGGTATTAGGCACGGTTGGAAGTGAAATAAGTGTTTGTCTACATCGCTTGGGATTCACAACACTTCCAAATCCTTCCACATAGAGGCTAACTTCTGTCAGCGACTGCAGGTTTAGACAAACATTTTTCAAAATATGTTTATGAATAAAACGGTGGATACATCTTTAAACAAGTCAATCAGTGTTGGCAGACAGACAGAGCAACCACTAAAACATCACATCCCACTCCGTGGAGTGAACTGATAAAGAGACTGAGGGTATATCTGTTTTTGACTAAGTCAATTAACAAAATATCAAATTTGACTGACCATCTCTGATGGTTATTTCCTTTTTCTATTATGAGGTATATAATACATATCTTATTTCTGCAGATATACAATTGTATCTCACGGTAAAGTATCGACTTAGTAAGCAGTGTAAAATCGTACCCATTAGGTATTCACCCATTCAGCAATTTTTTTTATTTTATTTTTTTTAAATATAGTAAAATATGAACAAGACCTTAATAAACAAACGTGTAGATCCCTCTACCGAGGGACTATAAAGAAAAACAAAAAGTACACAGAAATCCACTTTTAGACAAATGATGGCGTATTGGTGTGACATAGGTTATCCATCTTTACAATATTTTCAAAATAAGTCCC
Organism: Microchirus variegatus; assembly: GCF_963457635.1. Classification (NCBI taxonomy): domain Eukaryota; kingdom Metazoa; phylum Chordata; class Actinopteri; order Pleuronectiformes; family Soleidae; genus Microchirus; species Microchirus variegatus. The sequence continues at coordinate 26,537,379 of NC_139802.1, read as the reverse complement.
CTGTTGCAGTCTCAAAGCAAATTATGTCAATCCATTCCTCTACAGTAGGTTTTCCTGGTTTTAACCACCTTCTAGTAATAGCTTTCTGATAGTTATTTCCATAAAAAGAAATTCAGATGTGTAGCTGACTTTTTCAGAAAAGCTAAGTATTGGTTAGATTTGTAGTTGGGACTCAGAATTTCTGAGGTCATGGGGTGTTCCTGACACATGTTAGACGATTCTGAGCTGGAATCTCAGGCATCCCGATTTAGGATTCCAAGATGGCAGACCCTGTACAAACACTGCTTCTGTCATATTTGTTTCTCAATAAATCAGTGAAACATAGTACCGTTCCATTTCTAACTGTACACATTTTTCTGTGCTGTTTGTGTGTACAAAATACCACGTTGAGCTTGTTATCAATTGGTATTGCTAACATTGGCTAATCCGAGATATGCGTCCCCAAGTTCTTTTGTCTACGATCAACATATTTGTAGAGTTCATCCTTATTTAAACTGTCTTGATTAAAAAGCAAAAGAAACAACAACAAGTGAAAAGACATGCACTGACTTACCATTTTCCTGAAAGTCAATTCGGACTTTGTTGGATTCGGCACTTGTGGCTCTGGTCCAAGCTTGTCCTGGCTGCTGTTTTGTCCATGCGGTGATGTCACACCAGTAGAAACCTCTGTCGGACAGCTGGACACCTGCCAGGCGGAACCGAAACTCTGCCGGGCTGGACTTTACCAAAACCAAACTGTCTCTGAGCAGAGAGATAAGATCATACATTAAGCAGTTAAAACACAGAACCTGTGCAATGTTAAGACACTACATGCTTATGCATTTAGATTTTTGGGTCTGTACCTCCTGTTGGGGTCCGTGGCTCCACCATGCTGCAGGACATTGTCCGGGCTGAGAGTCATGATGGTTCGCACATTGCTCTCCAAGCTCTCCTGTGATTGGATGAGCACCGAGTAGCCTGCCTCACCAAGGTTCTCAGGGCTCACGATGCAGCTCATCTCAAAAGTGGCCCCCCCCACAGAGGCTTCACGGATACGTTTGGCCATGACATTTAGAGTTGGACCTGAAAGCATTACCAGTCCACTGATGAGTCCATGAATTGACGTTAACAATGACATCATTCAAACACACCATAGTGTCAGGGGGCATCCCCATATGAAGTGATGAACAGTTGCACCATGACATTAGACATCTGATTCAATGCAGGCTCACACACAAAGAGCAAATGAGTTACAAAATGGCCCAATTAACTAAAGAAAGTGCACAGAGTTCAGCATGTGGGACTGAAATAGAGAGAAGCTTGTGAGTGTTTTGTGAATGGAACAGGCCCAGACGACAAACGGTCTGTTGTTATGTGGAAGTATTTCTCCTGTGAAGTCTGGAAATTATCTCCACACATTAGATCTCATTCATAAACCTCAGCAGTGGGGTTACTCTGGCTGCTTAGAGTTTTCTAAATCATACATGTGAGTTAATGGAACTTTTTGTTTGTTTCCCCTCAAAATGTAACTCATGAAATCCCAGAAGACAACTTTAACAATAAGGATTAATGCTGAGATGAGAGGACATTTTGGAGACAAAAGTAAATGTTTATTTCCCTATAAACAAAAAAAGAAAAGTCCTGTGAAATGCAGAAAAACAAAGCCGCCTTACGTTTAGTATCCCATCGCACAGTCACTTCAGAGCTCTTGTACTCAGTGGTCTTAACCAGGTCACCGTGGCTACTGGAGCTCCATGAAGACACAGTGCAAGAATACTGGCCCATATCGATCTCCTACCAACAAAAAAAGAAAAGCTGAGTTAAACCCTGTGGTTTTTAATTCATATATATATATAAATTTAGCAGTGATTTTTGGTAAAAATAACAATTCTGAAAAATGGACAAATCTTCAGTTTGACCTCCAGATTATAATCATCTGTCATCTATTCATGCATTACCTATAAATTGCCAGTGAAACTGCATTAATGATAATCTTTTTGGCCACTTCAATGAAGCAAAGAGAGGTTATAGGGTAACTAACCCCCCTCTTCTAAGGCCAATTCCACCTAATGCCTGATTTTGAAAAATGCCAAGAAGAGGGATGATATACTGTGTCAAAAACATCCTGTCCTGAAAACACAAACCGAAATACCGTGAAGGCATCTTATTGCTGTGCATATTCTGGTAATATCTGGGAATAGGTGAACCAAAAAATATTTCATTATGCCACTACTTTAGCAGTTTTAGTTTTTTCTACCTGTGTGCGGAGGATTCGCAGTTTGAACGTGTTGGGCTGGACTTTTGTCAGAGACAACGTGCCACTCTTCAGGCGGTCAGAGTACGTCGACCCAGGCAACAAGTTGCCATTTCCGTCCAGAGAGCCAATGTGATGCAAGGTCTGAGGATCACCTCCTGCACCTGCAGGTGATTGGACAGACATAAAATAACAAATCAGCCAACGAAACGTTACACAGCAAATTCCAGTCTTTAAATGTCTAGGAAGTAAAAAGTACCTGGAAGTGTTGTGTACTCCCATGTGACACCAAGGCGACCTCCCAGGGGTAGATGGGTAATGTTGCTCACCAGGCAAGCCAGCTCTGTGGGTTCGGCTGTCATGAGTGGGTTGAGGGTGGATTCAAGGGTCAGCGTAAAGTTTGGCTCTAAGGAGAAAAAGTGAGAAATGTCAAAATTCCACTATTTTTGATTAGGTACAGTTAAAAAAGACACAGAGCAGAGACACCATGGAACATCTGTGCAACAACAAATCTGTGTTTGAAAGCCCTATAGCCATACTTCAATATACAGTTTACAAACAAGCAGCTATTTTAAAGCTTCCTTGTGAAAAAAGTTGAGTTTTAACTTGACCTCACAAGAACAGGCCAATACTTTTCATACTAACTTCAAATGTCTATCACAGAGTTGGCTCAAATTACACAAAAAGAAGAGTTAGGTTTTAAGGTTTAAACCTTAAGACCAGACATCTAATACTACAGTCTGTCATGGAATTAGTTTCAATGAGCAATATGTGTTCTGATGATAGATCAATTTCTGGTGCTGCCGCTTAAGAAATGATTACCCTGATTTTCATCAGTTATTGCCAGGTTCCTTTGTAAGGCAAACAAGTCTTGACCAGAAAGTCTCCAGAGTTGTTGCTTGTCAATTTTTTTGACAAAGAAAAAAGTTGCTTTTTTTGTTGCCAAAAATAGCATTAGAAAACAGACACCATGGAACATATGTGCATCAACAAATCAAAAAGTTTGAAAGCCCAGACACTGATCCAAATCCTCATCACACTAACTTGCAATGTCTATCAAAGAGTCAGCTCACATTAAAAGAAGAGCATCTTATCAAAACAACAGAAAGAGCAGCCAGTCATCTAATCCTTCAGTTATGACATTAGTTTCTGGGAGAGATGTGAGTTCTTAAGACAACAACTGAAACCAATTAATGGCATAAAATCAATTTCCTGTGCTGCCTCCGAAGAAAAGATTTCCCTTAATTTCATCAGTCATCGCCAGGTTGTCACTTCATGTCTACAGAAATTTACCAAATAAACAAATAAAATAAAATAAAGCCAGACAGCAAAACGACCGGATATAATGCTGTTAATCATGTAGGAGGAGATGTGGATCAGTGTTTGTTAGTGTGTGACACAGAGAAAGATAGATATCACAGTTATGAAAGTGGTTCTTTTTTGTTTGTTTCCTGGTCATTGATGTGTAAAGGTGCAATCTGCTCTGACTGAGAACTTGCTTCACCACCTACCACATGCACGCACGCATGCACGCACGCACGCACGCACGCACGCACGCACGCCACGAGGACTACTGGTCCTACAAGGTCAGTGTTATTGCCAGAAAAACTCCTACACAGGTAACAAATGGCAGGAACACACACAAACACACACAGTTGGCACAGCAACACGAAGACATATGCAGAAGGAACTATAAATCCATGTGCAAATATAAATGTGAGTGTGTGTGTTTGGCAAAGGAGGGAGGTTTTCATGATGTCAGCTGGACGTCGCCGACACGTGCGCACACACACACACACACACATACACACACACATACACCCACAGTGACTCATACCACTGTCACCATCTGCTGTGAAACACACACTTTGATCAATGGGAACGTGCTGTTGAACCACGTGCTTCTCTCCGAGTGCCATATTTGGTAGAGCTGAGTGATTCTCAAACTGGAGCCGATTCTGTCATCATCATCGTACAGGAAATGATTGATATAGCTGACAAACACTCAAACAATAAGAGAGATATAATTTCAAGGACACATAATAGACATTTGATTAACTTGTTTTCTTTTAACGAAAGATTTATTTATAAAGGTAATTTCATGTGGTCTCATTTTCAAGCAAGAGAAGTAAAATATATAAACAGCCATGCATTCAGACCTAACAGTTTTTCTGTTTTATAAAAGCAAAAACGGTTTTAAGCAGGAAATTATTTTTTTTTTTCTATGAAACCACATTCATTCTCCACTACCAGCAGCAACTTCTCTCTGATCGGATGTGTTTCACAGTTTGAAAAGGGAGCTTGTGCAGTGTTCCATTTGGAACTTGAAAGTCGGAACTGGAAGTAACACCACCCAGAGTTCCAGTTAACACAAATAACTTCAGGTGAAATACAGGAAAATGTGGTGTGGCTGATTCAAGATGCACAATAAGGAGGCACTTCAACAAAGATGGGCTGAAAGAAAGCCATTACTAAGCAAATGCCACAAAGTATCCTGCTTACAATACACCAAACAGCAAAGAGACAAGCCTCAAACCTTCTGGCATAAAGTCATTTGAAGTGATGAGACCAAAATTGAACTTTTTGACCATAACCATAAACACTGCAATTGGAGAGGAGTCAACAAGGCCTATGTGTTGTTTTAGGGATGTGTGAGCTACAAAGGCACAGGACATTTTGGTCAGAATTGATGGCAAGATGAATGCAATAAGTTGTCAAAAAAATTGTCTCTCACACACACATCCACCGGAACAAGGGGTACACAACAATGTAGGGCTGGCGTTCAGAGTGTTTGATACGATAACCGTCCCCCTTGTGTCCGAAATCCGATCTATTTTACAAATAAAATCGACTATACGACTTCTACAAGACATTCTGCTACCCAAACGAGCTGCTCATGCATCCAGTGAGGCCCAGGCCTTCTCCAACTCCGCTTAAATTGTTGCTTCTCAAGTTTGTGTTGTCTTTGTTGTTGTCAGCCATTACTGTCAACAAAGGCAGTATACAATACAAGACAGAAATACACAATTACCTGCAGTTCCTGAACGCATGAGTTTTAAGAGTCATTGATACAGCCCACCATCCCCACACATAAGTCTAACTCATACGTAGCTCAAGCTTTTTTTTTCAAAGCATGTTTGCGTAAAAAAAAAGAAAAGCTTTAAAAGATGGAAAAAGCGTGAAGAAAATGGGTCAATGTCAACAACATAACAGAGCGCTTTCATCTGTGTTGCACTACATGTCTTCATTTTAAAGAGCTCCTCTGAGTCACAAGCTCTGCATTTGCAGTGAATGTGATGGTTCATGTAAATGCTTCAGAGGAAATCACAAATGAATATATTACAATATTAAAACACAAGTAGTAATTATTTACACTGAATAATCTACTGGTTAGTTAATCGTTTGGTTGGTAGCCTAAAACGACGTAGTACACTGTAGAATAGTTAGTTTCCACCCCCGCATTGCTGCGGTTGCTGCTGCTGCTGCTGCAAAAAACTGTTTGAAAAATGTTTGTAAGTTTCAAATATGCTATTGTGATTGAAGTAGTTAAATAAAAATCATCTATTCATGCATCACCTCATGTCATCATAATAGAGGTCTGTCTTCCAGGAAAGAACAGTTTATTTTTAATGTAATATAGTATTGGCCATACTTATGATGTATTGCTTGTCTTTGTTTAATAATACAGAAGATTAAGAACTTAAAAAAATAATTGCATCGCAATCGCAATATTGGCACGAAAAATCGCAATTAGATTATTTTCCATAATCGTTCAGCCCTAGTACGTAAGTATAGTAAGTCATTATGAGAAAGTATCTCATAACACTGTCATCTTGGTGCACTCATCACAGCTAAATATTGCTGCATAGTATCACATATGCTGATCGAGTTTACAGTATGCAAGCAATTTCCACATTTATTTATTACTAAACAACTGGACAATACATTTTATTATGTATTATTATGTATTACAATGTGAGATGTTTAGGGTACCTTTTATTGAGCACAATATTACAGGAGTCTAGCCCGGATTGAGAGGCTCAAATTCTTTGAATTTTTAACCTTCAAGCCAAAAACACACCACATTAGGAATGTTGATACAACCATGTCTGCCTTCTGTCACTTGCTCTACATCATTATTCCACTGGAGTATGCAGAATACAATCTACGCATTGCAGCCTGAGACACAGGTGGCCACTGGGATGCAGCAATTTCCATTGAAGTGAGTTAATTCAGGTACCAAAACTTGGGCTGGGCGATATGGCCTTAAATCAATATCACAATATATTGAGCAGCTCACCTCAATAACGATAAATGAACAATAAGTAATTCTAGACACTCAAAGCACTTTAACAAATTACCCATTATTAATCAACCCATTCTCACTGGTGGTGGTAAGCTACTTGTAGCCACAGCTGCTCTGGAGCAGACTGATGGAAGTGTGGCTTCCAATGTGTGCCAAAGGGCCCCTCTGACCACCACGATCAGTCATACACACATGGAGAGACAAACAACCATTGCATGTTTTTTCGAACTGTGGGAGGAAGCCGGAGAACCCGGAGAAAACGCATGCACACACGGGGAAAATAATGCAAACTCCTTGCAGAAAGGCCCTCAAAGTTGCTCCAACCCAGGAACCTAGATCTTCTTGCTGCAAAGGCGAGAGTGCGAACCACTACACCAACCGTGGGCCTGAGCACGCTTATTTTAAGAGCGCAATTTTCATTGTTTTCACTCTGTGGTCTCAACCTTTGTGCTGAAATTAAGGGAAGAACAGATGCATCAGATGAGCCAATCTCTTTAGTTAACTGCTCAAAGGGGGCGAGAAGAGAGTTCTGTCGTGGGGAGTTCATAATCTGTGGCGTATGCTGCCAAGTTTCGCATTTGGCTTCTAAATTTTCAGTGAATCACTAAATATAACATCTTTATAGGCAAGACCAATATAATCGTAATAATGACGTATTTGAAAGTGTGACTTGGGGTTCAATCAGCACCTGGACAAGGGGGCTCTCGCCGATTACATGGGCGTGCAAAAAAAACCCTGCACGTGACTACACGTGACTCCATGTCCTCGTCGTAAATGATCAGTTTATCGCCCAGGCCTACCCTGTGTCTCAGGCAGCCCTGCCCAGCCGTGCATGGCACTTGCTCTCACACAAGTACAAGCAAAGCTCCATAACTTACTAATGTGGCCATCTGGCACAGCCCAAAAACCACCTACCAAGTAAATGTACTGTTTTTAGTCAAAACGCAAGCCTCACCCAGGGCTTTACCATTCCAAACAATACCGACCGTACCAAACCGAGTCGGACTATCATGGAAACAGAGCAAAAATGCTTGCTGCTGCCGCCAACTTGTGATAACAGCAGCAACACATAATAGTAGTCACTGGAGTAGAAAAATAAGCTTTTATAAATGCAAACATTTTTTTATAATCAAGCAAATTGAATTCTATCTGAATCTGAATTCTACTGCCTATCCCTAATTAGGACCAAGTTTTGGTCCTGTTTATGCCATAAAAGGTCCTAAAGAGGTAATAAATACAAGAACACACACACAAAACCAGCATTTGTATTTCTATGGGAGTTCAGAGGGAGTGACCAGGAACTTTGGCAAGTGTTTTCTGCTTTGTCATTTGCAGGTGAGCTATGGTAACATTAGACTTCTAACAGGAAGAAGAGAGTGATCATGGTACTGAGAAGGGCAGGAGGTGGCATAGCCTCTGGTTTCCCCGGAGCAGGAGTCTGCTGCTGTATTCTGCCAAAACAACCAGTGGCATGTGTGACACTCTGGTTTCACAAGAGTGTGTGTGTGCAGAGTGTGTCAGATATGAATAAGCCACTTGAGCCTTCCCCTCTTCCTGTCAACACTCCAAGGGGAGGAATGAGGAGAGGAGCGAGCTGACACACACTGAACAGATGTCCATTCAACATCATTTTAGAGCTAAAACAACATGTAATCAGATTACCTCCTGAGCAGTCATATTACAGTTATCGTTTACGACAATGTCAGGCTTTATATTACCAAGACACGGCAATCAATTTCTACTTCAAACAAATGAACATTTCAACATTTAATCCCACTGTGGAGTGTGATATTCTGACTTAATATTTGATGAATAAAATGTGAAATCACTTTAGTTTTAAGAGAAGATGATGAATAAATATGAATTTAATTGAAACGGTTCCCTAACCCGTCAATCAGCACGAGTGAACGAGACTCTGAAAAAAGGAAGTTTGAAGCGGCAACGGCTTCCTATAAGTCCGCTGTGTGAGATCATTTAAGATACAGCGTAGACTATGATGAGAATGAGAAAATTAATGTCAACAGACAAACCACGATGTGCAAGCATCTGTTATGCAGCTACAGTGAAGTTGGTTTTAAGTTGGATATTCGACAGACAGCGCCACTCCGAGCAAGCCTCTCATTTACGTCGCCATCACCCGTCTCTTTCACTTGGAGCAGCATGGTGTATGGCTCTTCCTCCCTGAAGCATCTCTGTCACTCACAACAGAAGCTCTTGTCTGTTTTTACCCATAAATGCAGAGAAATGATCAGAAAACTACCTGTGTATTTGACTCACTGCTCTGCTCATTCTGTGCACTCCCCATCAAGGAGAGTAGGGGGTAGCAACACTAGCAGAGCTGACCCAACTCCATGCAGTATGAGGACCACGACAAACTCATTTACTGTATATCCTTTATATCCTTATTTTTAACTTATTCCAGTTCCGTCTGGAACCTCTCGGCTCAGCTGGGGGATTCAGTCCCTCCAGGGCGTCTGCACTGAGGTTGCAGAGTCTGCTTTCAGTCATGCTAGAGCACGTCCAGCTGAGTGTGCGGCTGTGACCTTACTCAGGGCCTGAACCACCTCCACTCACTCCTCTCAGTGTGGAGGAGCAGCTGAACTGCACAGGGATCCACTCAAGTCGCTGAATAACTCACTGTGTTGCAGCTTGAGGTCAGACTGGCCTCAAGCTGCAACACCGCTTGCCTGTTCATCTTCTGGTCACATCAGTGGCTTGGGGCTCTGGTTCCCATCAGTATGGTCGCAGAGATGGGAATGTCCTCAGCAGAAGACACGCCATGATTTAAAGATATAATATAATTTATATGTAACTTACATTGACTAGATTGTTTAAACATTGTCTTTTTTTTTTTTTTTTAATCAAGAAGAATCCATATTTATATTGAAGGTAATGGACAGTTTCATTTCTGATGATAGCCTTTTAATGAAGTCATCAGCTTTACTATCTTTGCCATAACTTTCGCCTTGCATCTCACGTGTCTATTCACATAGGGAACATGAAGCTGCTGAGATGTTTCACAAAGGGTTTGTTTTTGAAAACTGACATATGTAATACACAATATAATACTTTTATAGGCTCTAAATCTTCAATAAAATGCCAGGACTCACCAGTAATTTTAGGGTGGCTATGTCCCAATCCAAGGGCTGGATTCTTTGGTATATGGTCTGCTAAATGATAAAGATCCCAAAATGATATTAAATGTGTGGTTTACAGCAGAAATCACGAGCGAGGAGACATACGCTCAACATTTTCATTAATATTCTGATATGCCAGGGGAGATAAGACATTTGAGTCAGCATGAAACACAAGACGTCCTTTTCAGAGTAAAGCGGCTCCACTGACAATTCCAGCTGACACAACACACAAGCATGTGCACAGAGGAAGTGTGCAGCCAAGGGTGAGTGGGATGAGTGTATTGAAGACATTTGTCCTCAAATTTTCAAAGGGCTTTTTGGGAGTTAAGACCTGGTTTTATGTTTACAGTTAGAATGGGGTTTGGGTTAGGTTAAGGGTTAGGGGAAGGGGCAAGGGAATGGCTATGCATGGCCTCAGTAAGAATGCTGTGTGAGAATGTGTGTGTGGCATGGGGGCTCCTGAACAAGTTCTCCAACTCTTTTTGTGTTTCCTAGTAGGCTGTGCTTAAACATAAACACCGTGGGAAGGGGGGGAGGGGGATAACCTCAAGGACGTGCTATTGACAAAATAGGAAATGACTGGCTGGCATCGTACACAAACACACACATTCATAAAAGATTTAAGCTAATATTCATGAGTAAGTTTGAAATATGAGTTGGATTCAATTAAAAATGTTGCTCTCCTGGTGTGTGTAAATGTGTGTGCTTGTGTGAGCAGACACTGCATGAAGCAATGTGTATCCTTAGGGGTATAAGTGTAGGAGGTCCCACAAGTGAGAACAGCCACATACCCCCACAAGTACGTGGCTGGCACAGACACACGCGCGCACACGCACACACACACACGCTAGTATATGCAAATAAGTTGTGCACCTCATCATTCCTGTAAACGTACATACCCATGCCGGAGATTGTCAAAATGTTCTCGACCACAAAGCTAGATGTTTCAAATGTATATATGTATATGGGTGAGAAGCATGTTTAATATTTCTGAATTATAACATGGCACCTGAAGTCTTTGACTGGAAATGACAGGATGTGCACCCGCACACACAAATGTGTCCACTGAGATTAGTTTCATTAGCATTAGATTGACTAGCATTTTTACATCAAATAATAGAAAACTGCAATGTCCCGCTGATATTTCTCATGTTTCATCAGATAAAACATTAACTGTCTTCTTCTGAAACCACAAAGGTAATTGGTTATCTCTTGAACTGCAGCTCCCACCAATACTAATTAAATAACTTTATATTATAAAGCACAGTTTTATTTGTAAACTGGCAACGATAGACCTGGAGGAGAAACCATCCATGCCTACGTAAATCAATTAAAAGCTATTTGGGCTATTGAAAACTGTTGGGCTAGGCTATGACATGCATCAATACATTAACAAATATCGTTTGTTACCTGTAGGCAATTGTCTACATTATCGCAGTGTATTTCACCAATATAAAGAGAGCAGTAGGCTATTCTCGACCTGTAGAACCACGTCCATTGTAATCGTTTGGTCACAATAAAATACTCATCAGTCCTTAAAGTTATGAGATTGTACACGAGGTCTGTACAACAAATGTTTGCAGATGCATTGTTTTAAACGTAGCCTGGGGGGAACTGTGCTTACTATGAAAGACCCTGCGCACAAAGCATCCTCAGAGGCAGAGCTGATCACCGCCAACAACGTTGCTACCAAACTATAAATGCGTCATATCTTAATACACAAACCACATGTTTAGACTCTAAATGGCTAATTTCTCGCCTCATGTGATCTTAAAACTGCATTCCGGGACACAGAAAATATTTATTTCCGGTGAGAAACGGCCACTGTTTCAATGTTATTCAGCTGCAACAACAACAGTCGTTCTCTCTCGGATGCCATTGCTCACTGTAGCAAGAAGCACAACAATCTGCATAGCGACTAGCTGAATATCAGTTCATACCTAAAAATGCATCAATATATTGATGCATTTTATTTCATAGCCAACTAAAAGTAAATCAAATAATATGTTTCACCATTATACAACACATTTAGGCAGAGAGAAGATGGGAAGAAAATGGAGGAGGGACAGACAGACAGACCACCCACCGTGCCTGGAATTGATTGCTGTGTCAACTGTGCTCGACACCGCTGCACTTTAGAGCATCACACACACACACATACATGTATACAGTATATACACACAGGAGCAGCATATCCAGTGGTAGCAGAAAGCAGGACAGGCATTACTAATCTATCATACCCACAGCAGGAGTCGACAGGATGACGTGAGTATTAAAAAAGTTAACCTCAAGACTCATCAAAGAATTCATCAGATTCACTGTTGCACTCTTACACATTCACACAACTCAACATATAGAAACAATACTCACTTTTCTTCATTTACATCATTACTAATTTACAAATGGGACTTAATGTCGAATTTCAGCCATTCCCAAACTTGATTTTAAATCAGAAAAAAACAATAAATGCTTTTGTTTTACTCACCGATCTGAGACACTTTAACTGTCACAGGGCTGGACTTCTTTTCAGCTGCCATGTGCCACCTCCCACCTCCTCCTGCGCTCTTTCCTCCTTTGTCAATGAAGGCTCGGACTCGGCAGGTGTATTCTCCTCCGTCCTCCTCACCGACCCCCCTCACAGACAGCCTGTATTCTCCGGCTCCTGTTCTCTCCAGGCTCGCCTCACCTCGCTTTCCTTGCACGGTGCTTGAGGACGTGTTTGAGATCACAACCCCGCTGCGCTCCATGGTGATGATGTCACGGTCGCCGGCCAGCCAGGTCACTTCTAGGGCGAGGGCCTGCAGGTTGTTGGCAGCAACGGAGCAGAGGAGGGTCAGTGTGTCGCCAGGGGAGAGGAGCGGAGACGAAGAGGAGGACGTAGTTTTCACACTGAGGGACTGACCTTGAGAGGACAGAGACAGTGTCAGACCCTTCATCATTCTGTGTTCAGGCAATAAATACAGTCTGAGTCTGAGTCTCTTGGTCAGAACGCTTTACTCTGGGCTTGCCCTGAAATAATTGATTGGTTGTTTTTGTGAACTCATAAAAATACAGAAAATCCAACATATCTAAAGAGAAAGTAATTGAGGAAATAATTGACAAATAAATTCATAACTGTAACATTTAAGAAAATGTGGTTGCTACGTTCCATTTAAATCGGAAGTTGTAACTGGGAATGACTATACTACTGAATTCATGTCGTTCAAAGGAGAAATCCATGACGCTGGGCTAACCATTGTTAGCAACACTGGTCTACATGGTGTCATTAGTGATATAATGTCCATTACTTGTTTGCAACCACACTAAGGCCTAATAATAATTTAATAATTCATTAACAATAGTATGAATATAACAATAACTAGTCAATTGGAAAAATAGAGAGTCATGTAGCTCTGTGTTGTTCTGAAGGTCCATCTGTAGTTAAAGCCACTATTATCTGCACTGCTCAGACCACCAATAACTTATTCCTTGACATTATCATACATAAAATGCGACCTGTCTGGCATTTTGTAGTGTGGTTCCAGTATGCTAATGAAATGATTAAATCAAAGGTTTTCCACCACTGAATAAGGTCACATGTCTGATGCTTCAAACACGCTGATAGTGCTAGTTATCATTTTAACGTTAGTTGAGTTTTAAGGAAGTATCACTCCAGGACGGAAGAGTTTCCTCTGCTGGTGGCGCGTGACCTACAAGCATGTATGGAGGCGTTTATGCTCAGTGTGTTCATCACGTTGTTTATTACACTATTCACTGCAACAGCAGAGGGCGTACAACCAAAATATTCAACTTGTGCAGAATAACAGATGCATCAGATGAGCTGATCTCTTTAGTTAACTGCTCATAGAAAGATGTTCCCTGGTTTGAAGTGAATGTCACAGGGAGTTCCTAATCTGCGCCGTATGCAGCCAAGTTTCACTTTTGCGCAAATAGACTTTTCAGGATTTAATAGGTGCTGTTCCACAGTGTACGCGCATCTTGTTGGAACAGTTTTATTGGTGGTGAATTTTCGGCCGATATGTTTATACCCGTACTAATGGCGGATTTGATAGTGTGACCTGGGGTTCCATAGGCACCTAGACAAGGGGGCGTTCGCCGACTACATGGGGGTGCAGCGCCCTTGTTCCCCGGTTTAGAAAAATATGTGGTGTATAAAAATCTAGCAATGCTTAGCCTGGTGGAAGGGGGGGCAAGTAAAGCCTGGTGGCCCACCAGGCTTATTATGCACTGGGGGAAACCCTGATTTAGAAAGACATTCAGGAGTGGAATCGCTCAGCAGTGATGCTAAAGATGTTTCACATGCACTCAAAGTAAAGAAGCCGAACAAATGAAAAATGGTCATCAGTCTTTTCTGTATATCTTCAAACAGTAGAGTAGAATCAGGGCTTTAGATCTGGTCTCCACTAACAACACTGACTGCAGTATGTGGAGAAGAGTCTCTGTATGGTGTCTGAGAAAGGACAAAAGAGACAAAGCCCATTCTGTTTGACATTTCTCATCCTCTTTACTCAAGCCAGTGAGTCAATAAGAACAGACTGGGACACAATGGACCTAAGAGTGACACCTCTGTGTGTGTGTATGTGTGTGTGTGTCATCTCTGGTTTCATTATAAACCACTAGATTCTTTTCAAACACTTAAGAGGATATGGTTACCCAGAAGATGTAAGATATGGTGACCACAGCAACCAGAACAAATGAAAGAGTGTGTGTGTGTGTGTGTGTATATGAACACACACACCTCTTTCATATACGAGTATAAACATATGTATACATATATATATATATACACACACATATATATATATATACATATATATATATATATATACATATACACACATGTATACATACACATATATACACATATATATGTATACATATAAACATATATACACACATATATATATATATATACACATATATATATATACACATATACACACATATATATATATATATACACATATATATATATACACACATATATACATACACACATATATACATGTGTATACATATACAGTATACACACATACATATACACACATACATATAAAAATGCTCACAACCTTAAAGGAGCTTTTTGGAGGTGTTTTAGGGTTAGTGGTTGGGCATTTAGTTGGAATGACTGAGGTTAGTGTAAGGGGCTAGGGAATGCATTATGTGTGAGAATGTACCCAGAAGATGTAAGATATGGTGACCACAGCAACCAGAACAAATGAAAGAGTGTGTGTGTGTGTGTGTGTGTGTGTGTGTGTGTGTGTGTGTGTGTGTGTGTGTGTGTGTGTGTGTGTGTGTGTGTTGAGCTTCCCGTTTCCTCAGTTTTGAGATTTGTCATTACTTGCCAAATTTCACTGATCAGTAGAAACAGGAGCTGTTTGTTTATCCTTCACCTCCAGGTGGTAACAATATTTTGTTGCCCATTTGGGTTGTGTTGCTGAGGAATTTTAGTTTGTTAATTGTTAATGTTACATAGTGTGGCTTTTGTTAAGCTTGCTTCTTCCCCATAAAATGTTTCCACATTCCAGATTGTGATCTGATCTGGTCTGATTTTACACTTTAGTGATAGCTCTTGCTCAGCCCACTTTGCTAAAGCTAACAAGGTGACGCATTTAACAGATAACAGACAACAATGGAGGATATCCGGCAGCTTTTTTTCCTGCTTGGTTTGTCTCAACAAGAGCTTTGTATGAGAAAAGACTGCAGGCAGAAGAGACATTTGTTGCCCAATCAGCTGAATGTCGTGGGTGGAGCTGATCTGCCCAACACTACCATTTTACTCTGGCACTGGGAAGGATGCCAAAAAAATGGAACGGCAGTTGCTGGTTATTTTGGTACTATTTTCAAAGGAAACACAAAAAACCATGCGCCGTACTGTGCAAAGCCTTACTATAGTGAAAACAGGGCTTATCAGTGTCCTCACTAAGACTGTTGCACAAGAATGTGTGTGTCTTCTCCAAGGACAAGATGAGACAGAAATAAAGGCAGGGAGGGTCAAGAGCTTCCAAAGGGAAGCCAAGTGTAGAAAAAGACAGTTACACAGGGAACATAAATAAAAGACCAAGACAAAAAGAGAGAGAGACCTCTCCCACATCCCTCTCTTCATTTTCCCATCCTTCATTTCCTTCCTAAAACCCAACAAGCCTAAAACAGCCCAGACAACTGCAAACACATGCAGAGTAAGCGAGAGAAAAGATTTGAAGATTATCTCTGGCTCCCTACAGGAAAATTATCTACACATTCAAATCTCAGTGCCTCTATTATAACTGCACACATACGGTGTAATTACTGCTGAGTATAAAGGGAAGCTCCTAATGCAGGGCCACATTTCACAATGTCACACAGATTCAGCTCCTGAACTTACCTAAATAAAGGCTGATTTCTAATCATGCGAGCATCATATTAGTGTAATGAGTCTTATTACACGTCAGAATTAGTGATTTATAGTGTCCGATACCCAGGGATTAAAATTGACACCATCCCGTCCCGGGGACGTAATTAATTGTCATCGGGACGATCAATATTCTCTCTCGGGACGACCACGGGACGAAAGAGAATTTTGACTGACTAAATGTTTCTGTTTAAGTTTTTAACACTTTCTGTGAACCAGAACGGGTTCACGGTCGGTGATCCTGTAATAGTTACGCAAACAGCGGTTCTCCTGAACAGCAGATCCTCCTGCTCCAGGCACTAGTCCGGGCACATCCGGTTGGGTACATTGAACCGCAGAAGAAGAATAACGTCTGTTATGGAGGTGTTTCACGAGCGACAGTGTCTTCTGACTCTGGGTCTGACTCCGGGTAAAAGTCATAAAAGGGACTGCGGCGGGGAGTCGTGGCGAAGCTATTTTTAAACACTGTTAAAACAATGTTTTGATAATGAGGAGCAGTGCATCCACCGTTCCAGAAGGGGGAGCTGTGCTTCTGAGAGCGGGTGTGCTGAATAGTACTGGCCAATCACAAGACTCTGTCTTCTGGGGGTGAAAGTTCACTCTGAAACATCACGGCTGACAGAACAGCGTCAGAAAAGAGGATTTCAATCGGCTCGTTTACAGCAACTAGGAGGTTTTTGACCTTTTTTTGACCTTTGTAAGTAGACCTCCATTACTAACATTTATGTGCAACAGGACCACTCTATGTGACCTTTAATGTTTACATATTTGTTTCAATCGCTGAATGAAGCCTGTCATATTTGGGACCTTAAATTACTGCACAACACTCTTGATCAGCATTTGTTTGTTGTTCATTTAAACCAGTGTGCACAGAGAGAGAGAGCGAGAGAGAGCGCGAGCGAGTGAAATCTGCACTGTTGGTCATTAGTTCATTTACTTATTTTTGTGTAGGTAATATGTTGTGAAATATGTTTAAACTACATATACAAGTGGTTTTGTCTGGTTGTATTAGTTCGTCCTGTTATTGACATGCTGTCATCACCTGACAGTCTGGCTGATTGACAGACCCCAGATGCAGCGGATGCAACGCACCTCAGATGCGCGCGTCATTGATATCATGCGCAAATACAGATATTCGAATATGTGTGTTTTTTTAAACGTAATTTTTTAGCAATTTTGACAGCCCCAAACAGCCTCATGCTAATCTCAATGCATGGCCCTTCTCGTGACGACTACAACCCACTAAATGCAGTCACTAAATGGTGGAGTAACGACAAATCTAGTCTGGAAATAAATATATTATTTATTAACAACATAATGTATCGTGGTTATCTTATATTATCAGTAAGTAACAACTCAAAATGTAAAAAAGATTTTCGGGAAGATTCAGGGCGATTCGGGACGGTTCACAATGTTTTTCGGGACGTTTCCGGGACGGTGGTGAAAAAAAGTTAGTTTTAATCCCTGCCGATACCGTTGTTGAATACAGTCACATTTTCCTTTTTACACTATGAAGTAGGTGCAATATATGCTGTATAGTGGGCAATATATATTGATATTGGATGATGTCATATCGTGATAAGTAGATGACATTTCATTGTTTCTAACACACGTAAATATCCTTAATTTAAAATCAACAAACCATCTATTACCATGAGGTGGCAGCATGTACACATCACCAGCATGTTTGCAGGTGATGACATTTACGATATTTCTTGAATGCATCTTAAAGATGCTCCTCAAAGGCCAACATGCTGTAGATCCCGCAGAAGTGATGAAAATTGCCAGGGTTTTGCATTTTCATCACTACATTTTGCATTTTGTTAGCTGCTCAACACGGTGTGAACCCTCCCTTACCTCACTAGCTCTCGTGCACTGGAGTTGAGAATATAAAGAATAAAATAATGAAGAAATACTAACATTTTTGCTAGAAATGCCCATCTCTAATACCAATACTGATTATTGTATTGACTATTGTAGAACTCCTAATTATCAATATCTGGCCCAAATAATCCACATGGTTCTAGGCTTACTTTAAATGAAAGCATGAGTAACTAACGGTTCGAGCAGAGCACGACTGTTTTTCCTACCTGTTGGAATGACTTTAACAGTTCCCATCTCCTTTGTACTCTCCACAATCTTTATCCACTTTCCGCCATCTTCATTTTCATGCGTCCACTCTGTTCCGTTGCACTCATAAGTCCCATCATTGGTAGTCATCATCCTGGATATCACCAGCTCAAACACTCCATTCTTCCCAGGAACCAGTCGGATGCCTCCATCGGCATAGCGCCGTGCAAACTTTGCCCCTGTGGTGACACCACCCTGTGGACCAAACGTCAGGATTTCCTCTGATGTCGTGGCGGTCTTCAGCAGCCAGGTGACCGACAGGTAGGTGGGCTGGGTGAGCACCCGGGTGACATTGCAAGAGAGTGTGATGTCACTTCCTTCTGGCACTTCTGGTGGCAGGGTCTGCGTGGAGACCCTGAGGGTGTTGGGAATGACTGGAAAGAGATGGAAATAAACATTTCAGATAAATAAATATCATTTTTAAGGATAAAAATTGTTTAATATGAACATCAAAGAAACGCACAAAGAAACAGGCATATAGGAATGCTTTTTTTCTTCCCACAACACGTATATATTTAATTTTGACTACAACTCAATGCATGTTATTATTATTATTATTATTATTATTAATAATAATAATAATAATAATAATAATAATAACAATATAATCATAATATAGAGGTCAATTTAATAAACCAAACGCTACGCTAATATATTTTCCCAGAAATTAGCATGTAGCTCAGTTTCAAGGTAATCTGTGTCCATATTAATACACCTGCAAACATGTGTCACATAACCATTGGGTACATCGAGAATGCCCATACTTTTGTAAACAGTTTTTGCTTGTCACAGCCAGCATTGTTTTGGAACTAAATGAATATTTTGGGGGCACAAAAAACATTGGGGTAGTGTGGGTGTATTCGGAACAGAATTCATGGGCCTCAGATACAGTAAGACAAAGAAACTCAACAGTATAACACTTTTTCAAGTATCCCTGCCAACTGCAGCTTTACTTTTATGTGTGTTAATGTGCTGAAAGAGTGGTGAAATACGGTGGTGTCTCTGCTGTCGAGGTCGCTGGCTGAAGAAGAGCTACATGACCAAATAGCTCCAGACAAAGCTGTAAATCTGTGACTGATTATGAATATAAACAATGACCTTGTCAGGACCAGTAGGCCTCATGGAAACCAAAACCAGGCCCTAATGAGGCAAAACACCATTTCTGAGGAACTGAGTGTAGGGCTAATATTGGAATCATGGTTAGATTACAGTTAGGGTTAGGCATTAACCGTTTAAGTTTAAGGTTAGGGATAAGAATTTGTTTAGACTGTCCAAATGAATGGAAGTCATTGCACTGTACTAAAGAGAATAGCTGTGCAAACGTGTATGTGTATTGTGCCCATGGGGGTCTTCATAAAAGTTAATGACTTGTCTGCTCACACACAGCACCGTAAACTCTTCCCCTCTCACACCGACACATTTACCTACAGTGCTTTCTGATAATAAAGAAGACCCTGCTCTATTACTTCCCTAGGTTTCACAGCTCTGTTTGGCTGCCAAGCATCACCTTTTAAGTAGGGTTGGGCGATGTCCCATAAATTGGCAATGGATGATCGTTCCAGTAAAACATCATAATGGACGACGATCTCGTCACTGGGGGAAGTGGATGGTGGAAGCCCGGTGTGGAGTGTGCTGGGGCGGCGGCCCGGCGCGTGTGTGTGCTTCAACATTTTTCTCTTTCCATAAATAAATAAATATTCTTTCCTTAGTATATGGTGAGGGTCGCATCAGTGTATTACAGCACCTTAGTAGTGAACAGCTCTGTCTGCTCTTTCACGTAGGGGGTCTCACGTTTAGGTTTCCCCAGGGAGACGACTGGTGAGGCTGGTCAGGGGTGAACGTCACATGCACCTTTTTGATCAATAAATAAAATATATATGTTGACTTATAACATAACAATAAGCGTGTGAATGATAGACAAACAGTGAGGAAAAACAATTGTAGTGTGGCACGGAATTTCCATTACATATTACATACATTATGCATATACATTAGTTATATTCTCAATTTAATTTACAGAGCAATCCCTGCAAAGTTTTTAGATTAACTAGAAGAGACTATGATTAGTTTGTGCACAACAGGGTGGGGGCATGGCATCACAACGGTTGCTGTCATCACCATCGTGATGTTGGTCAGCCAATCACGATGGATGGCACAACCCTACGTTTAAGGATTTCAGCAGGTCATGACAGAGTGGGTAACACTGTCCCGCCGAGAGGAGGGAGCTTAAAAGAACAATTGCTGCTGTAATTCATGGAGCATAACTTTGCTTTATCAAAATAGCATTGAAAAGAAGTTTTCCCTCTGTTTTTTTTCACAACAGGGAAATCAAAGGAAATGACATTAGATAAGTTGATGAATGGCGCATCTGTGGTGAAGACACAGGGGGTTAATAATGAAACTAAGTGGCAGACTGTGCCTTGTTGGATGGCTGCTGCTGCTAAAAAAAAGTTATAGCTTTGTCATTATCAGACTTTTTTTGCTCCGTTCAATATGAAAATACTAAATACCACCAAAAAAAGAGCAAATTATGACTTATGTGCAAATGTACTGCCTTCAGGTTTTAGATTAACCATCCAAGTTTTATTCCAAAATATATAAATAGTCTGTAATCTTTTTTGGAAGGTAATTCTAGTCGTGTTACAAATGAATTCAAGAAGTGGCACATGGCTGGGGATGAGGAGTAAGAAGCTGTGCATTATGGGAATTACACTGATTATATTACATCAAATGGGACGCAGAAAAATGCTCATCTCAGCTTTAGGAAGTAAATGGATAACGAAGGCAAATTAAAACCAAGCACAGTGGGGCAAATGACGGCTTCACATCCTGTATTTCCTTCCACCAGATATGAATGCCTAAACCAGAAAATCCTTGACCAACTAGACTCTAGTTACTAGAGAAAGTTAGCCTGGCTAATGCCAGACTGCGTCTTAATCTCGTTTGAGATTGAGTCTGGAAATGGTGTAGTCACCTCACCTCCCACTTCCAAGTGTGACCAATGGACTGGATAGACCTACAACCACAGACCAACCATCTGTAAGACGTATGCAGGGCAACAATGTTTTAGTTGATGGTGAAAATAAATACCCGTTACTTCTGTTTAAAATATGACAACTTCAAAGTGTCCAGAATTCCCATCACTCCCATCGTGTTAAAAGAATTATAAAATGGTCCCACGGCATGATAGACATGATGGAGGCATCAAAAATCACATCCACTGTGAACACAGCATCAGATGTATACAAAAGCTGCGAGACGTTGCTTCTCTGTCGTCAACACGTTGAGTCTGCCTCTATTGTTCCAGGGTAAAATACCTGTTCGCGATTGGTTCCCCTTTTTCTGCGATTCTCTATTTGATCTGTCCTTGTCTTCCTGGCAGATTCGGCTGAGTTCAACTATGTTTTCAAACTATGTGAGAGTACAAACCTCGGTCATGACTGCTCTGTCAATACACTTTCCTACCTTGCAAGAGAAGGATTTTAAAATCCTGAATCGAGATCTGGGTCTCGATTACCACCAAAATCTAATTATTTCTTTCTTAGGACCACCACCAACATCCTCAGAAAGTTTCATTCAAATATATCCTTTTCTCAGACGGACAGACCTGAGACCATTTACCTAGCTGCTAAATGGAGGTAATAATAGGATATTACAGCAGGACTGGAATGTGTGAGACATCTGGTCAGATTTCAGTCTACAACACATTAATTATTTCCAGCTGTGTCCATGTTTAAATGTGAGCTTTTTGCACTCAATTTAACGTAACCTCAACCAGCCGCACCACTCCACAACCTCTCTGTAAGCATCTTTAAGTTACATCAATAACGGAAATTATTGATCCCGAAATTGGGATTAAAATAGAAATCTCAATTTATTGTGAACTTTTTATTAGTTGTGTAATCACAGTCCATATATAACTGTATCATTGTTACTGTATATAATTAATAAATATATAGTTGCAATCAGAAATATTCAACCCCCCAAAGATTTTCGCAAAGAGCAAAATTCTGCTTTAAATTACTTCTTTATGAGTTGAGTGATAGATAAAAATCAACAGAGAAAATGCATGATGTCATATTATGTTTAACAGTACATTTGAGTAAAATAGCCATGTTCATTCCCTATATAATATTCTTGTTTTCAAAGCTGTCTGACAGTTTGTATGGAATAAAGTGGAGTTGAAACATAATTAAAGCCCAATTTATACTTCTGCGTAAAGTGCTCTGCGTAGGCTATGCAGAGACTCTGCGTCGACGCAGAGCCTGTCGAAGAGCCTCTACGTAGTCTCCGACTGCACAAAATATTTTTTAAGTGTCCGTCACTCCGTCAAGGGACAACGGAGACGGCAAGAGCTGTGATTGGTCCTCAGGACAGGCCGAGCTAAGCTGCTCTGTGCCGGCTCGCAGCGAGCACCCGACCGTCCACAGAGGCGGAGCTCATCCCCGCCGATAACGCCGCTGCCAAACTATAAATACGTCATATCTTAACACACACAACACATGTTTAGACTATAAATGGCCAATTTCTCGCCTCAAATGATCCTAAAACTGCGTTCCGTGACACAGAAAAGTGAGAAACGGCTACAGTTTCAACAACAGTCTTTCTCTCTCGACGCCATTGCTGACTGTAGCCAGAAGCACAACAACCTTGCGCAGCGACCCCTACTGATCGGGCGGGAAATTGCAGCGTGTGTCCGTCACAACGACGCAGAAGTATAAAGGCTCGAGGCGTCTCCGTGGTGACGCAGACGGATAACGCATACGCAGTCGGAGAAGTATAATGTGGCTTTAAGACTTTGGGAAGTCTATAATGATCCTTCATTTGCTTCAGCTGTGATGCATGATACATAAAACCCCATCCATGAAGTTATTCAAGGTGAGTTGCAATCATAGGGAAGACAAAGGAACTTGCACAAAAGCTGAGAGAGGATATTATTTCATGGCACCTGAAGGGCCTTGGGTATGAGAAAATTTCCAAAAAATGCAATATTCCAAGAGACACCATGCAAGCATTATAAGGAAGTTTAAGACTTACGGAACAGCTGCAAACCGGCCTGGCCGTGGAAGAAAGCCCAGCATTTCATCAAGCACTTAGAAACTTATTCAGAGCAACTAAGAAACCCAAACCATGTGACTGCAAGACACCTACAGGACGACCTGATGAAAGATGATTTCCAACTGATATCTGTAAATTTTAAGTTTGTAATTGCACACGAAAAGTAGTATCTTGCCATCCCTAATTTCTATCTAATATTAAAAGTCAGGCTTTAAACAAGACAGTACAAGACACCATTAAGTCTTGTTGTGGAGGTCAGAGCATTCAGTGCCACTGCAGTGATGTGAGAGTCTATGGCAGATAAAAAAAGGCAGGACAAATAATCTGCATTTTGCTCTATCAATTAAAATTTGCCTGGGAGGTGTTTTCAAACGTTCAGTAACCTCGAATTCAGTTTCTTACATAACCATGCAGCCTCAGTGAAAGCTCAGTGTGCGTCTGTGTGAGTGTGTGGTGCACAAGTCTCAACTGGTACAGACCCTGCAGCACCAATTCTATCTCATCAACTCTGTTACGGACTGACTCGTACACACACACATAGACATTCACTCAATACAAAATACACTACCCATATACTGTACACACATACAGTGGGCACACAACACAATCTCTTTCACACATACAGAGAGCTGCCTGGTTAATTCAGGTCTAAATTTAACAAGGTGTCTGGGGAGCCTTGCTTGGAAGCAGAGAGCAGCCCAGCCTGATGGTGCATTATGGAGCTCACTAACCTGCTGCCAGACACTCAATCTCTGTGACATACACTGAATAGGCATTTGAAGCTAAAAATTATATTCAAACGTTCAACATGATTTTGTGGTTAATATTCAAATTCTACCCTCATCTCTCTCAGAGGCAGTTTATCACAAATAAACCTTTCCGATGTCATTCAACACGGAAATGGAACAAAATGTAAATAATCTTTTTCTTTGTCGTCTTCGTCCACATGAAACCCATCCAAAACTACTCTAAAAGCTGTTGCATGTATGCCAGGCTTGTGTGTAGCTCTATAATACTGCTACACCAAAAACAGAGAATGAAGAAACAGATTGAAGAAATGTAGAGAGAAACCACAAGTTATCAGAGTAAACATTCCAAAACATTGTGTTACAGAGCTCCACCCAAAAAAAAACACAAGCACAATAAGAAGAGAAGGTGAATTTAGTGGATTCACCTATTCTCATTTCCGTGTGGACATCCCCCAAGTATACAAAAGTATAACATGGTAACTGGTTGAAGTTTCAAGTTAGCTATTTTACACATCAACTCTTTCAGATACTGCTATACGCTTTCTTCACATTAATCTCACTGCACTTTTTTTATGAGAGTAGGAAAAAACCAGAACTTACACAACAGACTCAAAATTCCCAAAAAGTTTGTACATCAGACATCATTTTGTCAGAGGCTGATTTTCCACCGAATCTCATATGATATAACATATCTCAAGCTAAGCCATTGTTAGCAATACCAGTAACAACACTAACAACGCATAGCGTAGCTTAAAATGGAAGTAACAGCTGAATCAAAAGACAGCTCCTCTTCAGTGTTCACCATGTAGGACAGCTGCTAGACGTTGCTTGTCTGTCATCATCGCGTTAAGCCTACCTGCAGTGCACCAGGGGAAACATTTTTTAGGGGAGATTCTGTAGTAAATCAATGGCAGACTTGGTTGGTTTCACCTGGGGTAACTTTCTGCAGAGTTTTTCCTGCCAACCCGTTGATATTTTCACCAGATAAAGTATGACTGAGCTCATGTGAGAACAAAGCTAGTGGATGGCCAAGTGTTTTGCTTCCCATTTGCTCCACCCACTCGCCTGGATCCTCCTGATGTTGTGAACACATCTCACCTGTGACTTTTGTGATGTGTGTATGATAAACAAGCCATTGTCAAGACCTAGATCTTCAGACATTAATTGAGAGTTTATATCTAAAAACTGTGCGCGTAAATTGATATAAATAAGTCTGTGAAAAGCAAGGTTATACAACATAACATATCCTTTAAAACATGTGTTTCACCTGCTGTGTCTCAGCAGTATTAGGTGGCAGTATTTTTAAAATAACAAGACAACGTAGGATTTAGTGGAGTTTTGAGATAATGTGTTGCCTCGGAGTGACTGAAGCATGATTCACAGTCTAACTGTTGTGTATACGGCATGTTGTTAAGGGCAGGGAAAGATAATGGTCAGGTTAATTATTAAAAGAGGTCAACACCGCCCTGCAGTAAGAACAAAATGTCAACTGAAAGAAACATTTAGAAACAATAAAAAATCATATTAGTTTTCTTTTTTTCCTAAGAGGATTTATGAACAGTGGTGAAAACTTCTCTCTCAACTAGTCTGGACAGTTACATTCTAGTAAAACAGGTTGTGCTTTAATTTAATCACGTTTTGTGAGCAGATCATTCAGTTAAACTTCCTCCATGCTGCTCCCTTTATGATGCTGAATACGAGATGACAGCTGAAAACAGTAGTGGGAAGATAATTAGATTTTTACAAAATCAAGGAAAATTCAGACCATTTGTTGGTTGATTATCATGTATGTTCAGGGTAACACATCGGTCACATACCCTCATTACTTAAGCAGAAAAGAAGGTGATATTATGCTATTTGCAGTTGAAGCTTTATTTATATATTCATATATTATATAAAAAATATATATTTTTATATAAGCCACCATTGAAGATGAAACGGTTTCCTGTGGATCTGAATCCACATATATTACCCAGAACTAAGTGTATAATCCCTGTAAAATAAAATTTGTTTGGGTTTTTATATGGATATAAGTCAAGGGAGGCCACACTGTTTGCTTAGCCAAGTTTACTCAGCAACCTGCATTTTGAAGTGGAACCTTCCTCCTCAAATTAAGATACTGTATGTGACATCCTTTTTGGTATGCTGGAGTTCCCCGACATGCTTGGGAAAATTACTTACAACAGGAGACTGGTAACTGTATTTTCTGAAAAGCGGCTCCCAGTGGGAAATCCTTTTCGTGTACGCTACTTTAGGAAAACCATGAAGTCATAGTCCCACCTCTCTATTGCACTGGCATTCTCTGTCTGTGTTTGGAGATTGTTTAGCAGTGTTACCGACTACTAGAACACATCCTGTGAAAATCCAGTTAAATAAATAAAATTAACAGTGACACTGAATCGTAAATTCAAACGGAGGAGAAAACAAAACCTATTTTCACAGACGGTATTTTTACTTGAATGAACAGATGAGGGATTGTTCCGCACACAGTCAGCTGCACTGCACATCCACACCTTGTCTTTGTCTGTGACTGTGCGCTATGTGCGCTGCGCTCACACAGTGTTTCTCTCTCTACCCTAAGACCGACTCTCGGCCCTTGGAAAATACAGCTAGATGAAGCTCACTCGTCCATGTCCTTCTCGGAAAGTAGTTAGGGTTATGCCAGATTAGATTTGTTGCAAGTAGCTAAAAAAAGGGTTGGTAAAGTGACAAAGTCAACAAATTTTCAACACTGTTGTTTGGTTTGTTTGCTTCATAACTTTTATTATCTGTATTTATTTCCCTTTATTTCCCCTGGCCTGGTTCATTCTCTCTCAGTTGCTTTTATTACATCTGAAATGTGTATAGCATCTTCATTTTTGGTGTAATGTTACAATGCCACTTAGACGCCTGGCACATGTACTACAGCATTTTGAGCAGTTTTGGGTGGGGGGGGGGGTTCTGTATGGAAGAAGATATTTCCTGAAACAATGCTGTGTTCACTGGAAACCTTTTTTTTTTCATGTGGCTGTGGATTAAGAAACGGGTGCAATTAATACAG
Source organism: Microchirus variegatus (assembly GCF_963457635.1). Lineage (NCBI taxonomy): Eukaryota > Metazoa > Chordata > Actinopteri > Pleuronectiformes > Soleidae > Microchirus > Microchirus variegatus. Next base: position 26,510,335 of record NC_139802.1, on the reverse strand, counting down.
TTCTCCTCAATGTTTGGTTTTTCCAACATAAATCAACTTTGTTTATGATGCCGATACACACAGCGCTCTACACAGAAACATTTAACTGAACATTTCCCTTCTTTCGTTATCTGCCATATCATGCTATTTTTGTCCTCAATTCCAGCTTTCACATTTTAGACAAGCCAAGTTCTCCCACCTGACATCTGCTCCCCACCATGAGTGAGTGTATGACTGTGTGTGTGTGTGTGTGTGTGTGTGTGTGTGTGTGTGTGTGTGTGTGTGTGTGTGTGTGTGTGTGTGTGTGTAGGACACATACAAGCTCTGTAGAGTATTGGTTCATTTAACAGCTATTATGATTTACTAAAATAGCCAGCTGGCTTCATATACACAAACTCATACTCTTACACCACATAAAAAGACTAAAAAAGTTAAATTCCAAAAAATGGTAAATAGTTTGTATTTATATAGTGCTTTTCTAGTCTTGATGACCACTGCTTTACACTGCAGTTTTGCCACTCACCCATTCACTCACACATTCATACTATCCTACATCTATGTGCAGCGCATTTTCTATCATACATCTTACATATCCATTCACACGCAGCCAGGAGCAATGTGGGGTTAAGTGTCTTGCCCAAGGACACATCGGCGTGTAGACTAACGGAGGTGGGAATACAATCGAACCCACAATCTTCTAGTTGAAAGTCTACTTGCTCTATCACTGAGCTACTGTTGCCCCCGTTAATGCTGCTAATGCTGAAGGCTAATGTTGTTTTTCATTTTTAAGGGTCTTGAGACACAAAGGTGCTCATGGGATGGTTTCCATGTATCAACATTTATTGATTTATAAAAAAATATATATATTTAGTTTTTTACCTGTTCTTTCCAACTGTATCAGTTTGAATTAATTGTATTATATAGCAGAATGTGCATATAGGTCTGTGTGTGAACGCACACATCTGTGTTTATGTGCAGACGTTGTCATTAGATGTGGTTGGGAATCAGAGTGGGGGATTGCATTACATTGACATTGCATTGACATTGCATCAATGTCTGGTCAGCTCTTAGTAGCAGGCGGGCAGTAAGTTCAAATGTGTTATTTTATGACTGATTTTATGATATTGGTATTTGAAGTTCTGTATTTGGATTTACCTCCATAATGCAAACTTACAAAACAAAAGCAGCAGAAGACCAGTAGCTGCTGTGTCCCCCGAGCTAAAAATGTTGCTATTCTCAATGGAGTACAAGAGAGTGAGCAGGTTTCCACTCAGAAAAGGCTGTCTGAAGGTTTTCTTAACATGTCATAGCAGGTGTACATTTCTTTAGGTGATGCATTTGTTAAGTGGCTAAAATATGTTCTTCCTTGTGGTCCGAGACATGTTTTTAGTGAGAGACCCAGGCTGAATGATAATGTGTTAGTACCACATACAACCACACATAAAAAAAAAAGAATCGCTCGAATTGTAAATTACTAGTGCAGTGCCCATAGGAAGTATGTATTCCTATAGTGGGAGCTGAAGAAGATTTTTCAGTTATGGCCAAATGAGGCTGTGTGAAGGTTGGATGTACAAAGAGGTGTACTCTAGTACTGTACTCTGTACTCTGTAGTGTTAATATACAAACTGGTATAGTGCACTGAGATATAAAGAGACACAGAAATAGTTATTTTAAGAAAAATAAAATTATGTGTGCATTGATAAGATGCAGTAGGCAGTAGTATGAAGAGAGCAGTAGGCTATTCACGTCCATTGTGGCCACATCCATACATTTTTAAAACACTCACTCACGGTAAAACTATGTTTTGTCAAGTACTCATTATTCCTTAAAGTTATGAGCTTGTACACGATGTCTGTAGAACAAAAATATTTTTTTGCACATTATGCCCTGATGCACACCATCAGGCATGCTCAACCCATCTCCAAAATCTTAGGTCGATCTGACTAACGGTCAGCGAGATATGCCCGTTACAGACACAACTTGCTTTATAGATAGATGTTTTTGAGTCTAAAAAAACATTGAAAGACATCTGCACACAGAAACACACACTCTCTTACCAATGAGCTGGACCTGAGCCTCATAGTTTCCACTGATGACAGAGTCGGTACTCGGCGTTTGACACCAGTACAGCCCTGCGTCCAGCGACTTCACCTCTGCTATCTTAAGCTCCACCTTGTTGTCCTCAAGCCTCACCACCGAGATGTCGCCCGATGCAACGCGCTTGCTGAGCGATGAGTGGGAGTAGCTGTTGTCAAAGGTGGAGATTATCTTCAGCCGCACCCCACTTGTATCCCTGGACATCATCCACTCAAAATCCTGCAGGTTAAACAAATATTTTTGCAATTAACTTAGATGTTTTTTTTTTCATGTTTTCATCCACAGATGCAACAGAGAGTTGTTTACTTCTAAGCTATGATATGTATGAGTAAAAAAAACTACCTGCTCACGAGGTCCCGAATATTCATAGACATCACATCTGATGGAGACTGGCTGACCCTCCACCCGGATTAATGGACCAGGAGACACTTTCACCACTCGGGCTGAGCAGCAACCTTGACAAACAGAAAGAATATGAAATTTTAATAAATACAACATTTATAATTTATGATATTTAGTGTATTACACAAATTTATTCTGTATAATAAATATAATTATTATCAATTCCACAGCTTTCAGGAAAGGTCATCACAGATACCTTTTCACAATTTGACGATATCCAAAATCTAAGACCATATCTTGTCTCATGTCAACAATATAGATAAAATATAGGTTTAATCAATATCAAGGTTTGATCAATTGTTGTTTTTTTTTACTTTTTTTTTTTAAAGTAGTTCATGTGAGATGTGAGAAATTTCAAGATTTCCCTTTTCCCTATATCCAATCCAGTGATTCCAACTATTATCTGACTCCTACCGATATTGAGAATTGTAACTCTAATCTCAGCCTCCCTGAACTTTACTCAATTCACTGCAGGCTGAGTCAAATCATATCACTATGACTAACAGTGTCTACAAGCTGAATGTGCGGAATGAATAGGGCTTTATTGAGTCATATTAAATGATAGCTGATGGCACATTTGTTCTATTGGGAGAAAGAAACAAGTCCTGATGACTAACTAACAGCAGTGATGCTACATCCGCATCAGCCACAAACTGGAGGTTAAAGGATGAACATCTGACACACATGGATCAACCATGTTACAACATGAAAACAACACGCACATGCAGGGCTTGTTGTAACTTGAGTGAGTATCGATAATTGTGACGATAGTGCTGAAAAACTTGATTCTCTTAGTACAGGAGCATATTCTTATGGTGAGATTGTTAAGTCTGGCCCCTCCAAAAAGGCTGAAATCCACAGTGGCAAGTGTGGAGACACTAAGTAAGCGTGTTAGAACTCTCACTGACATTCCAGCTGAGTGAAGCATGTCACAACAAAACACTGTCTGACTGAGATGGTTTGCTCACTGACACTGTGCTTCCTGGTTCTGCAGGCATCATAATCTGACATACACTTCTCAGCTGAAAGTAAAGTGGGAGATGCTACATGCTAATGGGATTGGATGTAAAAATACTATGTATCACACTAACCCTGAACATTAGTATGCATCAGTATCGGCAAGTTATCATAAAAGGCTAATGCTGCATTCTATTTACATCGGAAGTCAGAACTGGAAGTGCAAGGTGGGAGAAGTACACGACTGCAGGACATCCCCACACATTTCGAGGCGTGGAGCAACCGCAATGCATGGCAGTGGAGACAGGCCACCAATAAATTTGTTGTGATAGACTATAACAAATGTAGACCTCTATCTGAAAGCCTTAAGAAAATATAAGACAAACGTGCTCTAGTGATATGTAGTGTTTTTTTCTGACTGACTTTAGTTACTTTTCATTGAGAGTAGTTGGTAACTTTGCCTCAATCTCCAAACAATAGACAATGAATGACAGCGCAAGAGAGAGCTGAGAATATGACGTCATCGTTTTTCTAAAGTAGCATATTCTCCTTCTCCACGGAGGCCAGCGTTTTGAGATTGTGTAAATTGTAATCGCAGAACATAAAGTGCAGGCAGACTAGTCCACTGCCCCTAGTCCCTGTCCCTGTCCACTGCAGCCACACACACAGGACATTGTTCAGTGCTTCTAAAATGGAAGTATGAAATACAGATGTTTGGTTAGTAAATTATTCAGTAAAAGAAGCACCTTGCAACATTGATTTAGCATTGATTTTCTGATGTTCGTAATTAATATTTTTGTTGATCTCTTTTTATTGCATTTATTGCAGTGATTTTTTGTAGGGCTGTAAAGTCAAAGTCGACTGGTCGACTAATTGGTCGACACGCTCTGGCTCGACCAAAATTGTGATTGGTCGACTAAATTATAATTTTTTTTTATGGTGAATTTCATTAGGAGGAAAGTACCACATGCTACTAGGGGTGTTTTACAGCACCCGTGCTTCACAGGTAACAGCCTGTCTTCAGAGAACACCCCCCTTGTTTTCCACTATTTTAGTTTAGTCCAGCCCAGTGAGTTGTTGTCGCTCCGTGGCTCATGAGGACAGTCAGACAGATTAGCGTTGTCATTAATTAGACGTGAATTTTGAGCTTTTTATGTTAGGCTACAGTCAGTCCTCCTGTCACATCCATGTCAAAGACATCAGCAGTGTGGCAGCATTTTTCATGTGGCAGCAAGTAGAACAAAGTGAAATGCAAACTTTGCAAGCAACAGTTTGCTTTTCACAGCACTACTACAAACATGACATATCATTTAAAAACGCTAAGCTAAGGTTTTGAGTATGAACATATCAAAATTATTAGCATATTTCAATGTTTTAGTCTAATAATCGTTGATTGGTTTTATAACTGCAGACGCACCCGCTCGCAACAGCTGCAGCGTCCCGCGGTCTATTTGTGTCTCAGCCACGAAGCTGCGCTGCGCTGTTCAGTCTCGCTCTGTATTCCTCAACACTTATTTTGCTGATATTACTAGTTATTGTCGGATATCACAGGCTATGGTATTGCACAGATGAACGTAATGCAAAACGCTGTCAGAGCCGTCAGACTCTGTTGAACTCCAGCCGCGGCTGCGGGTCCTTTCAAAATAAAAGAGCCGCACCCACAAAGTACCCCCCGTCAATTAGTCGATTTTTGGTCGAAATTTCAGGGCTTTAGTCGACCAAGAGTTTTTTGGTTGATTACAGCCCTACTGTTTTGAAACATCAGAGTCCAGAGTCATGGATGTGGAGGTAAACCCCTCTCTCAGCTGGTGGCCGACTGGCTCTGTGGAGCTCCAGGCCAGTTTCACACACATCTGATTAAAAAGAAATAAATGTCTGGGTGTATGCAGAATCTGTGTTAATAAAATAATCAAACTCTTCAAACTGCAGATGTGTGCTTCTTGTGAATGTGGCAGGTTTAAATGTTTACCGTTATCTGGCTCCAGTGGAGTTTTTAAAATATATTGATACATTTTCATACACAATATAGGATTATACAATATTGTTTAAATTGTGCTAAAATTATACTAAGAGGTCTGCCAGTTTTGTTTTCTGTCTCCATCTACTTGTCTGACTGTCACACAACTTTGCTGGCCCGCCTCTCTTCCTGAATCTGGGCACAATCCGCCCCTCCCCTACATCTTACTCAAATCGTGCAAGAGGAGCTTCTGATAAAGAATAAAAATAAAAGCTCTGTTATTTTGAGATGGTTTGGATTCAAACAGGCAGATGAGCAGCAGAATAATGTTTTCTGTAGAGAACGCCGAAAAACAGGTTCCAACTAAAGGTTTGAGCATGACTAATCTCTGCCACCATCTACAGCAGCGCCCCCAAAAACAAACCACCATACAAATGTATTTACTCCTTCTGTACCTTATGAAAGAACGAGTGAGATGTAGGGCAATATCACTAAAGCAGTGGCCTTCCATATCACCAAGGGCATGGTCCCAGTCGCTACCGTCACACAGGACGGCTTCATACAGCTGCTAAAAACCATTCAGCCCAGGTATCACACACTTACCCAGTCAAAATTACTTTGCATGAGAAGTACTGCCAAAAATGTATACTGATGTGAGAGAGAGCCTCGCCACTGGTGAAAGTATCAGGACCTGGCAGGACCAAGCAGGACCTGACTTGACTATGAAAATCCCAGCTACTTTCCCCAAGACCACACCGGGGAGCATATAGCTGAGGCCCTCCAGGATACCCTCACAAGCCGTAAGCTCGACCCAGCGGCACTGGTTGCTATAACAACTAACAACGCCATTAATGTTGTCAAAGTGGCGCAGCTGAACGGGTGGCTGAGGATGCAGTGTTTCGGACACAGACTTCGTCTGGCTATTGCTGAGTGCAATATTGAATAAACTTATTTGAAAGAAGAAAAGAAGTTCTCAGGCGTTATGTTGAGGAAAAAACCTTGTTTAAAGCAAGAACCACAAATAGCATTTCTATTTAATACATATGGTATTTTTTCATGTACATTTCTGTTAAGAAAGGTTCCCCTGTGACATTCAGTAGATGTGGCTTTGAGCCAGAGCTGTCAGTAGTTTTTGTCAGCATCACCCAGCCATAGCGTATACCAGAATTTGGTGGCATACGCACGTTTCATGAATCACACATGGGACTCAGCGTAAGGTGATAATCAAGCAAGGTGATATTTATACTGAATCTGCAGCAAAAAAATGATGAAAAAGAGGAATAATCACAGCAGATACAATAGGGCATCGCACCACTCTAAAAATAATGCATTACGTCCATTTAGTAACCATAGTATGAGGGTTCACCATCACACCGTCAACCAGAGATACACTGTAGCATTAATGTTATCAGGACATACATTTTCCTGTAAAAATAGCTGCCAAAAATAAGGCCTACAACTCACAACTGTCGTAGGACCATGTTTAATGTGTTGAGTCCAATTGACTGTATGCTAAAATATACACCAGCTCCCTGACTTCTAGTCAGTTGTTGCTCAGGGGAAACTAGGGCTTTTAAGATAACGTTGGGGATTATGATTCCCAATAAAGGTCGAAAACTAGGGGTGTCACGATCTCGACTGTAAATCGAATATTAATGGAACTGATGTCACGATCTCGACCTTCGAAAGCAAAGGTGGAATCGAGATTTTAACCACGCCCCCAGTGTGACGTCCTACAGCTGTGCCAGAGGGAAAAAAAACTGTGTTGTGGTTGTAGCCATTGTAGCACCACTACATGTTACCTCCTCCCATTAAGACAAAGCTGCTGCCAACCAATAGTAACCATGGCAACTGCTGATTTGGGCAACATATCAACCGAACTTGAACACCCTTCTGAAATATTAAACATTGCCCATGAGTTTTGTCACCAACGTTCAAGTTGGTGTCACAGGACAACACTGTTAACACAGGCAACTCTTGTGCTCAAAGCGGGCCGCCAGGCTTTACTTATAGATTTTTTTATACACCTCGGCTTTTTCTATACCGGGGAATGGTATGCTCCCCCAAATAATCAGCGCAGCGAACGCTTGTCCAGGTGCCGATTGAAACCCAAGTCACACTATCAAGTCCGTCATTATTACGGTTACATCATTCTTGTCAATAAAGATGTTATATTTAGGGATGCACCGATAATTCGGCGGTCGAAACACAGCTACAACACGGTGGAACAGCACCTGTTAAACGCTGGAAAGTTTCTGCCCAAAAGCGAAACTTGGCTGCGTGCAGCACAGATTATGAACTCCCTGTGACATTCACTTCACAGCAGAGAACATTCTCTCTCTTTGAGCAGTTAACAAAAGACATCAGCTCATCTGTTATAATGCATCTGTTATTCCCTTGATTGCAGCGTTAAAGCGTCTTCTTTCACAAAGATTAAGACCACGGAGTGAAAACGATGAAAAGTGCGCTCTGCTCTTCAGAGTCTGTCACCGGCGTTTTACTCAGATCTACTCGGATCACCTGCACTTCAACGTGACTGTACTCCATATTCGTCATAAAGATCATTATTCTTATGTGGGGATAAAACACGTAGAGAAATTATCCAGGCTGCTTTGGAAGAGGTCGCTTGGAGACGCAGGAGCGCAGAGCGAGGAACGGCACAGGAGAGGGAGAAGGGAACAGTGCAGGGGCGGTGCGCAGAAATAAAAGGGCCGTTTGTCTGCACCAGATGAGGCAGATGAGGGGGCACTACCACTAGGCCTGTCACGATAACAAATTTTGCTGGACGATAAATTGTCTCAGAAATTATTGCGATAATCGATAATATTGTTGTTCTGAGATCATTTTCATCTAATACAGTGATAATGGTATAATAATGCAGGTACACCTTTTCAAAGAAATAAACTTTTATTTTTAAGGAATATTTAACACTAGAACACATTAAATTAACAAACAAGCAAAAGCAATAAATAAAATGGGTTAGCTGCACTCTGCTGTGGTAGACTACACCAGGAGTCCCGCCTCCCCACACACCATGTGACTGACAAGTGACTGACATGAGGGGTCACTCATCGTTACGCTGGCTTTACACGGCAACGATCCCGGGTGAAACCGACACAATATTTTATCAGATGTGCCTTTATCGCGGCCAGAAAAATTATCGAGCTAATTTTAATTATCGTGCGATTAATTGATTTATTGAATATCGCGACAGGCCTAACTACCACTTTTATGTTTATGTTGCTTTATTTTACTTTTAAATGTAACCATTGCATGGCTTGTTTTAAGATTCACTGGCCGATTACTTAATTAATATTTAACTTAAGTGAAAAAAATGTATATTATTTATTTAATTTCAAGAGTGTTGAAGTATTGTTAATAAATGTCTTACAATAACACATAATAGTCATAATTAAATATTTCCAGTGAACTTTTAATTTAAATATTTATTTTTTTTTACAAAAAAACGCCGTCGCCCGCCAGTGGGCCCGAGAGATACCACCGGGCTTAGCCGGTTTTCTGGGGGAAACCCTGCATGTTTGTAGCATCAGACACGCAACCGTATTCTGTGGTGGAAAATCCTGTTTACACAGGTCATTGTTACGTTCAAATTGTTAATAAATAAAATAGAGAATAAGGTAAATTGCCAACAAATGGACATGATATCACTCATGACACCATGTAGACGAGATGGGAATTGTGTGGACTGTGATGGACTGGCAAGCTGTCCAGGGTGTACCCTGCCTATCGCAGGGCCTATATTTATATATCATAAATCTTAACTAAAAGGTTTGACAAATTCTGTTTATTTGTTCTCCCTCCCTTGTAGCTCCCTCAACCCATCTGTGGGTCCTTACCCAGTGATTGGGAAACACTGATCGACTAGTAGGCCAATTTTTACTCAAAATGACAAAGTATGAGACGTTAACTGACTTTATGCCAAAATGATATTATCATAAAAAAATATTTTTTCATCCAATTCTTGGTTTTATCCTTGGTTTTCGTCACCCAATTTAAATAGCAATTCTGTCTTTTAACACAGGATTTAACTTTGTCTGCAACAAATACATTTCCTCCTCAGGCCTCAAGGCAGAGAGCTGGAGCGGCTCCAGCTGTGGATAAAGTACTTCATAAATAAGGCCTGTGATTGTACGGTCTAGCGATACTCGAGCAAGTCCATCAATACTTGAGTTTTTGGCAGTTGGCCTGGTGCGATGTGGGAAAGGCTGCTGCTGACAGTGTGCTTTCTTTCCTGCTTTAGTAAGTCAATGTGAAAGGAATGGCACATAAAACCTGCTCTATGTTTCGGTGTCTATGTTTGCCATCTCTGTCAGGACCTGTCGATGGTTTAATACATCTCCGACGTCACATCACATGAGCCATAAAGACGCTCTGCGCCTGCTGCTGGTGACGGACTGCTGCTCTCCTTGGAGCCTGACACATATAATGTGTAACGCTCCCGAGCTGTTACACCAAAAGGAGCTATAAATTTTACAACATGGCAGTTGTTTTAACTCAAGCTGATATCACAAAGTCCGTCATTTGATTCAACTGTAACACTTTATAATCAGGGTACATTAATTAACAGTAAATGCTACACATTTAATAATGTCATTAAGGTCAATTAAGGTATTCATTTATATATTATTAAAGTGTTTATAATACTACTGGTAAATAGTTAACTATTATAATTGTTAATGGAAGTACTAAATAAGCCCTACTTCACTATAACTCAGCATTTATCAACCATTGTTAACCTTTATCAATGCTGCTTGTGACACTTAAATATACTAAACATTTGTGATATTTCCCCAGTTTACAATAAGGGTCACAAGGATTATTAAAGCTCACATAGAGTGGTCCTGTTGCACATATGTTCGTTATGGAGGTCTACTTACATACATTAACTTGTTTTTAATGGTCCAAACCTTCTTAGTCGCTGTAAACGAGCCGATTGAAATCTGTCTTTTCTGACGCTGTGCTCAGCCGCGATATTTCAGACATAAATCTCACCCCATCTCAAGTGTGTTGTAATTGGCCAGCCAGCTTAGAGCCTTCCCAACTGTCTTGTGATTGGCCAATACCTGGAAGTGGCATATTCAGCACACCCACTCTCAGAAGCGCAGCTCCCCCTTCTGGAACGGTGGATGCACTGCTACTTATTATCAAAACATTGTTTTAACAATATTTAAAAATAGCTTCTTCACGACTCCCCGCCGCAGTCCCTTTGATGACCTTTGACCCGGAGTCTGACCCAGAGTCAGAAGACACTGTCGCTCATGAAACACCTCCACAACGGACGTTATTCTTCTTCTGCGGTTCAATGTACGCAACCGGATGTTCCCTGACTTGAACCCAGACCAGGAGGATCTGCTGTTCAGGAGAACCGCTGTTTACGTAACCAGAAGGGGTTTTTTCAGAGATCTCACTGGTCCTGCTGGATCTCACGTGACAACAAGCAGTCGGGACGAGGAAACAGAGTTGCAGTTTAACACGCTTCTCTGTGCTTCCACTAGTTCAGTCGCCCCTATTAGGGGTGGGAAAAATAATCGATTCTTCGATGCATCGCGATTCTCTCTAGAACGATTCTGAATCGATGCGGATAAGTTAATAATCGGAATTAAAAAAATAAAAAAGAATTTACTTCGCCTGCTGCAACATTCTGTTCGCTTCGCATGTGCAGAGCCAGGGTTTCCCCCAGTGTACTATAAGCCTAGCGGGCCGCCAGGCTTTGCGTTGCTTGTTTACTTATTTAAAATAGATTTTTTTATACACCTCCGCTTTTTCTATACTGGGGAACAAGAGCGCACGTTCCCCCATGAAATCCGCACTGCGCGTGCTTGTCCAGGTGCCGATTGAAACCCAAGTCACACTATAAAGTGCGTCATTATTATAGTTACATCGTTCTTGTCAATAAAGATATTATATTTAGGGATGCACCGATAATTCGGCAGTCGAAACAGAGAGAGTTCACGGTGTACAGAGCCTGCTAAACGCTGGAAAGTCTCTGCGCAAAAGTGAAACTGCGTGCGGCACAGATTATCAACTCCCCACGACCCGCGACATTCACTTCACAGCAGAGAACATTCTCTCTCTTTGAGCAGTTAACAAAAGACATCAGCTCATCTGATGCATCTGTTATTCCCGTAATTGCAGCATTAAAGCGTCTTTTTTCACAAAGATTAAGACCACGGAGTGAAAACGATGAAAAGTGCGCTCTGCTCTTCAGAGTCTGTACCACTCAGTTTCACTCAGATCACCTGCACTTCATCACGACTGTACTCCATCCTCATCATAAAGATCATTATTTTTATGTGGGGATAAAACACCTAGAGAAATGATCCAGTCTGCTTTAGATCAAATCAAAATCAAATGAGCGATTGGAGACGCAGGAGCGACGAACGGCGCAGGAGAGAGAGAAGAGAACAGCGCAGGGGCGGTGCGCAGAAATAAAAGGGCTGTCTGCACCAGATGAGGCAGAAGAGGGGGCACTACCACATTTATATTATCTTTAATATAAATATATTTATTATTATTGTTGCATCGAGATGGATCGATAATCGGTTTAGAATCGAATCGTTGACCTCTGAATCGTAATCGAATCGACTCGTGAGGTGCCAAGAGAGTCCCACCCCTACCCCCTATAGATAAAGATTATGCTATATATAAAGATAAAGCTATATATGAACATAGATTGAGGATTAACACAGAGTCTGCTTCTAGGGCTCCATATATTAGACAGTCACGGAGAAACAGGAGAGGAGTCATTCATAATAACCTCATTAAAATAAACATGAGGACATTCTCCGAGCCGAGAACGAACAGTTTTAAGTGTGGTTTGTTAAATATTCGTTCTCTCCGCTCAAAAGCATTGCTTGTGGATGAATTGATAAACGAACAGGATTTTGACTTGCTCTGCTTAACAGAAACATGGCTTCAAGTTAATGATTATGTATCTATAAACGAAGCAAAGCCCCCTTCCCACACCAATGTCCATACCCCTAGAGGGAATGGCAGAGGTGGAGGGGTCGCAGCAATATTTGACTGTATACTTTCGCTCACCGCTCGACCCTCGGGTACTTATGAATCATTTGAGCACCTTACTCCAAGTCTGTTAGACTCAAGTATTAAACAGAATAACAGACTCCAGTTTATTGTTGTATACCGACCACCGAACTCCTACTCTGAATTTTTACGTGAATTTGCAGATTTTTTATCTGAATTTGTTCTCTGTTCAGATAAAATCATCATAGTAGGTGATTTTAATATTCACGTAGATGTAGCCAATTATAGTCTTGGCTCATCTTTTAAAGTTCTGTTTGACTCAATTGGCTTCAAGCAGCAGGTTAACAAACCAACACATCGTCATAGACACACACTTGACCTTATCTTAACATATGGTATTGACATACATAACTTTGTGGTATTTAATGAGAATCCTTTGATATCGGACCACTGTCTGATCTCATTTGAAGTTGTACTTACTAATGGTACAGACCCTAAACAGCAGCATTATTACAGTCGCTGTTTATCTGAGAGTTCAGTTGAAAAATTCACTGAACAGCTCTCGTCTGCCCTAAAGCCATGTTTTATCACAGAGGAAGACTATAGAAACATCTCTCCCACGGAACTTAATGGAATAGTGGACAACACAAATTTAACCCTGCAAACAGTTCTAAACACTGTTGCTCCTCTTAAGAGAAAGGTTATCACCCGGGATAAGTCTGCCCCGTGGTACACAGCCCAAACTCGAGCGTTAAAGCTCAGGACACGGAAGTTAGAAAGAATGTGGCGTTCCACACATAATGACAGTCACTATGTCTTGTGGAAGAACAGTTTTGATATATATAAAAAAGCTCTTAGACATGCAAGAACTTCTTATTACTCAGAGTTAATAGAGAAAAATAAGAGCAACCCCAGGTTCCTCTTCAGCACTGTAGCCAGGCTGACGGAGAGCCATGATACAACGAATCCATCGATCCCTCGATCGCTGAGTAGTAATGACTTTATAACATTTTTCAACGATAAGATAGAAACGATCAGAGATAGAATTAACAACCAGTTTAGTACAGCTAGCCTAGACTTAATCGCGGCTCCAGGTATACACGTACTAAATAATTTTACTCCTATAAGCCTCCGGGAGCTGACCTCACTGGTCTCCTCCTCTAGACTTACTACATGTCAGCTGGACCCTATACCAGCTAGACTCCTTAGCGAGGCTCTACCACAAGTTGGTAATATCTTACTAGATCAAATAAATATGTCTTTACTGAGCGGCTGCGTCCCAAAGGCCTTTAAGATGGCAGTAATTAAGCCATTATTTAAAAAGCCTTCTCTCGACAGTAGCATTCTGAGTAACTATAGACCGATCTCAAACCTCCCTTTTATTTCAAAGATTTTAGAAAAAGCTGTAGCCACCCAGTTGTGTGATCACCTGTGTAGCAATAATGTATTTGAAAAGTTCCAGTCTGGGTTTAGAACCCACCATAGAACCCACCATAGAGACTGCACTACTTAGAGTAAAAGATGATATTCTTATGGCCTCTGAAAAAGGACTGGCTTCTATACTGGTCCTGCTGGATCTCAGTGCAGCATTTGATACGATAGATCATGAGATCCTGCTTCATAGACTAGAACAAGATGTTGGGATTAAAGGATCGGCACTTGTCTGGTTCAAGTCCTATTTATCGGACATATTTCAGTTTGTTAGTGTAAAGGAGGAATCCTCCATATTCACTAAGGTTAACTACGGAGTTCATCAGGGTTCCGTGCTCGGCCCTATTCTTTTTACCCTGTACATGCTGCCATTAGGCAACATAACATAGTCGAAACAGATCGAGTTCACTGTGGAACAGCACCTGTTAAACGCTGGAAAGTCTCCAAACCAGTATGCGCAGAGAGAGAGAGAGCGAGCGAGAGAGATCTGCACTGTTGGTCATAAGTTCATTTACTTATTTTTGTGTAGGTAATATGTTGTGAAATATGTTTAAACTTAAATAAACTACATCTACAAGTAGTTTTGTCTGGTTGTATTAGTTTGTCCTGTTATTGACGTCATGCTGTCATCACCTGACAGTCTGGCTGATTTAAAGCCCCCAGATGCAGCGGATGCGCGCGTCATTGATATCATGCGCAAATACAGATATTCACTTATTTGTGTTTTTTCAAAAGTAATTTTGGAGTAATTTTGACAGCCCTTAACAGCCTCATGCAAATCTCAATGCATGGCCCTTCTCATGATGACTACAACCCACTAAATGCAGTCACTAAATGGTGGAGTAGTGGCATTAGGTCCGGTAGGCCACAGTTCTGTGACTGAGTGTGTTGGTTGTCATCTACAACACAACAAATCTAGTCTGGAAATAAATATATTATTTATTATCAACATAATGTATTGTGTTTTTATTATATTATCAGTAAGTAACAACTCAAAATGTAAAAAAAGATTTTCGGGACGATTCAGGACGGTTCAAAATGTTTTTCGGGACGTTTCCGGGACGGTGGTGAAAAAAGTTAGTTTTAATCCCTGTTATGCACGACGACACCCAGCTATATGTATCCGTGTGGCCGGACAATCCAAACCCTTCAATTAAACTCCAGGATTGTCTCATAGACATACAGACGTGGATGACTCGGAACTTTCTGATGCTTAACACAGAAAAAACTGAGGTCATGGTCCTCGGGCCAAAAAGATATAAGAGCACCACTTTTAAGTGGAGCTCTAAACCTAGGCAGTAACACTTCAGTCCCTTGCACTACAGTAAAGAACCTAGGAGTCCTGTTTGACCAGGATTTATCACTGGATGAACACATTAAGCATAATATGCTTAATATATTATATGTAGAACAGCCTTCTTCCACCTTCGCAACATCAAGACAATTAGACATATTATATCGCGACAAGGCTCTGAGAAACTAATCCACGCCTTTATAACCTCTAGGGTGGATTACTGTAACTCCTTACTGTCTGGATGTCCTAGTAAGTCCTTGAGAAGCCTTCAACTTGTCCAGAATGCAGCAGCACGAATACTGACTGGAACCAGACGACGTGATCATATAACTCCTGTCTTGGCTTCTCTTCACTGGCTCCCAGTGAAAAGTAGAATCGATTTTAAAATAGTTCTACTTACATACAAGGCCCTGAATAATCAGGCACCTTCTTATATTTGTGACTTAATCACTTTATATCAACCGAATAGACCGCTGCGCTCCCTGAACTCAGGTCTACTGGTTATTCCTAAAATAAATAGAAGTAGAATCAGTGGTAGAACATTTAGCTACCAGGCTCCTCTCCTGTGGAACCAACTTCCGCTTTCAGTCAGACAGTCTGACTCGGTCTCCGCCTTTAAGGTGAGACTGAAAACCTACCTCTTTAACTTAGCCTATAGTCGAAGCTAGATCAGGTATGTCCTGATTAGAATAGTCCATCTTATGCTGCCATAGGCTTAGACTGCTGGGGGAATTTCCCATCATGCACTTAGAATGAGCACACAGACTTTGCACGAGCCGCACTTTCTCTACCCTGTCCTCGATTTTTCAACCCTCTACACTTACCTGATGTCCCTCCATGAGATGTAGCACATAAATCCACATGTAGCACATCTCTAACTGATTTTTAATCTCTTACAGTTCTGCTGACACCAGTGAACGACATGAGGTCAGGACAGGAAAGAGGACTCCGTCATCTTCAAGTCTCTGATCACAACAGCCTTCACTACAGGCTGTGACAAACCCAGTGATCCAGATGGATCCTGGCATTTAAAGACTTTTTACCTTTTATTCTTTGTCATTGTGTATTGTATGTTTTGGGTAACATCTACTGCACGTCTGTCTGTCCAGGGAGTGGATCCCTCACCTGTGGTTCTCCCTAAGGTTTCTACCCTTTTCCCTGGTAGTTTTTCCTTACCCTGGTCGAAGGTCTAAGGACAGAGGATGTTACCAACCCTGTGAAGTCCCGTGAGACAAACTATGTTTTGTAAACTGTGGGCTATACAAATAAAGATTGATTGATTGATTGACTGAGCCCGAGATTAGACTAAAACACAGCGTTCTCAGCAGTGGCTGAACTGTTTGTTTCGAAATTTCAGGGCTTCGTAAACAAGGTAATGACGCAGATACACACTAAACAACAGCGTTAATTGGAACTTCCGGTCTAGGTCCGCTTTAAGTAATGCTGAATTAAAGTAATGTCATTTAAGAGAAACTTACACTTGAGGACAAAACGATTAACCCCCCTATGAAAATGTAATTGTTTTAAAGGTATTAAAGGTGTTGTTAAATAGTGCAAATCTTTTTTAACTCAGCTTTCTCAAACAAGGTTAAACCTAGTTTTAATGTGGATGCTTCCATTATTTGACTTTTTATACAGACATTAAATTTAGGGATGCACCGATTGGCATTTTTGGGGCCGATTCCGATTTTTCAAGAAGTTTGACCTGCCGATACCGATTTCAATTTTTTTTAAACCACTTTACAGCATACTGAAATATATATATTTTTGCATATTTTCTTTATTTTAACATAGAAATACAATCAGTTCACATTGTCACAATATCCAACTAAAAATACAAAAACGAATCACTACCTGTATGTGTAGTTTATTGAAGTTTAAACATATTTCACAACATATTACCTACACACAAATAAGTAAATGAACTAATGACCAAGAGCTCAGAGCGCACTCTCTCTCTCTCTGTTTCTTTTGCTCGCTCTCTCTCTCTCTCTCCCGCCCCGTGCCAACAATGCCTCTCTCTCTCTGCGCACACAGGTTTAAATGACAAACAAACAAATGCTGAGTGCTGATCAAAATTTTTGTGCAAGTGATTTAAGGTCCTGATTCTTGTCCCAAATATGACAGGCTTCATTCAGTGATTGAAACAAATAAATAAACATTAATGAAACGTTTACATGCAGAGCGCTCACTTGCAAAGCAGACAGCTGCACCGCTGCACGGATGTTGTGTAATCAAATACACCGGTATGGTGGTATATTAAAAATTCATATCATAACGGAAAAAAACAGGATTAGGTGTGAACCGGTATACAGCCCAGCCCTACACTCTACTACATGTGCGTGTAGTCACGTGCACGTGTGTTGCTGATGCTGCGCGATGCGGGTGCATTTTGATCGGCTTATTAAAATCGGTATATTCTGACTGATCGGCCGGTCACCGATTTCGGCAGATCACGTGAAAATCGGCCGATTCCGATCACTGGCCGATTAATCGGTGCATCCCTAATTAAATTATTCCACAAAGAACTAACCTTTTTATTTAGCCATAGTACAAACTACTGTTGTGCAATGATGTGCTTAACTTTGTAATGCTCAAAACTTTTAAAATCAAGTTAAAACTGAGGGTTATCTCCCAATTTACACACAGTATAAGGGTAATTAAGGGTTTGAGTCACTTGAGAAAGCATCATGCCAAAAACAAAAGAAATGAGTTTAGACTTGAGAAAAACATTGTTGATGCTCACAAATCAGGAGAAGGATATACAAAGTTATCACAGCGTTTCCAAGTGTCAAGAACTGGAATGAGAAGCATCATCAAGAAATTCAAAGACAGCCACATGATAGAGAACAAGGCTGGCAGGAGGTAGGAAGCAGAAGATTTCAAAGACTCTGGAAAGAAAACTGGTGAGAGATGTGTTTGAAGAGCCCAGAACAACTGCCAAGACACTAGTGAATGACTCTTCTTCCCTGATGCCCCCAGTACTGGGGGTAGCGACAAACACATCATAAAGCCATGTCTAACTGTAATTAACACAGACATGCTGCATACCTACAGAAAGGTCAGAAAGGCAGATAAAAGATCATAAAAAAACATTCATATGTTTACGAAACACAGTTAAAACACAGGTGGATCAAACCTTCAGGAGCAGAAAACAGTTACAGCGCACACATTGAAAAGCGGCACCGGAGCATCAGCGTTACAGCGGCCAATCGTCATTAGATTATTTTGATGACGAGCCGTTGTAGGCTAAACACGGGAGCTAAGTGATGACGCGCACACGAACGAATGTAGCTCTCTGTGGCTTTACGATTCTTTTATTATACAGCGCTGCACAGTAGACTCCATAAGGTTCTCATTGAACTCGTGCTAATAACAAAAAAAGGAAATAATACACAACACTGAAATACGCATTGATGCGGTCAACAAAAGATTTCGCTCCACCGTGCTCACCCAATGTCATGACTGACAACCAGCAACCGGTGAACTGGGGACAGCAATCCTTTATCGCCACATACTCCCGGTAGTGACACACCCATCACCAATGTACCAATCCCAAGTGCGCACCAATTCCAGCATCAATCGACACAGAATGAACATACAAAACTTACATGTATGGCTCCTACAAGCGTGATTATATAAACAAAAATATGTGTCAGCTGGACAGCGGAGAATCCAGAACTACACTTTTCAGCATGCTTTGGGGACAAATCCCGGTCTGATTGATCATTACTGAGCGACATTAGATCATTCTGAATAGAGAAGGGCGAATGTCCGCACAAATGCGTCACACGCATTTGGAGACCAGGCCCGATTCCATTGGTTGAGAGGTTAAAAAGAGCTGTCAATCACCCAAATTGGCCAATGTAAGCCAGAGTTATGGTGCTGCGTAACTGAACATGCTGCAGAGTCAGAGTTGTCATTACACTCCACACAGGGAGCATCGATTTACAGCCAGTTTTTTCAGAGGGGGGGTTAATAATTTCATCCTCGGGTGTTTATTCAAGTTTACAGACACAGAAACCAGAGAAACTCACTTTAAGTTTTCATTAACTGCCAGTTAACAGTTATAACTGACATTAATAGTAGCTTGAAATAATTATGACTTAATAACTTCATTTATCTGAATTTCATTGATAAACAATAAGTAAACTGTTTATAACAGTATTAATAATGTTAATTAGTGGTACTGCAGCAATCCCACTATATTACATGGATCCTTCTTGTAAAATGTTCTTTTCAACTAAATCTATCTATTCAACTAAAAAACATCTAACATGAAGCATCTGAGACTCCCAGATACTGGTGCAAGTTTCTTCAGGTCTACATTAAAAACACAACATTAAAGGTGCCATATGTAAGAATGTGGCCAAAAACAGTTTCTACATTCAAATTCAAAATAACAAGGTCTTTTAGGTTTAGTTTTCTGATGTAACTGGCAACCTGTGGTTGCTCGGCAGCTGAGACTCTACTGACTGCAATGATTGGTAGACGGCGGTAGGTGGCGCCAGATGTCAAAACATGATTTCAAAACATAAACATGATTTGCAGTCTGTAAAATGTTTTTGTAATGCAAATATTTTGGCTGTACTGTTGTTGTTGGTGAGTTCAGTTTGTTATATGAACATTATTCCTGAGTCTCTGTGACATATTAGGAGGATTTTATGGCCAGTTGCTTTAGATTTATGACATAATGCACCTTTAATTGGTATTAAGTAGATTATCTAACCTGAGCTAAGAAGAACTATTCTTTCTTTGCGTTCTATCACAAATTGACTGTAACATACCAGTACAGTAAACTTGCATTGTAGCTAAAGAGTGATGGGGCCATTTGTCACTGCATATGAAAGTGTTGCTTGGCCAGCGGCTAAGGTATACAATGTCTTTAAACTCAATTTACAGAGACAAATACTGCACAGCCAATGGAGAGACAGAGAGAGTGAGAGAGAGAGAGAGAGAGAGAGAGAGAGAGAGAGAGAGAGAGAAAGAAGAGACTGTGATCACCAGCTGAAGCGAAAAAAACAGACATTCTACATCCAAGATCCTTTACTGTATTTGTCATTGTTTGTGTATACATTTACGTACACACAAGAGAATGCGATGTCGTTCTCAACCAAATGCTGCATTGTAAAAATACAAACTATAATTAAAAAACACTGTACATCAATAAATAAAAAATAGAAATACAATAAAATATATTAGAATAAATTAACAATAGAAAAGAATGTTAACAATAGAAAAGAATAAGTTAACAATATCAAATAACTATGGGCGGGGACCATGTGCTTTTGCCACAATTCAATTGGGGATGCACAATATGATCGGTATCACGTCAGTATGCTGTATTCACTACAGATGAGACTAAATGACCTATACAGTTGGGCGCTGGAAAAAATGTGTATATATATATATGTACACACATTATAATTTGTTCAATTAACGGCCCGAACACTCCCGATATTCAATAGCAGGGGGCAACAGTAGGTAAGTGATAGAGCGAGTTGTCTTTCAACTTGAAGGTTGTAGGTCTGATTCCCGGCCCACTCATCTACAGGCCAGTGTGTCTTTGGGCAAGACACTTAACCCCCACGTTGCTCTGGACAGCTGTACTGGCAGCATTTGAATGAGTATGAAAGATGACGACCACATATTCTAGACGTGCTGTATGAAAATGTCAGTGAATGGGTGAATGGCAAAACTGCAGCTCTGTAAAGCAGCTCTGAGTGGTCATCAAGACTAGAAAAGCGCTATATAAATACAGACCATTTACCATTATGGATAATTTCCCTCCATATGGTAAATAGTCTGTATTTATATAGTGCTTTTCTGGTCTCAATGAGCATCTAAAGCTGCTTTCCACTACAGTTTCACTAGGGATGCACCGATCCACTTTTTTTCACTTCCGATCCGATACCTGAATTTGAATTTGGATATCTGCCGGTACCGAAACTATTCTTCTAATAATAATAATAATAATAATAATAATAATAATAGTAATAATAATAATGAATACACTCCTTTGTACAGGAAAGTATGATATTTACGACTTCACAGCGACTTAACAGACCCCTGGCAATTTTTTAAAATGTTTTAAAAACAGTGGACTTTCTGTCATAAACTACTAAGAGAACGCACAATCCTGACGCACAAGTGAGATCCATCTAACTTAATATACTGAGGGCAGAGACACACTCACTCACTCCAAAAACAATGGTAGAAAAAAAATACAGTTTCAGGTCCTAAAACACCGTCTCCGTGTGGACAGCCCCTTAATTATTGATGTAATTATTTGGCATTTTTTCCAACGGACATTTTGGCCGGTGACATTTTTTTTGGGGTCCTAAATACAGAACATTCTCTCCTGGTTTGCCGTTTCAGTCAACAATTTTCATTTCTGTGCATCCCGAAGTTTAACCCACTCACAACCCTTCACTCCACTGGCAGTTGAAGGTCTTTGAAACAGGTGAAGCTAATTTCAGGCCCAGTTATTTATACATAAATTCTTCCACAAATTGAAATTGCAAATGAACACCTAGAACAAGGAAATGCTATAATTATGTAAAACTGAAATGCTATAATATTGTTTTTATTTACAGTGTATATGTACAAATGAAAATGGACTATATTGCCAAGCAAATAACACGCAACGACCAACGATTTACAAACTTCGACACAGGCACAAAAGGTTTCGCTGTCGTATGTTTCTGCAACACTGTCAACAGGAATACGAAAATTACCTCCAAGTAAGGCACTTAACTAAAATTCACACGACAGGCTTATTCTAAGGGTATGAAAACCTAACTATTTTCATTTTAAAGCAATTATACACTACTACATACTTATGGGTTGCATATTCAATTCCTGCCAACAAAACATCTTAAATAACACACACTTTACCTTTAAGAGGGCTAACTTAGTGTTTATTTTCAGTTATAGAACTAAGAAATCCAACATGTAGAGAGGTCATGTCTATGAACAAGTATAAAACAAAAAATGTGTTTTATCATTAAGAAATAAATTAGTATTTATGAAGATGTTAGACTCTATTTTAAATGAAATAAATCAATAAATGTGTAATAAATAATCCCAAATTAGTCTAAGTATGTTATAGTAAAGGTGCTTTTATATTCTTACCATCTGCTCTGATGTTAAAACTGTTCAGGTTAAGTGTTATATATGAAAGCCAAGGTCAATGTATTATTAGTCCTCAACCTAAAAAACAGACGTGTACAGGATTACTCATCTTTTAACATATTGATATGGATTTAAAAGTTCTACCTGTTGGTATGTTCCGAGTAAATCTTTATTTTAGTTTTCAGCTTTCATTGAATTAAGGCAGAAACATTGACATGACATTTTTTCGGTTTTTAAAAGCAAAGGTTGTCCATCAACAGGTGCAATTAAATTACTGTTAAAACACACCGTGATCTGCAGTATAGAGCTCCAAATGCCACGTCACCGAGTTTGGTCAGAGCACCATCATGGCAATCAAGGATGCAAAAGTCAATGTTCACTGCACAATTAAAATCATCAGCCGAACAATATATCATAAAACCTGACGGACTAAACATATATGTATATCTGACACTTATAACATACTTAGAATGCCCAAGGTGTGCTTTTTACTAGATTGTAAACAGAGAGGGAATTATTCCAGACCTGCAGTATCTTGATATCTTCAACTTCTGGATTAACCTTCCTTCACCTTACTCAGTCACTGAAAGTTTACAAGAGCCATAAGGGAAACAAATGGACACAATCTGGCTTTGTGACTTTACCGGCGGATAGTGCTGTAAGCATGTAAAAAACTAAAAAAAAAATTCTGCACAGACAATCTCTTATACAGTCTAAGAGTGAGTCTGCACTAAAACGTTATCACAGCTAGGGCTGCAACAACGAATCGATAAAATCGATAAAAATTGATTACTAAAAGCGTTGGCAACGAATTTAATTATCGATTCGTTGAGTCGCGCTATTAATACGTCACTCCTAGGCGCGGAACTGTTTACAGATGCCGACTGTTTCATGCCGGTTGATGCACGCCCACAGCGAGCCTTGTGTGCGAGCGAATAGTCGAGCAAATAAGCCGTGCGGGAAAGTTTTAGAGTGAGCGACAACTTATATTTTAGACTTGAAACATGGCGGAGGCGGAGAAAACCGTTCCGCCGAAATCTTCTAAAATTTGGGAACACTTTACCATTCATGAACCTAAAAAGTGTGTTAGCTGCAATCTTTGCAAGAGCGAAAGGCACGGGAGAACCACGGTGATTAACCAGCACCTAAAAAGAAAACATGTCGGAGTCCTCCGTGACAAGGGAGTAAGGAAGTAAGGACATGTAGCATTAGTCTCTCATGTTTCTCGTTTAGTGGGTTAATTTATTCATTATTCAGCTTTACAAACATGAACGGGGGGGTGTGTGTGTGTGTGTGTGTGTGTGTGTGTGTAAGCACTTACAGCTTAGGCTGTCAGACAGGGTCAAAATCAACATATTAAATATACTTAAATTAGTATAAAAAAAATACAGGTTTACTTTAACCTGTAAATGTATGTATATCATACATTGTATGTTTTTTTGTGTTATTCTAGTAAGTTTTGATTTTTTTTTTATCATTTAATATTACTTTTGATAGCTCAGAGACGTTGGAGCAAAAACCAGTTGATTTTACACTTTAGTCTGCACTGTGAATTTGAAATGTTCCGTATTTGAATAAAGATGTGGCAATTACAAAGTTTTCTTTTTTTTTAACCGATTCATCGAAAAAATCATCGACCAATTAATCGATTATTAAAATAATCGTTAGTTGCAGCCCTAAGCACAGCAATTATTGACATTACACTGCTCGTTGCTCAAGCCCAATTTATACTCCTGCGTAAGTGCTCTACGTAGGTTACGCAAAGCCTCTGCGTCGTCACAGACCGCACAAAATATTTTTAAGTGTCCGTCACTCCGTCAAGGGACAACGGAGACGGCAAGGGCTGAGATTGGTCCTCAGGACAGGCTGAGCTAACGCTGCTCTGTGCCGGCTCACAGTGCGCACCGAGCGTCCACAGAGGTGGAGCTGATCACCGCCGACAACTTCGCAGCCAAAATAAAAAAACCTCATATCTTAATACACACAGCACATGTTTAGACTCTAAATGGCTAATTTCTCGCCTCAAATGATCTTAAAACTGCGTTCCGTGACACAGAAAAGTGAGAAACGGCTACAGCAACAACAACAACAATCTTTCTCTCTCGGACGCCATTGCTCACTGTAGCCAAAAGCACAACAACCTTGCGTAGCGACCCCTACTGATCGGGCGGGAAATTGCAGTGCGTATCCGTCACCACGACAGAGAAATATGAAGGCTCGAGGGGTCTCCATGGTTATGCAGTCTGATAACACATTACGTAGTTGGAGAAGTATAATGTGGCCTTAATGCTTACATTATGCTAACGTGACACGTATCCTTCCAGTGACAACAGCACTATCTTTAGCTATGTTAATAATTGCTGTGAGCACTTTCCATGGTAGATCTGTGGGTATCTGGTAAAATGCTCTCATGTTCACTCGTCTCTGACTGTTTTGGCACAACATGTATCCACAATCTGATTTATGCCATGTCAGTGGAACAGTTTAGTTCCGCTTGGTACGGTACATATGGTGCAGTTTGGTACATATTTTTGTTGCGTTTCCATTCATTTCCAATCATTCCATTCTTTGGCAGCCGATTCCTTGGGGTACCAGAGTAAAATGTATGGTATGGTCAGGGTGAAGCTAGACCGATTCCACCCACAACAGGCAGCTGATTGGGTGACAGAAAAACACCACTCCCTTGTGATCGGTGTAAATATCCCATGGAAGTCGAGGAGAATGCCCACACTCTATTCTCAAAGCTTGATGTCTTGTTGAGACAAACCACCACAAACGGAGCAAAAAAAAATTAAAAATAGCTCCTGGATGTCCTCCATTGTTGTGTCATATTTTATGTCATCATTCCGCACTGTAACAAACCGAACCGTACGGTGATGGAAACACAGCATTCTTTGCATGAGGTCAGCTACTGGAGCTCCATATTAGATAAATGTGGAGAGTATGATCTATAACAACCTGCACTGACCAGTACGGACAGAACTAGTGGTATATTATAACAATATCAAACCAGCTGTCATGTGTGGGTTGATGAAGGAAGTGAAAGTGAAATCTAAATGAACCACAAGTCTTGGAATGTCTGTGACAAGCTGAGTCCATGTTGACGAGGCAATTTGTACTGGGGCACTTTTGCTTCTACAGCGACAGAACACACAACACCACAGGGAAGCTGGCGACATTTGATCATCTTACACTGCACTAATTTAAGCCAAGTCCCCCCTCTCTCTCTATGTCTCTCACCCTGAAGAGACAGAGCCACTGATATGCTCGCAAACATAAGGCAACTTCAGCACTGGTAAACCTTGTTTTACCTTGTTTGTCTCTGAAGTAGAATGCCATGTCTAATAACTGACTGGGCACTCTATGGTATAGATACAAAGCATATCATGACCATAATCATGATGGCTAGCCCGGGGTGGCTTTTTGTGTGTCCCAGTCAAAGCAGGTCACCTTATGCTGGTTGACTGAATTTGAAAGAAGGCAGATGGTAGGCAGCATATCAAACTCACTTTCCCCTTCTCTCTCACACACTGACCTAATAAAGCACTATCCCTAACCTTAACCATGACCAGTGCTTAATCCTAACCTTAACCAAACCTCAATTCAAATCTGAGCACTAAACTTACCCAGTTCTTCAGAAATGTAGAAATGATGCCTCATTAGGACCAGGTTTTCACTACTAGCCTTGACAAGGTCAGTGATTGTGGCAGAAAAGGTCCTAAAGAGGTAACACTCACACTATGAAGTCTTCATCGTGACCTCATGTGGCACCGGTGCTTTAATTGCAGTTAATGAGACAAATCACATAAATGTCATCTATATGGAGCCAGTCGTGTCTAAACATTGGCGGTTCATTTAAATGGAAAATAGGTTCGGCTCACTCCACAGGGGAGACTCCAGTGACGAACCCCATCTAGATACATGGCATTTATAGCCTTGTCACACGGCGTGATTCAATACACCAATGACATTTTTCCACTTAAAATACACGTCTTTCTGTGGTTGCACTGTCGAACTACGTCCATCAAAATGCCCAAAGGAATATAGCAGAGCGAACCACGAGAGAAAGTTCGAAATTAATTGGAATGAAATGCTGCTTCATGTGTTTCATGTAAGCCGATCTGGTAATGGATGTTAAGTGTGGAGACCGTGCTTTCACTGAGCTTCTACGACGCCTGTGCGTCCGCCAATAAGCAAATGAGGGCTAAATTGACAAATTCCTTAACAGGGTTCGGTTTGTATTCTGCTGAGTGGTATACAGCGTCACGGATCGGAGTTCATCAGCGTTCAACAAGCAAAAATAAGCTCTCTTACCGAACATTAAAATCCCAAAGACGACTGTGAGGAGAAAGTTATCCATTTTCATCCTTCTTTTCTTTGACACGTATCCTTTTCCCCTTAATTTCACCCCCTTGTTCCCTTTGTCCTGCGTGTGGGGTGAAACGAGTCCTCTTTCGCCGCTGTCGGGCAGACCAATAAAACTCTTAGATGTGTGCAGAGCTCGAGGAGCACCGCACAGCACCGCACCGCACCGCAAAGCACCGCACACCGGGCGGAGCCGCACAGCAAATCTGACACACGCCGTGGCGCTTAATCCAATCCGAAGCCCCAAGGGGAAGCGTTTACATGGTCCACACACTGTGAACAGGTTTAATATGTGTATGGCAACGAGAGAGAGAGAGGGAGGGAGGGGGAGAGAGAGAGGGAGCGTAGCCGGAAGTTAGGTGTCGGTCTTGTCCCAGGTGGAGAGAGAGAGAGAGAGAGAGAGAGAGAGAGAGAGAGAGAGAGAGAGAGAGAGAGAGAGAGCTTTTGCTTGTCTTTGCTTGGCTTATCTTTTTACAGATATGGATTTAGGATTTCTTTTTATTATTAATATCTTTTTTTTTCTTTTAAATTTGTGAGATTGTATTGACAATCGAGCACAGATATTCTGGGGGCCAAAGTGAACAGAAAGGACACGCTTTTAAAAGATGATCACTCTACAGCAGGGCTGTCAAACTCATTTT
This sequence comes from Microchirus variegatus, assembly GCF_963457635.1. Classification (NCBI taxonomy): domain Eukaryota; kingdom Metazoa; phylum Chordata; class Actinopteri; order Pleuronectiformes; family Soleidae; genus Microchirus; species Microchirus variegatus. The sequence continues at coordinate 26,483,073 of NC_139802.1, read as the reverse complement.
CACTGAGGGTCACATCAGCATAATGGTTACCCTCAAAGGGCCAGATGTAACTGTCATACAGAATAAATGTAATGTCACCAAATGTAATGTAAAATAAAGGTAACTACTCTGGAACATATTGGTAAATAACTTTCTGTATTTATTACTTGTTTCACTCGTCGCATGATGCATATACAATAATACACTGCGATCTAGTGGCAGGATGCCGTCACTTTGTGGGGTAACGCAAACACCATGCATTGTGGGAAATGTAGTTTATGGTCAATGCATCCCTTAGAGCAGCATTTAACACAGATTTCTAAGACCAATTAATCACTCGCGGGCCACATAAAATGATGTGGCGGGCCACATCTGGCCCCCGGGCCTTGAGTTTGACACATGTGCTCTACAGCTTCTGATGTCAGCACCGACCGGAGCCTACAGTGGACTGTAAAACTGGCCTAACCCTCTAACAACTGTAACACAACGGTAACGGTTTATGGCAAACACCAGCACGAGGGCTGGGGGACGGTCATATTGCTGACGTGGTCTCACATAAAAAAAACAAGTCAAATGTTACTTTCAGACATTTTTACACACTTTTAATTGAGATTGAATGCTATGGATTGTATTTACATATATAAGAGCAGAAAAACAAATGAATAAAAGATATCTTTCAAAAAAGGTTCATATTAAATGTATGTCCATTAATGACACCGGTGGAAATATGCTCTCTCTGAATGCTGTCTCTGATTTGAATTAGTTATTATTTAAAATGTTTCTAGGATATTCAGTTAGTGAGCACAACATGCTAGTGATATGATCACATCAAGATTATGTCCATGGCTGTAAAAATTCAATCTGATTATAACTCAAACATGTCTACAAAATGTAACTAAAATCACAGGAGTGGTGTGATGGAGTCCCTGTCCCTTGACGTCCAAAACCCACCTTTGAATCAAGGGAAATTAGAATCAAATATGAGAATTAATATAAATAAAACCTCAAGCTCTGCTATGTATCATTAAAAGCTGGAATTTAATATTTGGTCGTGGAAACGTTATATTTTCTAAAGCAACAACACCATGCAATGGATAGAAAAAAGTGTTCAGTCCACACGAGGAGTACATGAAACTATATGACAGTTCAGATCGTGTTTTTTTTTTTGCTGTTGTTGTTGTTTTTAATTGTGCCTGCAGTCTGGCCTTTGAACAAGGTTTGTCACATTCCTGTTGTCAGCTACTGTCTCAGACCCATGCTGTGTATTTACGCAGCCTGACTGGGCAGGTCAAAGTTCACCACTCAGTTCAGGTCTGCAGGCATGACGAGGAGAGCAGGAGGAGTTTGGGTTTGTTAGCTAGGGGGTCAAAGGGTCAAACCTCCATGGGTCATTTGCTACAATGTGTATGCAGTATACTAACTCACACTATAATCCTCAACAGTGGTAATCCGAGTTACAGTATAGCTAGCTAGCTTGTTAATTAGGCTACCAGGCAATAGCATTGTTCAACATCATATCTTTTGCACACAAACAGCACAGCTGTGTGTCCACAGTTCTGTGCTATCAACGGTAAAAGTACCAGTGTTTGTGGTGGCAGCCATCTTGGAATCACATGTCTGGGTTGTAAATCCGAGTTCAGGGAGCGTTCCTGTGTTAGAAACCACCAATGACCTTGGAAATTCCGCGTTCGGACAACAAATGGAAGTCACCATTAGAGACCACAGCAGCTATTTTTAGATGTTTTCACAGGAAAAGGTGATTCTGGTCACAATAACAATGGCACTGCTCAGTTCAAGTAGTAAGAAACTGATGAGCTCGCTTTTTACTCCTGTGCTTTTACCACTGTGACCTTTGAACATTTCAAAAAGGGCCATTATCTGTTTTTTTAACTTCCCATCTTGGTTCAATATTTTCACATGTTCATGTTGTATCAGTCTTATCACTAGGTAGATTAGCGCACCATGTTGAACCTCTTTAATCTTAGTTCAAAACTCTTCCTCCAGTTTGTACGTTGAAGTTAAGTCCTGCTGAAACACAAATAGTGTGATCCCCAAATATGCTAAAATATGTTAGTATTTGATTAACTTTCCTATTTTATCATGTTTAACTTTTTCCTGTTTGATTGAACTGAACTGATAATCTACAGATTTAAAATGGCTATGTATTTTCATGCTCCCTCCAATGGGATTATATATTGTATATAGTATGTATAATATAATGTATATTAAAAATAGCTTTCAAATACTGTTCTCCCCAGCTGTATTCAATAATTAGCTGGGTTGTTTTTGAGTGTACTGTTTCAGGTGATTTTCTGAACATATATAAACTTTAGCTTTTTTTCATTACTACAGTACACTACAACAAAATACATTGAGGCAACATTAAAACATTAATAAATGAAACCTGAGCTCTGCCAATGTTTTTTTTTTTTTACTTTATTAATACCCATAGGGAAATTCCTTCTCTGCATTTAACCCATTCTCTACAAGAAAACATCCTAGAATTAGGAACAGTGCAGCCACAGAGCAATGCCCATGGAGCAATGGGGGTTGGGTACCTTGATCAGGGTTACCCCAGCCCTTTGACCTGGTGGGACGCTCCTCCGGTTACAAGCCAAGTTCCATTACCCTTGGCCATGTGTTGCCAATATTAGTAATAGGGCACCATCTGGTGGATGCAGCAGACAAATACAGAATATTGTGTCTTTTTCACCTCCTTCCAGTTTGATTATGATCCTGATGGGAAATAATTATCATTCACCCTTTATTTATGTATCTGTTTCTTCATTGATTTATGTTAAATTCTATGAATATTAAGATGTTGCACACTGTCTTTCACTTATACAGCACATTATAAGACTTTAGATGATTGTATAAGTGAAAGACAATGTGCAACATCTTAATATTCATAAGATGTTGCACATATGTATATATATATATATATATATATACTGTATATACATATATAATTATATATAAGTAAGTATATTAGTACACACACACACACACACACACACACACACACACACACACACATATATATACTACCATTCAAAACACCTGGACACATTATTTGCACTTGAGGATACATTCAAAGTTCTTGAAATGATCCGGATTGACTGACCAGGTCTTAACCCTATAACGCCAAACGTGATACATGAGTTTTTTGAGCCCTCCACATGAGCAGTGTGACAATTCTTTCCCTGAAAAACCCGACAGAGATACAAACACTGCGTAGGCCACTTTGCCCATGTGTACTGTGAGAGCGTGTCTGAACTACTGTATTCAACTCAAAATAAAAAGGTTGTGAACTGCAAAATGAGTCAAAATAACTGAGATGTTGTCTTCCAGACTTCCACCCTGCCAGTTCCTTTGCTGCGTTGTTTTTACTGGATTTGTTTGTGTATTTTTTGTTCAAGTAAACAAAGAATCTTTGAGCATTGTGACCCGCTGTATCAAATATGATACAAATTAAAACTCCTATATGGAAATTGATTTTTTTTTGTTTGTTTGTTTGTTCAGACCAATAAAGGCTCCAGTTTCAAATAACACTGTTGTTTCTCTTTGTTAAGCTGAGTGGTTCTTGCCATAATATGAATTACAACAGCAGTCAAATAGGGCTATTTGTTGTATAGACCTTCGTACAGTCTTGGGGGTAGTGTCCTCACCAGTCATGTAACCAAAACACCCTTGTGATAAAATCATTGTGGACTATGTTTTGTTCATCTGACTCATTATATTCCACATCCCCTTCTCAGACAACTGAACTGGAATCTTCCACTTCCTATTGCCAGTTTTAAACCACGACATATAGTTGATATTTGGTTATAAAATATATGTTAATTTAATCTGAAATATCTACATATGTCTGTTCTGAGCTAAATCCCCAATGTTTCAAGGTCCTACTTGTTTGTTTTTAAATATTAAAATTCAAGTACTTAAATGTCTTCGTCTAAGTTTGCAGTTTTCCGTTGGCATAAAGCTGCAAGTGCAGGAGAACACATACACCAGTCACTTGACGTGTGACTCAAAACCACAAGCACATTTTCAGCAAAAAAACACACAGGATATGTGAGCGACACACACACACACACACACACACACACACACACACACACACACACACACACACACACACACACACACACACACACACACACACACACACACACACACACGCACGCACACACTGCCTTCTGCTGAAAAACACACTGCAGTTGCAGAAACGAAGAAGATGCTGTCTGAAACTGTCGTTTCACCTTCACGTCAGGGGAAAAGTCACTGAGTACGTTGCTGACTATAACACCCTTATCATAAAAGTACAGATGTCTTCTTTAAATTATTGCATGTGTCATTTATTTACATTGATTTCAAAAGTACTGGATTACTACATTTTATTCACTGGACGTTAATTTTTCCCCCATTCAATAATACATAAAATAACATCACAAACAACTGCATAGATGAGTAAATACAATTTTGCGCTTTTACATGTGCATTACAGTATTTTACGATTGCTGAGACGCATTGGTCGAAACTGAAGCGACATGTTCAAAATTCTTAGCACAGTCTGCAAAATAGAAATGCATGTGGGCTTAACTGTGTCTCACGTTTCATTGCTTTCAGACGAAGTGCATTCAGTGACCACAGTCACCGAAATGGATGAAGTCCTTTCTCATTCACTAGTTCACACTTGCAAAACACAATGCTTTAACAGCACATTTTTCAAACGCTAACGCACTTTGTTCAAAACAGACTCAAAACAGAATGATTTCTGCTGCAGCCACATTGCAATCTATTAAAAATGATATCAAAATATTGACAATAAAAATAAATAAAACGAAGATGCAGTTACAAAAAGCTGATGCTAGTTTTCAGCTGAAAACTGATTCAGATGATCTGTGTTTGGCCTCATTAGAATGCATATACAAAAGGAGTGGCTTGCTGGATGCAATGAATGCTGGTTGTGAAAATATTCCTCCCGAAGCCTGACAGGGCTGGATCAGACAATCAAGAAGATTCTACACTATGTGCCTTGCCAGAGAAGATATAAGATAAGTAAGATGTGACGTCGAGGAAAACATGTAGCTGAATGCAGATGACAGGGACTGAATATTACAGTATACATGTGTTGTTTTTTAGTTTTTATCTCTTACTGTAATTTGTATTCTACCCCTGGAATCTGCATTATTCTGTTTACGTAATCTTTAGTTTTTTTAAGCACAAATGTCTCTGCATTCCTGATTCGCAATATATTACAGCATATACAATAATTTAGAACCAGATCCTATATAAAATACTGATTTAGCTGACAAAAATCATTCTAATTTGAAATATAAGACTTATTTAATGTAATGTTCTTTGTTGTTAGTATTTGTAAAGAGTGATCGTGTGTGTTTCCAAAGTGAGACAGTGTGCTAGTGTTTTGTTGAATGAGCGTCTTTTGAGACAAGTATGAAGTGTTTTGTTGGTGAGACACACTTTTGGACATGGGATTAACTGTTGAGCAGAGCTGCATGATGGAAATGCAGACTGCTAAGGGCTAAGAGTTTTGATGTTGAGTTTCGACCAATGCATCTTAGCAATCGAAAAACTGTAAAAGCTGCAGTGAAAATACAAAATGTGGTTCTAAAAATGAAATAAAACACTTCATATTCTTATCTACAGCCTCATATATGCATCTCCTTTTTAAATTTGTGCTTAGGGTGATTTCTAAGTGAAATCCTGGCATCTTAATGTCTTAATGTGTTGCCAGGCAAAAATCAAAAAGTTTACTCACTGATATACTTGCATTTAAATGGTTTTTACATCATATGAAATTTAAGTCCATCCATCCATCTTCTACCGCTTTATCCTCCACCCTGGGCAGGTTGCCAGTCCATCATACTCACTCACATTCACACCTACAGTCCACAATTTTGAGTGTCCAATTTCAGCTAATCCCCATATTGCATGTTTTTTGGACTGTGGGAGGAAACAGGAGAACCTAGAGAAAACCCACGCACACACGGGACTATCAGGCAACATGAATTTAAAATAAATATACTATTATATGATAAAAAATATTGGAAGTATTGTACATGGTTCTACAGCTTTGGATAAAGAAAATATGCTAAAACATGGACATATTATATTATTTATTTTTTTGTATATTTTTCAAATGTCTTTATCACCAAAAAATAACGTTTTTCTTACTTTAAACACAACTTTAAATGCCTTTTTGTCATGAAGTGTCAATTTCTTTGAGTCAAGCTTATGTAGAACTTTTGAAAGACTAGATACAAAATTGGTTCACATTAATCAACAACATTCATCATCATGATGACTTTGAAAAGGAGTTTGAAATTGGAACAGGTGAAAAAAAAAGGAAAGAAAAACTATGAAAATTGGTGGTGAGACCAGAAAAGGAAGGTTTCCTAAACTCTGACGCTCACATCCTGGGAGCTTTCTTCCTGGGCTGAGGAAGAGGAGGAGGCTGCTCATCATTTCCATTTACAACTGGTCTGGGGGCCTGAAGAGAAGGGAAAATACAGTATGTGAAAATAAAGATAAAGAAAAAAAGGGATGCTACCACTTCAGACTTTAACCTCTAACCTGTGCAGGTCTTCTGGGGCTAGGCAGAGGGTGACCGGAGGCAGGATTCTGGGCTCCGGGATACTGATGATCCAGATGCTGTTTGGAGCGATGCTGGCGAGGACCAGTGTGACCGGCAGGCTGCTGCTGATGATGATGGTGATGATGGTTGGGAGAATGAGAATGGTGATGAGCATGACGTTGTTGTTGTTGTTGTTGTCGCTGCTGCTGTTCCTGAGCAGGATTGGTCCACCTCAAACGCAGCTCTTCCTCATCTGAAGATTAGCACACATAATGAGTCAGTGCTGCTGAATGACCTTTATCTTCACTATTTGGAAACAACATTAAACTAAAAACTATTATGGGGTTTATTTTGTTGTTGGCCAAAATGGTGTCTATTGCCAGACGTGTCTACAGAGTGAAATGAAATTGATCGAAGCAACACATCCATCCATGGTAATGCGTGATGCTTCTCCATTCACTGTGTATGTGTGAGTGAGAAAAAAAGGGCATCCTCTGCTCATCCCTCTCTTTCCTAAGTGGATGTTGTTCATCTTCATTTCAAGCTTCTGTTTCAAAGTGAGAAGATGCAAGATGGTAGCTCCTGTAAAGCAAGCCCCTTGCCCCAAGTTATTCTAAGCAAAGCTAGGCTAAGCGATTACTGTATTTTCCAGACTATATGTTGCACCGGAGTATTAGTTGCATCTGTCAAAAAACACGCCACAAAGAGGAAAAAAACATATATAAGTCGCATCAGGTTATAAATCGCTTTCCAGCAGCATTTGTGGCAGCCATCGTGCTTTCAGCCCGGGTTATGATCCCCTTTAAGAGTTAACTCTGGTTTTTGCCAGTCCCTGACAGGTTTTCACTCACTCCAAACTTCTTTCTGCTGCTCGATTGCCGTTTTCAGCTAGTCGTGTAATTCTTTCGGTGGTGCAGTAGCAGCGCTCAATTGTCACAAGTGTGGACAGTGCCCCCTTGTGGTCATAGATGACATAACGTATATTTTTATTGCGACCTATAGTATATGCATTGCGTGTTTTGATATAACAAAGATGGCGTCGAAAGCAGCGAAACGCTACAAATAAAGTTTTTTCTTTGTTAATAGAGATATAAAAAATATGAAAACCATTGTATTATCTTAGTTTAGGCTCATATTATGGATTATTGACGTCATTGTTGCGTAACATTTATTTTTATTTTACGATCTTTTGTCAATAGCCGGCCGGTGCGGACAAGCGATCGTTTGCTATAGTTTACTTTTCAATAAGCCGTGGTGTGTGGTAACTGGTTGTGGTATTTGTATGAGTATCATCTTATAACTAACTGACAACCTAATAACTTGACTGAAATAAAATAATAAATAAATAATCGTGACGTAAATGTGTTCTTCTTCTTCTTTTTTGGAGTTGACAAACTGGACGCAGTTTTCGCGTTATTCTGCCCCCTACAGTCTGAAGACGTATCTGCATTTAAGGGGTGTCCCATTTCTAAGTGACAAAATAACCCTCAACACTTGGTTTTGAGGACCAGTTAAGATAAGGGTTGAGCTTGAGGGTTAAGATTGAGGGTTAAGATAGGAATTGGAATTGGCCCTTAGTCTGTATCTGGTCGGGGAAAACCTGCTCACACACCTTCAGCATGCACTGCTTCAAAAACGCAACCTCAGAAAAAGGTCACAATCTAAAAAATATCATAACAAAAATAATAATCAGTACACCTTGCTATAATTCATTATATATTCATTGATTCATTCATGGCTCCTACATGGATTAATCTGTAATTTTGATGGTTTTACACTGATTTGATAACCAAAATAAGGAACAACATGTTCAACATTGATTGGTTGACAGTTGGCACAGACCATAGACTCAAATGACACAGATAATGTTGAAGAAACAGTTATTGCCACTGACCTAAATCCCTTGCCATCTAATAGAGGTGTCAACTATGTCACTATTGGTGGTAACATATTTGACAGCTATATATGGCATCCCACATTTTAAAGATGGCAACTGTTGTGACCGAATTACAATATAAATTATGAAAAGAGCAAATTGTACTTCACAGTGGCAAAAAAAAAGTTGCCACTGTTATCTTGGTTAATTGGTAAATCCACAGTTAATTTGGATTATACACTTATACAAAATATAGTGTATGCAATAAATTCTACTGAATGTTACACGCTGGAGTTTCAAAATGATCATTATTTGTGAATAGTTTGATATAAAAATCCTGAGAACATGGCTCTGAAGATGAGGCTGAGTCACCAAAAAAAGGCCATCATAGAGGATATGAGTTAAGTAATGAGGGGATGTTGTGGTCATGCTGGAGTTCATACGGCTGCTGTTACTGATCACTTGTGACCCTGGAGTTTCAAAGCCTCTCTACACATTTCAGACTACAAGAGTCGATCAGTTAAAGCTGCAGTGAGAAGGATCAGAACTTGTTTTGACTTTATCAGCAGGTTGTTTATACATAACTAAAGACACTGCAATCAACACTTCTGGTGACTGAGTTGCACTAAATTGTTGGGGTTTAATTGTTGTTGGGAATTTCTGCCACTGGTGATCCTGCCACTAAATGCTATCCACACGGAAACAGAACAAAACAAAACCATTGTTGCCTTTGTCATTTTGAAAAAAAGTTTTGAATAAAAACACAACATCATTTCAGGAAAAGTCTTCATCCGCATGAAGACCCTGAAACGACTCTAAATGCTGTAGTACACGTAGTATATGTTGAGCATGAGCATACAGCATGAGCGTTCTGCACAAACTCACAGATCAAACTATCTCCAAACACAAGAAGAGGACAACGACAACAAGGATGAGCAACAGTGAATTCAAGCACAAGAGAGAGGTGGGAAAAAATGTGAATGGGTGAATGGCAAAACTGTAGTGTAAAGCAGCTTTGAATGGTCATCAAGACCAGAACTATATAAATACAGACCATTTATCATTCAAAATGAAATAAACGAAAGACAACACTGGCTAATGAAATACAAATTATTTCATCAAATCTACCACAACAGTCTAGTGTTTGTTTGATATTTTATGTTACATTTTGTATTTTAAAGTGACCAAAAAATGTATATATTCATGTATATGTATATGTGTATATTTATTGACAGTATTTGTTTTTCTAAATGAATTCTAATCTATTATTACATACACAAACACTCTTACCCTTGATTTGTAAGCTTTTTTTCCGTTTGGCCCAGACGCAGCAGACAATCACAACCATTATTAGCACCAGAACAATACCTGGTGATAATAATAATAACACATGTAAACATTTATACCAGATTACATTTCTTTCAGACTAAACTTAAAACACATTCAAAATGTAAAGGTAACAGTGTCACGATACAAAAGCAGATACTGACATGGAACCACACAGTAGAGCAAAACCTACCTCCTCCACCACCCACAAAAATCCAGATACTAAATCCCAACACTTCTTTGGGGAAAACAAAAGCTGAAGTAGAGAAAATTGGAAGACAAGAAAGCATTGATGATTGACTGAATGTAATATAGATTTATTAGTTAAAAAAACATTTCAGTGTCAGGAAAGTCTTATAGTACTGGAGTTTTGTCAAAATCACAATTATTTAATGATTTCAATCATAAGTAAAGTGCATGTAACATCCTTGTGTTTATGCCATCATACTCACTGGATTTGTAGCAGGGGTCAGGGACGGGATCACTGGTCAAAGAGCTGACCTGGTTGGAGACTTTGCATCTGAATGAATTTGTGTCCAATTTTTTTGTTTTGAGCGTCAGTGTTTGACTCTTCTGGTTTTTCATGGCTTGATTATTCTGGAGCCACTCAAAGTTAATGCCTGGCGTCTGCTGGGAACAAACGTCATTAAAATACAGATTTGAGGATATCATCACTTAAGTCATTAACTGATTAACTAGGACTCATCCACCACTCCTATCCACACACTCTCCCACACACAGTCTCCCACTCCCTCAGCCATGTTCTCTTCTTTGTTGGTTTGTACATCAGAAATACATGATTTATTAACCTTATTTTCCTGATACACAAAAATGATCAAAATAGGTGGAACATATATGTTTGTGTATGTGTATGGAAGTGAGGTGTCTTATTCATTTGTCAAGCCAGGCAGCATACTGGAACCCTGTCATGCAATGTTTTGTATTGGGATTGTTTTTTTTGTTTTTTTTATTTTATTTTTTTTATTTCATGTTAAAGGTGCCATATGTAAGAATGTGGCCAAAAACGGTTACTACATTCAAATTCAAAATACCGAGGTCTTTTAGGGTTCGTTTTTTGATGTAACTGGCAACCCGTGGTTGCTCAGCAGCTGAGACTCTACTGACTGCAATGATTGGTAGACGGCGGTAGGTGGCGCCACATGCAAAAAACATGATTTCAAAACATAAACATGATTTGCAGTCTGTAAAATATTTTTTTTAACGCAAATATTTTGTCTGTACTGTTGTTGTTGGTGAGTTCAGTTTGTTATATGAACATTATTCCTGAGTCTCTGTGACATATTAGGAGGATTTTATGGCCAGTTGCTTTAGATTTATTACATAATGCACCTTTAAAGGTCACTGTTGTGCATGTTTTGCATATATTGCCTTTAAACCCTCTGATTAAAATAAATAAATAAATAGTGCACCATTGTTCTCACCTTAGCGACATCACAGGTGAACTTGGCTGTGGCTGATTGACACTCAGTCAATACTTTAGGTACAGGGACAGGATCTGAGCAGAGGAGATTTGATTTCATATGATTAAAAACAAGACGAATAAAAATACAATAACAGGTGTGATGTGAACTAATGACATTTGACACATGACAGAGTAAACACTGATACTTACCCAGTACACATAAATGTATGCTCTTCAGATTTGATACTGATATTCCATTTCCTGTAAAAACCTCGGGGATGTAGTTCCCGGCGTTGGCTTTGCTAATTTTCATCAGCTTCAGGGATCCATTTTGATAAACATCATCCTTGCTCCCTTTGACAAACTTGTAGTCTAGTCCATTCACTGGCTTTCGATCCAAGATTAACGAGTTTCCCTTATACCATTTTAGTTTTTCAGTGTTGCTCAGTTGATGGTGTTTCAGTGGCACTGTGAAGTTCTCTCCTACTGTGGCGTAGTCGTCACATTTATCCTGAGCATCTGTAAACAAACAAACACAAACAAAATACAAACTCAGCAGCAAAATACTAATAGTCTGTATTTAAAAAAAAAACACACAAAAAAAAAACTGGACCTTCATCAGTGACTTTTAGTCTGCAGCAAAGTAAAAATATGTAACAGCAAATGACAAAGGAATACAATTTTAAAATATTCACATTCATGCTCCCCAGAGATAAGTAAATAAAATAAAATAAAAGTTTTCATGACATTCTGTGTGGGATTTTGAGTGCTTTTGGAAATGATTATTCATGGAAGTTCAGCCTGATGTGCTGCAGAAGAGCGTTAGAGTTCATCCTCTGGTGAAACAGCTCTCCAAAAAATCATTAGGAAAAGTAATGCTTGGTAAATGAATTTCAACTTCTTTTTATATTCATTCTTAAACATTAAATATTGAAACCACAGTACAGACTGTCAACTTCATTTTATAGATGTTATTTAAAACATATACTCGTAAATCTTTACTAAAAGGTGGGGAAAATTTGTAAAATTTGTTTGGGGACCCCAAAATAAATATCCCATGACCCATATGTGGGTCCCCACCCAGTGTCTGAGAACCACAGCAGTAAAGTACTGTGTTTTTAAATGTGCTAATACATACAATGTATTATTATCATTAATATTACTATTATTAGCAGTAGTATTAGGGCTATTTTCTCTGGTGTTATGTCACTTTGCTTGTATGATGCTGCTTTCCCTGTCTCACTTGCAAAATATATTTTAATGTGACTTCCTGGTAAAAGAGAGGTTAAATAGAAACTTAAATTCTTGAGCATTAATACTTGAAACCTATTGAAACCACAGGAACACACCAGGAAGTCGCAGGCGATAGTGTGAAGCTGCACATACACATCACATCTTCACACTTTTCTTTCCAGCCTCGTCACCGTGCTGATTCAAATAGTTCAACAATTAAAACTGATATTTTTGATCTGATTACACTGGAAAATCGGTTTGGTTTCACCCGATTTAAAATGATTTGTGTTTAATACATATGCAGTGACACAAATGACATTTTTGAAATTCCCTGTTTTTAATAGTAGTTTCTAAGACTTTTTAATTTTAATCACAAGTGATGATGTTTCTTTCTATATTTTATATTTGTTGAAAAAAGATATAAATTAGGAGGCATATAAGTTATTTCAACGTTATTTGTTCTATATTGTGCTTAAATTAATTTGATATTGTTGCGTAATGTGTACGCTGCGTGGCCTTTACTGAAAACCCTTGTTTTCCTATGCATCATCTGTGACCTCATTTCCGACCAATGAAACACCAACAATGATGTGTTTGTGCTGTTGCTGCGACGTCCGGCTGATTTTTTTTTGTCTTGGTCTAAAAGGTTTCTGGCCTTTTTTTCTTTTTTTTTTGCTTAAGTTAACACAAACAGAGTGACAGATTTAGAAAAGGTAAATAAAATGTAATTTCTTATTACTCCATTTCAGCTTTTTGCGGTACAGCAGCATATATCAACAAGACAAGATCCACAACATTATTTTCTATTTTAATAGAAGAATATAGTCACCCTGAAAAAAGAAAATGATTGACAAAATAAAAAAGTAAAGTTGGTAACACTTATATGAATGAATATCATTCTATCTAAAGTAAGCAAGTTGTCTGCGTATAACTTGATACATTTTGTTTAAATTACAATTAAATTTACATTTTTCATTTGTCATAAAATGTCACCCTAGAACATAGAACACAGAAAAACACATTAAAACATGTCTAATGTAATATGTTCAGGATGCAGTTACACAGAAAAAAGACATTTCAATAATAATCCAATTAAGTTAGTTTGAATGAACTTACTTAATTTAGCTGTTACTAATTTAAGCACTTTTTTTGTCAACCATTTTCTTTTTTGACAGACATCTCACAGCAGACGTGTTTTATTCTTAATGGGTTTTTCCTTCCTGGCTAAAAATAAATTGTCCAAAACATGTTCAAAGACATACAATCTGACTATAAATAAATACAATCAAAAGTGGTTTCTAATTCCAATCAAATCCAATCAAATGTATTTAATAAAGCACATTAAAAAAGACAAGAGTTGACCAAGTGCTGTAAATTAGTTAGTAATTGAAGAACTTAAAAAACAACATAGGTGGAGTTTTTTATGTTGTTGAAACATAATGATGTTAAATTTCCTTCATAGTTCGTTTGCCGTTTTGCTCAGAAAAATCAGTGAAATTAAAATTATGGAGCATTTTGATGGATTTTTGGACAGACATATAGAATAAGTTGGAATTTGCAGCTGCAGAGCAACTTATTGGAATTGACAGTACCTGTGGTGGAGAAGACGAAGCAGCAGAGCAGCAGCAGCAGAGTGATTTCAGAGGCTGCAGCCATCTTCATCGCCATCCTCCTCATACTCAGCTACAAAGAAAGAACAGCCGATTTTCCATTATCAGGGTTATTTCCTGTCACAGCACCGTTAGATCACTTCCTTTATGTGTGTAGGTGTGCATGTTCATGGTTTGTAAAGGAAGTGATCCATGAGGCCCTCTCTGCTTTCAACATCTACAGATAAACAAGCTTTTTTGTATATTTACATATACATCCCCATATTGGCCACACATTCATACACTGCACAATTCAAATAACCTTTTTCCCCCACAATCTTCTTCTCACAGCCACAGATTGTCAAAGGAAACTTAAATAAATCATATTAAATAATAAATAAAAGCATAGTTTTGCTAATTGAACCATTACTTGTGTGTTAAAACTATTCAAAATCAATTTTAGACACAGGTTTTGAGCGTATATAAGTTTAAAAACATGATTTTTTTTTTTTAGTCTAGTTTCAAATGACTTTATTTCAGAATACGGTCAACTAAAATTTGAATCTGAAAATTTCTCATGTGCTTTGTTTGACTGCAAATAAAAGTTTTCTCAACACTGGAAAAAGTTTTAATCTGACACTTTATGCCTACAGAGGGTGCTGCTGCTCAGGAAAAACTTAACTCAAACTGATTTCCTAAGATAATTTACTTAGCAAATTCTGTGTTTAAATTCTTTTTTTATTATTTTTCTTAATATTTAAGATTTAAGAAAAAAATAGAATCTGATCAATACGAGAGTTAAGAGGCTGGTGAGTTCAAAACAAACATGGCATGCTGACCAATGCTGATAAGACATAATTCACTGACGCTGTGATGTGCTGTGAAACTCTTCTGTGTATCTCTATTGTGTTTCACATCCCTCCACTTTATTCTTCTTTCAGTTTCTATTCTAGTATCTGAAACATGTTCCCCTTTGCAGGAATTTAAGATCTTTTTTCAAATCAAATATGTTCCAAACACGTGCAGACGAGCCAACACACATATTGCACCACTGTGGCAGTTACGACAATTTTAAAAGGTAGCATGACATAATTGTTTGTTGATTACTGTTGTACATAAAGTATTTTACAACACGTTGAAGAAAGGCTCATTATTGTATGTTTCATGCATATTAGTCTTTAGGACAGTTGGTGTTTCAATGGCATCATGTTAGAGTTGATACAATACGAAATACTGAGATAAAGTCTGACACACTGTAGGGTAAAGAATCTATGAAATTAGAAGAAAATACAAGCTATAGCTGAAATTCAGGGATTTATTCTTTATTCTTTCATTTCTACATGAGGTTGGGATTATTAATGTCAGTTAGATATATCAGGACATGTACAGAATACTGGTTCTATTGGTTTATACATATGCAAAGTTTTCACAAAGATACAGGGGATAAGACTTAGGATACAAGCGTTGACCCTTAAAGGGTCAATCCAAAAGAAAAGAAGAAGAAGAGAAAAGAAGATAAAGAAGGATATACTAAGGTTTTCAAGGTGAAATGAGTTCTCAGGACAAGTAGACAGAGTGTGTTCCTGTGAGGGACACAGATGACCCTCTTCTGTTAAATGGGCCTTTATATAAATAGAGCAGTTATTTTTCCACTGCTCTGCTCCAACTTGTCTCTGCATCACACTGGAGACACTGCATAAACCCTTCAGATGAACCGGCATCCAATCACGAGCCACGTTAACGGCCAATCAGAGAGCTGGAGGTGATTTCATTATCATATCAGAACACTTAAGAAATGCTGTAAATATCGCAATCCTCCACCCTCAGGACGACCTCAGGGTGAAGGATTGCTCAGATTCCCATAAGTTGGGTTTCATTCAGTCTGTTTTCATGCACATGTTTGCATTATAAACATCTGTCTATCCTGGATTGGGTTCTAGAGTCGTTCAGTTTAGTTTATGTAAACCTGTTTACACAAAGTAAACAAAGTTTGTTGTGGAGTAGAATAACCCTGGTGGATCAAGTGGACTGAATATGAATATGATATCAAAATGTCAAAGCTGGATTATGTTTATGGATTAGCTTTAACAGCCATCTATATTAGGACAGGATAGACTTACACATCCGTTCATCCTGTAGAGTTATGGACGATGTGGAGGTTGTCACAGATCACAGGCTCCAGGAGTTTCCCACTTTTGGTGCTGCTGATGCTTCACTTTCACCTGTTTGACAGAGAAAATGTAATATGGAAAGATGAAGCTATCTGTGTTTATTGAAGAGTAAACATATCAGAGATTCATGAGTATAAAGAGAGGAAGTTACATCGGGACTCAGATGACAGAGCTGGGAGTGACGTCATCTCAAAGTTCACGGCATTCCAGGGAGAAGTAAAAAAAAAACATAGACACATTGCTAACCATTGTTAGCAATACTTCTATGCAGATGTCGGAAGGATGCAAACCCACTATTAGCCATTATTAGCCATATACCAGTAGATAACCAACTCTATATAAAAGTCTGACCTGAATGATATCACCCCTGAGATAACTGCATTCCAGTTAGGGAAAAAGCATGTTAGCAAATGCAACCTTGGGCTAGCCATTGTTAACAATACAAGTTGATAACAACCTCTACGCAGAAGTCGGAACTGGGAGTGACCTCCGCCTGAGCTCACCGCATTCCAGTTGGGAAAAAAAACATAGATGCAAATAGCAGGTGATTACAACTTCTATGCACATGTGACATTGTCCCGAGATCACTGCATTCCAGTTATGAGAAAACAAACATGGATGCAAATGCATCTTGGTCCAGTCATTGTTAGACATACCAATCGATAGCAACCTCTACTCCCCCCCCCCATGTTCACTGTGTTCCAGTTGGGAAAAAACATGGATGCAAACATATCTCACGTAAGCCATTGTTTGCCACTGTTAGCAAATGCAGTTGATAACACTCTACATTGGAGGTAGAGCTGCCAACTTTTCCAAAAAGCCTATAGCCATAGCCTGCTTCCTGACTTGCAGGGCCTATACAGTAAAAACTGTACAGTAAAAATAGAACTCAGCAAGATATTAGCCATAGTCACTGTGAACAAGACTACATTGGAAATTGTATGTAATCTATGAAGGATTTTCCTTTATTAAACATCAACAATTGATATAAAAGAGCAAATTGAGGTAGTTTGAGCGGACTTTCCCTTAATTATTTACAAAACTGTACATTAAAAATGGATGAAACTCAGCATGATTATAGCCATAGTCAGTGTGAACAAGACTGCATTAAATTACTATTACATTACCGCATTACTCTACATTATGGCATTATGGAGACACTCAAATCATCCTCAACAGAACAGCCTTAGTGCTGTCACAGCAGTTTAACCACAAGACACACTACCAATAGACATGAGAAATTTTTTTATATATTATGTTATGATATATATGTGAGGTTGTACTGGCGAACTGTCCAGGGTGTACCCCGCCTATCGCCCTATGTCTGCTGAGATAGGCACAGCACCCCCCGCGACCCTCTGGTGGAGGATAAAGCGGTAGATAATGGATGGATGGATGGATGTGAGGTTGTTCCTCGTTGAAAATGGAACATTTTGTTCACATGTTTAGACTCAGTAATTGCTACTGCACTCATGGTCAAACCGTAGTTTTCTGTACAGAGAACCATTAAAACTTCACAAGGCTCACACAGCCTTGTAAAGTACAGTGAGTAGGACAAATATGTTACTAAATTAAAAGGCATTACAAAAAATAATAATAAAATTTAGCTGTGATTTGAGTGTCTATTCTCAGAGAAATGACAAGTGTGGCCATAATTCCAGTGCACACTGGATTTGAGTTATTTTTAGAGACCTTTAGTCACAGGGCTTTTATTTGAATTTGAGTGATTGTTGCTGGGTATCTCTGGGGAATGCCATCCTCTGGAGGTGCTGGATTTTGAGACGTGACAGCAGACAATGAACATCAGGTGCTGTATGGTTTTATTTTGAGAGGCCCGGCTGCATTGTTTTATATATTTTTTTCTTTCAGAAGTATGACACACAGGCCAGAATTGGCTATGGTGGATTAGTGTTACAACATTGCCTCTCTGTGTTTACCTTTGGCTAATGTTGTGCATCAGTCGACACTGGGTTAGAAGTCATTTATTTAATGTTGGGTTCAACGTTGGATTTGAAATTAGCAGAAGGTGACAATTGTTGTGTCTGTTGGATTTTGACGTGTTTTCGTGTTGTGGGTTGAACTTTTAGTTTTCTATCAGACACACAAGCATGCTGGTCACGATAACACTGTGACAGGTGAACACTTCTGAGTAAGTGTTTTATTTTGTATGGGGAGCAGTGGCAGCTGGGACAGTTAAGACTTCCATGTTTCATTCATTTTTTTGCAGACACTTAAGCTTGTTGGGTTCAAATGCCTCAAAAGTCTTCAAATTAGATGTAGCTTTAGCTTGCTGTCATGAACCAGAGAGTAAAGCACGTGGAAAGACCATGGATACAATACTTGCAGTACATAACTTTCAAATAAAAACATATAGACACGACGAGACAAGACATGACAGGGTGCGACGCCACGTGACACGACGCAATGTGATACGATATGATAATCATTTATTTGGGGAGATTTGCCGTGTTACAACAGCCAACAATAACAACAGAGTAGAAAAGTATAAATAAGGAAATAAAGACGATTAAATACAATTAAATTGGCAAGAAACAAAAGCAAGTGAAAACAAGATAAACGACAATAGCTTCCCTATACACATACAAATAAAGAGTGCACCCAGGGAAGACAGTGTTATAATGTGCAGTATTGCTCAGAGAATGAGGCAGTTTTGGTGTGGGTTTGGTCTCCTGGCAGTGCTGGTTGTACTGACTGCAGTAGGGAGGAAAACGCTGAGTGATATCCATCTCATGGTCTCCATCTGATTCTTTTGAACGGACTAAAGCACTAAAGCAGCCTTAACTAGTTATTCATATTATTATATTTTTTAGGGAGAAACTGAAATATCCTGGTAGTGGTTAGCATTCTATCCTATGCAGCAAGACCTGGTCAGAACAAGGGCCTTTCTGCATGGACTTTGCATGTTTCTCCCGGTTCTCTGGTTTCTTCCCACAGTCAGACAGTGGTTGTTTGTCTCTATATGTGGCCCTGCAATGCTTCTGTGTCTAGAGTGCGCCCCTCCTGTTGGCTGGGGATGGGCGCCAGCACCAACCCCCCCCCCCCCCCCCCCCCCGTGAGTGAGTGAGTGAAATACCATGAAAACATTTACTCATTTATTTTTAAATCAAATCCCTCTTTTCACAAACACTTTAATGTCATTTGTATGGAACTCAGAGGAGAATTGTTATGTTGGGTTGGGGCTGAGCTTCAAACGCCTAACGTCACATAAAACCCTCCTGCTCTTTAACAGAAGCCTCTGGAGAGAAACAAGTTGTAGGCTTCTCCACATAGCTGCCTATATGTGGAAAACAGAGAGAGAGAGAGAGAGAGAGAGAGAGAGAGAGAGAGAGAGAGAGAGAGAGAGAGAGAGAGAGAGAGAGAGAGAGAGAGAGAGAGAGAGAATGTGTGTGACGCTGCCAACAGAAGCAGTAAGTCTCCCAGGGTAAACACAGCTGACGGGGCAAACCCTTCCTCCATCCCTCACAGGGGATCGATCTATCTATCTATCTATCTATCTATCTATCTATCTATCTATCTATCTATCTATCTATCTATCTATCTATCTATCTATCTATCTATCTATCTATCTATCTATCTATCTATCTATCTATCTATCTATCTATCTATCAATCAATCTATCTATCTATCTATCTATCTATCTATCTATCTATCTATCTATCTATCTATCTATCTATCTATCTATCTATCTATCTATCTATCTATCTATCTATCTATCTATCTATCTATTGTATAGTGACACTAATGGAGGTGACAGTAGAACATATAATTCATATTTAGATCTGTGGTAACCATAGAATTTATGTTTATATCCTCTACTAAGACTGACAGTGACATTCAGCTGCTTTAGCCCCCTTGTTTGGGGGTGGGGCATAAGGGCAGAGCGCAGAGTGGACGAGCACTCAAATACACACTTTAGTGGAGACCAAAAGCAGATTAACGTCACATCTGAACATGTTTGTTGGACAGTATATTTGATACTGTTGCCTTTACAATTATAGTCTGTAGAAATACTATTGAACATGGATAGTCAGAGACTTTGGTCCTCAGTAAAGCTTACGTCTGTGTGTTGGTTCATCAAAAACTGAAAAGTATATAAGTAAAAATATGTGAAAAAAATTTTTTTAAATTAGTAACCACAATTCACACATGGCAGAGGGGTGAAAAAAGACATCACAGTAATAGAACAACCACTGGCAATAGGAATTGTGATAATCTTCTTTTTAGTTTAAAAATCCTCGCTATACTTGCTCATTTTAGTCTGAAAAAGGCTTATGTGTAAATGTGTCGTACAACCAAACTTCAAAAAACATGAAGTATTGCTTTAAAATTGCATCATAGAGCAAGCCCCTCTTGTTTTTCTGCCTCTTTCTTTCTCTCTTTCCCTCTCTCTAGTCTTAGGGCAGAGCAGCATTACATGTCACCATGTAAGGCTGCAGAGATCAGCAGAGATCAGCTGCTCCTCAGGACAAACACAAAAAGAAAAAAAAAAGAAGGAAACTATTTTCATGGTGGAGCATTTTTATCATAATTAAATATAAAATCAGTGTATTTGATGAAGATAATAAGGATGAAAAAAAAGATCACTGAGACACAGAGGCCATCTGATTCTAAGAAGAGAGGGAAGGCGGTAAAGGAAAGTGAAGAAAAGGGCTGTAATGCTTGTTATAAACACCACTAACTAGCTAACGAACAGTCTAAACATGTGCTGTGTGTGTTAAGATATGACATATTTATAGTTTGGCAGCGACGTTGTCGGCGGTGATCAGCTCCGCCTCTGTGGACACTCGGTGCGCCCGGCATAGAGCAGCTTAGCTCGGCCTGTCCTGAGGACCAATCACAGCCCTTGCCGTCTCCGTTGTCCCTTGACGGAGTGACGGACACTTAAAAAATATTTTGTGCAGCCGGAGACAACAGAGACTCTCCGACGACGTAGAGAGGTCTCCGTAACCGACGTAAAGAGTATAAATTGGGCTTTAGTCTTATTAACTTAGCT
This sequence comes from Microchirus variegatus, assembly GCF_963457635.1. NCBI lineage: Eukaryota > Metazoa > Chordata > Actinopteri > Pleuronectiformes > Soleidae > Microchirus > Microchirus variegatus. The sequence continues at coordinate 26,461,867 of NC_139802.1, read as the reverse complement.
TATTTTTTAGATTGTTAGAGTAAGACATCAACAATTGTTAGCACGTTTACTTATTTAAAGGTAAAATCGCAGATTTCTTTAAACCTCAGCTTAGCCCTTACTTTCCCGAGAAAGAATATTGTTATTGTCAGTCGGAAGGATTAAAACTAAAGCTCGGCCTGTCCTGAGGACCAATCACAGCTCTTGCCGTCTCCGTTGTCCCTTGACACTTCACGTCTGTGTATCAGCGGAAAAACGTATACTGTATACTAACCTTTTAAAATCTTTTTTCTGCTACGTTAAGGAGGATCATGTTATCTTTGGTAAAAAAAACAATATGGTTGTCATGAAAGGTGACAGAAACAGAATCACTGAAATACAGCGTACATCCAGAGTAGAGCAGTGAGCAGCAGCACCAGTCCAGTATGTGACTGACAGCCTGTTTACATGCACATTCTCCTTATAAGGCAGATGTAACCGTCTTGGAGCCTCAGAGGCAGAGTTATTTTTACTTTTTCTGGATTTTTCTTTAAAGCCTCTCATTTGATTTCTCCCAAGTGAACAAAGCTGTCCATGACTTCAAACACATCAGAGCTCATACACACAAAAACAGTGCCTTTGAAAAATAAACTATGTTCATAATATAGAGCAGATTATGTATAAAGTGTGTCATATAATATAAACAATTCCATGTCATGATTCTCCAGATCAAATGTATTTCACAATTATTGTGATAAAAGAGAAAATGCTTTAAATCCTTAGAATGTCTCTTAAACAAACGTTTGCGTATATATTTTCATTGTAAAAGAAGAATACCACTTCACATACACAATTATTAGGCAATTGAGTATTTTGAGCTTATCAGAATTGTTATGCATATTTGCATATTTTCCAACTCTAAGCTATACAATCATGAATGTTAATTCGATATAAAGCTTATCAGATGATGTTTATTTGTGTAATGAGGGAGGGTGTGGCCTAAAGTGATTAACACCCTACATAAAGGTATGGGTAATTATTAGGTAGTTTCTTTAGCTCAGACAAAATGGACCAAAAAAAAGTAAAAAAATCTAAAGGGTTGCAAGAACAAGACGCAAATGATCTGCTAAAGTCTTGAGAAGAATTTAATGTGAAGCTACCAGGAACCCATTGACCTCCAGTGCCACCATATTACAGAAAAAGTTTCCAGATGTTCAGTGCTCAGTGGCCCAGGTTAGGAAGGCTGAAACATGCCTACCACTGAACAAGACTCATAAGAGTGTGACTCTTGCAGCAGATGGGCCCATGGTTGGATCACTCATGGACACATATCCACGTTTTGAGTCAGCAAAGTAGAGGTAGGGCACTAGTATGGGCTAATATTATTAAGGATGACCTTGTTGGACCTTTCTGGGTTAAAGATGGACTTAGGGCCAATTCCAATTCCAATTCCAATTCCAATTCCTATCTTAACCCTCAATCTTAACCCTCAAGCTCAACCCTTAATCTTAACTGGCCTCAAAACCAAGTGTTGAGGGTTATTTTGTCACTTAGAAATGGGACACCCCTTAAATGCAGATACGTCTTCAGACTGTAGGGGGCAGAATAACGCGAAAGCTGCGTCCAGTCTGTCAACTCCAAAAAAGAAGAAGAAGAACACATTTACGTCACGATTATTTATTTATAATTTTATTTCAGTCAAGTTATTAGGTTGTCAGTTAGTTATAAGATGATACTCATACAAATACCGCAACCACGGACATATTCAGCTGACAGTTACCACACACCACGGCTTATTGAAAAGTAAACCATAGCAAACGATCGTTTTTCCGCACCGGCCGGCTATTGACAAAAGATCGTAAAATAAAAATAAATGTTACACATGACGTCAGTAATCCATAATATGGGCCTAAACTAAGATCATTTTTATATCTCTATTAACAAAGAAAATACTTAATTTGTATCGCTTCGCTGCTTTCCACGCCATCTTTCTTATGTGAAAACACGCAATGCATTCTGGGTAGCCCTTGCTCCCAAGGGTGGTCTCGGAAAATCTCAATATTGAGGGCGATTCAGCCCTTAAACTTGCCCCTCAACTTTATTTTTCTGAGAATCGGGACAGCACTTGCACTAGAGGGAGCGCAAATTTTTGAGATTGAGGGTTAAGATTGAGGATTAAGAAAGGAATTGGAATTCACCCTCAAAATCAACTCTCAAACCTACTGACAGTTTTTAGAAGATACTTTCTTCAGTAGTGGTACAGGAAAGAGTCTACATCATTCAAGAAGGCCATGCTTTTTATGCAGGACAATGCTCCATCACATGCATCCAAGAACTCGTGAAAGATGGCCTTAAAGATGACTTCCTCACCTGACCTTTACCCGACTGAGAACTTGTGGGCTCTCTATGTGCTATTTACAGGGAAGACAATAGACCTCTTTGAACAGCATTTGGTTGTTACTGCATGAAAAATTGATTGTCAACAGACCAACAAACGAACTGTCCTCCCGCCTGATTTTCTGCCCTACCCTAATGTGTTTCACCTGTGTCTTATTAGTTTGACATTAGTTTAAAGGGTTTTTTTTCTGTGTGCATTTTCCTATTGCCATTCCCCTCCTGCATTAGCTTGTTTTTTCCTTTTGCATTTTTGTTTTATCATCATCTAGTCATCAAGACTGCTCTAAAGTGCTATAGACCATTTACCATCTTTTTGCTCTTTTTATTTATTTATTATTTAAAAAAAAATAAAAAAATAAAAAAACTGCATTTGGGTCCTCAACATGTAACTCTGTGACCAATCTGTGGGTCCCAACCCCCTGTTTGGCACCCTGGACAGTTCGACAGTCCATTGCAACACGAACACATAGAGACAAACAACCATTCACTCCCAACTTCACTTGAAGTGTCCATTCAACCTATGTTTGTTTTTGGACTGTAGGACGAAGATGGAGAAAATCCATGCACATATGGGGAGAACATGCACTCTCCATGCATATATATAATGATAAGCCTGAGGAACAACAATCTCAATTTAATCAAATCACTAATCATCAGCAAACAGGAGTACTTTGCCACTGTGGGTGGTGATCACCCTCAACGTAACAGCTGGGTCACCATGTTAGAATTCTTCATCCTCTGTTAAACATGTCTATGACACCGTAGCTGGAAAGAGGCGATGCATCATGGCGGTGCAAGCCTGCAGTATGACCTGAAATCAAACGCCATGGCGTGGAGTCGTCTATTGTCTCCATTATCCTGACAGGCTGAGAGACACTTGGCGTTAGCTTGGTGCCATGGAACAGCTGCTGGCATTTCTAAATATACAGTTGACCATGAGCACAACAGTGCAGCGGCTGGGAGTTAATTCCTCTGGATCCAGATATTGTTAAAGCAACTCACTTAGTAATCAAGCTTTTTTTCATTCACCTATTTGCTCGACTGTATGAATCTAAATCATGTCAATCGACTTTTACATTTTCTTCCAATCACACATCCATTTTACCCGTTCACACACTTCTAGCACAGGAGCAACCTGGGGTTAAAGGTCAAGTGAGTAACATATAACATAAGGCTTTATTGGCAGAAATTCCATATAAAAATCTGGCGTTGGTCTACTGTCACTAAAAACCGACACTTTTTCTTAAAGGAAAGCCGTAACAAATGTTTTAGCTTCACTAGCGGTGTCTTTGTGTCCAATTGCGGGCCTAAATTTTTTTCTGTGCAAAGCGAACTACAACATGACTTTCAGGCGGCGTAGCAATGCCTAAAAATCATAGAAAACGGAAAACCTGAGTAATCCAGGGTGAATTTTTCCAACTATTTATAAAAAAATAAAAAAATTTGGTTGATGAATTTACAAAAACATTTCTTGTAAATGATTCACTGACTAATTTGTGGCTGACTAATATGATATATTTTTAATTAGGTCACAGTCGTTTGCCATCTTTTAAAAATTGGGTCTCCATATAGGAAGTTTGCTCCATCAAATCCAGCATATCTGAGATCCCCTCTCTCTTCCAGTCTTTTCTCGATGTCCTGCCTCTCCCAACACTCTCTCTCTCTCTCTCTCTCTCGCTCCCTCTCTCTCTCTCTCTCTCTCTCTCTCTCTCTCGCTCTCTCTCTCCCTCTCACACACACACACACACACGCGCACACACACACGCGCACACACACACACACACACACACACACACACACACACACACACACACACACACACACACACACACACAGACACACACACATCATGTTTACAGCCTTGGAGAGCTCTGCATATCTGACATTTCCCTCCCAAACTCCAACCAGCTCTGTTCTCTTCTGAAAGGTAAGAAGCAGCATCCATTCCTGACTCTCTTTCAGTTTTTTAGACACTAAATTGAGGAGATATTAATAACCTATACATGCTAATCGAATTAAATATTCATAATGAGCTGCCCTTGAAATGTTTTTTATTTTTCATTTTTATGATTGAATGAGCATTATATTACTTTAACTTGTCAGTAACTGGTGACTGAAACTTCTCTGCACAGTAACAGACTCTAAAAATCACAGTTACAGCATGATCATCAGTGAGGGTTAGAGGAGTCAGTGTTTGAGTTAAGATAAAGAGGACGGCTGTATATAAATCACAGCTTCTTATGAAAATAAAGTCACTACAAATACAGCAAACACAGCTATGAAGAAGAGGAGGAGGAGGAGGAGGGAGAGTGGAAACAGGACTGAACCTCCCAGTGGGATAAACATCTCATCTGCACGTCTTACTTTCCCATCAGAGGCTCACAACTTTACTTTAGAGCATCGAGGAGCTAAAATCAACTCAAAACAAAAACAAACAAAACACTGATATCATCATTAGAAAGATGATGGCTTTTAGTTTAAGAGCAGTCTCACCCTCCAGTCACCATCTTCCACCTATGAAACAGGCAACACAAGGCCCTTTTAAATTATAAAGCACTTTCCATACACGAAGGCAGATTCATTGTGATGAAAATACATCTTTAAAAACAACACAGAGGCTTTAAAAGACCTAAAAGATGTCAGTACAAAGTCTAAATAAACAGTCCATAACAAACTGTTAGGAGTGTAAAAGAAATGAAAAGATGAAGCATAAAAGAGTTCAAAAGAGTTTAAATAAATGAAAATATCAAGTAAGTAAGCAAAAAAAACATTGTAATTCTCTAACGATACTATATAACTACAATACTACAATACTATAACTAACTACCTAAATAAATAAATAAAAACGTTTAATTAAAATCAAGTTATATAAAATAAAACAGATAAAATTAATTGAAAACATGTAAAAACTATTTAAAATGTATACAAAAATATCAAAAAAAATACGATCTCACATCGTTTTAAAAGAACTTTCAAACAAAGACATTTTCAGTCTAGATTTCTTGTTTTTAAGGTTATGATATAGAAAGATCATCATCATGATAAAACATTCAAATACAAGGTTTCAAATATAAAATAATCTTCCTCTTTGAAACTGGTAGTTGCTTAAAACGACAGCATGTTAGTGCTGACACACACTGATAAAACTCACACCCGTGGAATGACTGGCATCTGAAAGTCCTCATAGACCACACACACACACACGCACGCACGAACGCACACACACACACACACTTTTTGATGGGGATAAATCATTCTCTTCATTTCAACATCTTAAATTTCACATTCAACTACAAGAGCTGCATCGCTTCCTCTCTGACGTTCAGACTGGAGATATTTACCTCTTGGCAACATTGGCTAACAACAGCTGATTATGCAGGAGCACAACATGGTTCATTTAACAGAACCCATGTATTAACTCCACTTTTACAGTGATAGGCAGCTAAAAAAATAATAAAATAATAATAGCTGCAGCATCTAGTCCAGTTTCATGTTTCTTGTGTTATGTAAATAACTGGACATACAGTGACCAATCGGTGCTTCTATCTCAGAAAATACCAGTTGCAGTTGTTTAGCATGTAAAGACCAGGAAACACGAGACGAGGACAGTAATGATAAAGAAATCACTTTGTGAAAATAGACATTGGGTAGAATTTCTCAGATAATGATGTGTAAAAACCAAATGTGACGCAGCACTGGCTCACATGCTGTCAGTCACAATGGCACAGGCCCACGAGCTCATGGTATCAAAGGTCACATGACTGGTCTGGATTTGAGGAGAACAGGAAGGAAGAAATTCAAGAATGTCTCAAAAGTGTCAAGTTATACAATACAATGGGAATTTAAATTGATCATAATGATTCATTAGTAGAAAGGGTCAGGTGCAGTTCCCATTATGTCCACTAGATGATGACAAATACAAAATCTTTGCATGACATCAAACATCAGAATGTGAAGGGTTGAATGAAAATCAGTGAAATAACAAAATAAAACGATATAAACCAACACAGAACATCAATGCAAAATATCAAAAAATAAAATATATATGAATATATATAAAGGGACCTCAGATTGGTGTAAAACTGCAATGGAGGGAGTATTTCTAAGACTGCCAGAGTGTTAAGATCAAATCCACATTACATCATTCAGCTTTTTATGTGGGTAATTCTGTGTTTTGTGGTTATTTCTCTATGTTACTTGCTGCCTATAATTGTACTTATATAGCACTTTTCTAGTCTTGATGACAACTCAAAGCTGCTTTACACTACAATTTTGCCATTCAGCCATTCACTGCCATTCACTCACACGTTCATACATCCATGCACATCGCTCCGTCAGGAGCAACATGACATGTCTTGCTCAAGGACACATTGTCATGTAGACAAACGAGTAACTATCGCCCCAAAAAAACATATAAATCAGCAACATTTAAACTTAAAGCCATTGATATTCCTGAATACAAAAGTATCTCTAGTTTGAGTGTTGGTTACAAAATGTGAAATCCTTTGGTGAATGATATTTACTACTGTATTTGTCCATTTTTTGGTGTTTTTGTTTTTTATGAACACATGATTTGTTTTTTGATTTGATTTGAAATTAAACACTTAAACAAAGCTGTAACACTGACCACACTCTAGTTACTGTCGAGCACAGGTATCAAACTGGTGGCTCACGGGCCACATGCGGCCCCCCAGTCGATTACATGCGGCCCACTTAATATCATGTTATAATGAAAACATGGCCTGCATCCTCCTTTTCCTATAAACACAGAGTGTGAGGTGAATATAGATATATATATATAATCATGTTGTGATTTTGTTCACAATTTTTTTCTCTAGACCGGCCTCCTCCTGACCGGACTAGATGCTCATTGACCACCAGGTCATTTGCGTTTGACACGCCTGCTGTAGAAGAACAGGTCAGCATGAGAAACCTATGTTTTACTGCTCGACTATACTTGTGTGTGGTTTTTTTCCCCAGGGATACTCGTGTTGTGAGGACCTAAATCTGTTCACACAACCACATTATGGGGCTTCTTCCTTATAAATGATTACATTTGAAGCAGTGGCGGCCCGTCCATAGAGGGCGCTAGGGTGCCGCTCTACCATTCTCACATGAAAAAGAAGAAGATAGGAAGGCGAAGGTGTTAGGTTGTCCAGGTTTTAGGGTGAGTGGTTAGGTTTGTGTTGAAGAAGGAATCAAATGGAGGATAAAAATGTTTCAAAAGTTCAATTTTATCATCCCATGCAGAAATAAGTTGTGACAGCCTCAGGGGCTGAACCCCCTTCAAACATAACTCTATGAATCCATAACTTTCTTATCATCACTAGCAGGAGTTTCAATAGAGTTAAAAATAGAGAAGCACTTGGCAGAGCTGGTCAACAAGTGCTGAGATGTTCACCGGCTGTGTGAGCCACACGTGTGCTCATCACTTCATCACTGTGACTTTGATCAAAGAGGCTGTTAAAGAGAGGCTGACTGTAGGTCACATGCTTTTGTCTCTTACAGCATTAAAATATTGAACATACAAACATTAAATCTATTTCAGTATATTATATGTAAAAGTAATTTATGGACTCATAATAAATGTCATAATTACTACATGTGGCAACAGCAGCCATTGACTGTGACTCTGCAGACTCAGGATTGTTATATATCATAGTACATCAATTGTAGATATAATGTAAGAGTTGGAACTGATGTGTTTTTTGTAATTTTCCTGTTTTTTTAAGTTGCAGTCTTAAAGTCATTCACTCTGTCACTGTGGCCTCTGTGCTGCTGCTGCCATCACCAACACGTTAGCAGAACTCAGCTGACACCATGTATGAGATACTAACGCACGCATGCACTCACATAGAGGTCAAACATGACACATACAGAGTCTCTCTCACACTACACACACACACACACACACACACACACACGCACACACACACGCACACACACACGCACACACACACACACACAGGTCTGGAAGCCTGACATAGTTTCCTCGTCTTTCCCTCAGTTCATCAAAATCGAACCCCTCCTCCTCCTCCTGCATCGCCATGGAGCGTGTCCAGCACATGACCAAGTCAGCCATCCGCCGAGCGTCACAGATCGAGGTCAACCCACAAACCAAAAGGAACCTGCAGGAGCTGTTTGTCAACTTCACCCTCATCCTCATCTGCCTGCTCCTCATCTACATCATTGTCCTGCTCAGCAGCTGAGAACAGACTCTTTCTGTGTGTGCGTGCGTGCGTGCGTGCGTGCGTGCGTGCGTGCGTGTGTGTGTGTGTGTGTGTGTGTGTGTGCGTGGGTGTAAACAGGTCATGGCTGCAGCTGAGCTCAGTGAGGATGTTTCTGGAAAAGCTGATCAGGGTTCAATCTTGTCCACCTCCAGGAGTGACCTGTCCTTCATCAGCTACATCTTCATTTAACTACTGTAAACCTCTGCCTGCTGCTCATTCACATCAGTCCTCTGCTTTGTTAACTATGTTCTGATTTTCAAAAAAACACACAACCATTTTCTTTAGATTTTTTGCAGAGATAAAGTAACACTAAGTCTGATGAAGACCAAAATACATGACGTAATCGTGTTACATTTAATGTCATAGTTATATTAAAAGAGTTAATTGTATCACTTTTCCCAACAGGGGTGGTTCAAGGCAGGCATATATTTGGCTGTTTTATCCAACCCCCAAACTGGAGAAATGAGCAGAACATGGCCTATACTTTGGTGACCCATTATGGCGTGTTTTCACCAAGTGGAACAGTTCAGTTTGGTTTGCCTCTGTATGGTACGTATTTTTTTGCATTTCCATTTGGAATAGTACCAAAATGTTTCATATCCCCTTCCCTTGGGGTACCAGAGTAAAGGTACAATACGGTACAGGTGGAGCTAGACCCATGACAGTCAGCTGATTTGGGCAACAGAAAAGTATCATGAAAAAATGCCTATTCTCACACAAAGTTTGGCGTCTTGTTGAGACAGCTACAAACAGAGCAGAAAAAAACAAACTGCTCCACTGTTGTTGGTTACGCTGTTGTCTGTTGTCTCACGTACGACCTACCAAGTAAAGGTAGTGTTCACACGAGCCTGACCGAGGCCTTTACCGTTCCAAGCTGTACCGTACTGTACCAAACCGAACTGTACCATGATGGAAACACGGCTTGAGGAGACTGTGTTCACAAAGGGTCACTGAGGCAAATACATTCCCTCTCAGGAAAATGTATATATATATATATATATATATATATATATATATATTCCTTTTTTTCTTTCTTTTTTAAATAAAAGAGAACAGCACAAAAAATTCTTATATTTTTTTAATTGGATGAACCTCAAATAAAAATGAAAACCTAATTCATCTGATATGCAAAACACTTCATTATAAACTGATTGCTGAACAAGCTCCTTTTTCATATTTTCTAACTTTTTAGCTTTGCAGTGATGTGTGTGACTTTGACTGTGTATGATAAGGTAAGGTAATCTTTTGTCCCAAAATGGGTCAATTTACAAGTAAAGAGTAGAAAATATCACATTAGAACAATGCAACCGCGTCCAAAATAATAATAATATATAACAAGAGTTATATATTATTGATATGACTGTTTTAGTGTTACTTTAACGCAAATATTTACATGTAAAAAGTGGAATAATAACACATCATTTTTGTTTGACCCCCACTGAACCCTGATCCTTCTTGCAGCCACCATCAGCAGCAGAGGGATTATTTTTACTTCCAAATGAGCGTGACACTACCAGAAATGTGTTGCTAAACCTTCAAATCAAAAATCAAAAAATCAAACAATTTAGTATGTTGGTGAAGCTACTGTAAAAAAAGAAAGAAAAAAAGACTGCCTCAACAAATCTGACCCTGCTCCTGATATCAAATAAAAGGCTTACTTAACAAATATTACTTTTAATTATTTAATCATCAATTTCTATTGAAAACTGTACACCTGTTTAAAGTGAAGATAATCATCTAGCTTATTTGTTTGAAATTGAGTTTGTACAAGACACAAGACATGTTTGAAAGTTTAAAAGTTGAGTATATGATGATGCAGAACTGGCATGTACAATGCAGAAATCCTCACTTTTGCATGGTGTGACATCACTGAATGACATTTTACACATCATTATTAAAACTATTGCTGACTGCTCACTATCATTGGCATAACTGTAAAACACACACACACGAGTATATATATTTATATACATATATATATATATTATGTGTATTGTGAAGATCATTGTGAGGATTATTTTGATGTATGTGTCTGCAGCATCTGAGTTTTAAATCACAAACCACGAAATAAACTGCACGAAAAGTGTTTTCTTCAATGGCTTTAAATGGCTTCTTGTTTTCTTTTCTTTTTTTTTACTAATTAAAATGTACTAAAAGGCTGCTTCAGCCAATCCCAGCTGACATAGGGTGTAAAGGCAGGGTCACAACCTGGACTGGTCACCATCACAGGGCAAACACACAGAGACAGACAATGGTCAGTTTAGAGTGTCCAGTTCACCTCTGCATGTTTTTGGACTGAGGGAGGAAACAGGAGAAAAGCCACACTTACATGAGGAGAACATGCAAACTAGGTCGCACTAAATAGTGAACACATGGTCTTTTTGCTGTAATAGTGAGGCTTTTTTTGGGGGGAAAATCTGCAAATTTCTTACCAATAGCTTTTTCTTGCCATGTGTTCTTCTAGAACCTCGTAACACCTCCCAATTTACCCACGGCCAAATCCTCTGGGAATCATCCGGAGAGCCAACCAAAGTTGGGGTGTTACCTCCCTTGTCTGTTTTTTTGTTCCGTTTCATTAAATCTCACATAGAGTGGTCCTGTTGCACATAAGTTATGGAGGTCTACTTACATACATTAACTTGTTTTTATGGTCAAAAACCTCCTAGTTGCTGTAAACGAGCCGATAGAAATCTGTCTTTTCTGATGCTGTCCTCAGCCGTGATATTTCAGACATAAATCTCACCCGCAGAAGACAGAGTGTGTTGTGATTGGCCAGCCAGCGTAGAGCCTTCCAAACTGTCGGAAGTGACATATTCAGCACACCTGCTCTCAGAAGCGCAGCTCCCCCCTCTGGAACAGCGGATGCACTGCTACTCATTATCAAAACATTGTTTTAACCATGTTTAAAAATAGCTTCTTCACGACTCCCCACCTCAGTCCCTTTTTGTGACTTTGACCCAGAGTCAGACCCAGAGTCAGAAGACACTGTTGCTCGTGAAACACCTCCACAACGGACGTTATTCTTCTTCTGCGGTTCAATGTAAGCAACCGGATGTACCCGGACTAGTGCCCGGAGTAGGAGGATCTGCTGTTCAGGAGAACCGCTGTTTACGTAACTATTATGGGATTTTCAGAGATCTCTCTGAGCCCGAGATTACAATAAACACAGCGTTCTCAGCAGTGGCTGAACTGTTTGTTTAGAACCTTCAGGGCTTCTTAAACAAGGTAATGACGCAGATACACACTAAAAAAAACAGCATTAATTTGAACTTCCGGTCTAGTTCCGCTTTAAGTGACTCTTTCTGTGTCACTTAAAGCAGACCACTTTCTGTCAATCATTCCTTTCAATGAATCATTTCAATCCAGTACATGTTGTGGCATGAATAAAAACACACACAATACAATTTTATGTCCCAATCATTATTTTACTGTTCCATAACATACAACATAAATTATACAAATATAAATCAATATTGTTATTGTTATAATTATCATATATTTAATTAAAAAAGGGGACAAGACAGACATCAATAAATGAGAAGTCACAAGGGTGACGTCCACTCACTTCCAACTCAGTTCCAGTCACAAATTGTAATTGTATTTTTTTTTTTTCAGACTAGGTCATTGAAATCACCTGCAAACACAGGAATCTTCCGTTCCTGCAATTGTTGTTCAAAACTGAGTTGAGAGTGTAATGAACTGAGCCCTGGTCTGTATATCGTCACATAAAAAAACAGACATTTATATTTTAATAAGTTGCAGTTCCCGTGGTTCACTGGTGGCTCACTGATAGTGTTATGTAAAAAAAACAAAAACAAAAAAACAACTTAAGAATCAAGAGTTGATGTTCTCATGTTTGCCCACTCATTTTAAAGGTCACATCAGAGGTCATGTAAAGCAACACATGCTCAGGTAACATGCATGACGCATTAAAAAAAACTTGATAGACTGAACAGAAAATGAGAACAGTCATCAATAGTTGATTTTTATTCTTTTCTACAAAGGAGATTAATATTGAAGACAACCAAACGATGGGAGCATCAAAAAAGTCTTAAATATAGAATATTTTAGTTTGTGTAGTTCTCTTTTGTGAGGAGAGGAAAAAAAGAACATGACGGAGGGGTAGTGAAGGAGTTTTCTAATCGCACAAGATGGCAGCAAGCTGTTAATAACCCTAGAAGAAGAAGAAAAACAACATTCCGCTGCATTCCATTTACTTTGGAACTCAAAAGTTGGAACTGTGTTTGTATGGTGGTGGCCACCTTGGAATCCTAAGTCAGGGTTGGAGAGGTTGCTCCGAGATTCCGATTTGGAAATCTGAGGGTCCGGGGATGTTCCTCAAATTCTGAGTTACGACTAAAATTGAAGTTTTGAGGTCTTCAGTAGTAATCAACCATGTAGAAAGTAATAAAAAACCAAGAAAAAAACATTCAATTGAGTACAGTAATTACAAACACAAACAGATAAATAATGTTTTTTCTTTGCTTTATAATACATGTAAAACTAAACCTGGAGGACCAAACCAGTGTTTTTACTGTGTCTCAACTTGATTTCTATTAGCAGAAGGTTGCTCATGAGTCATAGCTGAGAAAGTGACTGTTAAAGTGACTATGCAGTGAAAATGATCTGTGAAGAAAAGAAAAGCAAAAGCAGGTCTTTATAGTGCTAAGAAAAGAAAACATGTACAACTTTGCTGATTAAAGATCATATGACAGGGAAGAGTATCTACTACAGACCATGTAGTAAAGTAAATCCACTTAAAGTAAAGTAGAGAATTAAAAAAATATCGAAATGCATTCAACACAATATTAACTTTGGCATCGTGTGGATTTCATCATGCATAAAAACACCGGAATGGTCCTTTAACTATCACAGTAAAAAAGGGTTGTCACCCAGAATGTGCTTCTTTCTCACTCTCTACTGGGGAAACGGTGTCACCCTTGTGTTGGATTATTTTTGTCCAATGTCAAGTACAGTGAGATTTGTTTTTAAAAGGCAAATGCGTGAAACAAAAGCAGATTTGATCGCAGGAAACTGTATTATTATTAATAATAATAATTAAAAAGATTTAAATAAATAGAATCTTCACAGTGCATGGAGGAATGAACCAACTGTGGTTCAGTTTCAGGACAAACACCCTGTTGTCTCTTTTTATTTGTCCATTAACTTGAACGGGTTTGTCACTTTACAGGTCAATATTTACAATTATAGCATTTAATTCTTAGTCTTATTGTACAAACACAAGGTTCCTGTCCAGTGTTTTCCATGCAACACTGAGTTCAAACCGAGTTTCTGGAAGCGTTTCCTTCAGACAACACAGAGGTGCACATACTGACATTTCATATATTATTTAACTCCAACACAAAACACATGCAAACCTGCTGCAAAGGGTATTAAATTAAATGTGTGTACAGACTTATTTTGTGTTTAATAATGAGGTTTATCATGTACAGTGTATTTTTTCATAAATTTCCAGAAAAAGTGGCACTAATTCCTTAAATAAATAACATAAAACAGCTAAAATATAGATTTTTATTCCAAAACATGAAAAAGTTGATCAAATAATAATAATAACAATGATCCTCATTTATCTTTAAAACAAAGCAGGAACGTGAAAGCAAATTTGAAGTTGATTACAGCAAAGCGCTGTGATGAACTTCCTTTAATGTACCGATTTACGTGAAACCTGCTGCAGGGGGTTTTCTTTAAAGTGGGCGGGAGTTTTCCGTGTGTGTTTAGGCACTAAAATTTGTGATTCTTTGACAGAAAATGAATAATAACTCATTTTAAAATTTCTAGTAAAATGTTTCACTTTTTTCAAGAAATAATATATAGGGACTGAATTAGTAACAAAGTGGTCAAAAGGTGTTTCTGTATTATTGTCTGATTCATGAACACAAATAAGTACAGTGTAAACACAACCTCAGCTGATTGTTATGGAAGACGAGCAATGATGTTATTGAATGAGTTTGTTAAATGGACGCCAGTGAGACTGTGTGAATCTGTCCATGTTTGAAAAGGTGAAAAAAAAGGCCCTCTTCATGCAGATCATAAACTGTACAAGTTACTCATGAAAACCACTCCACACAAGAACGATGTAAACTTGTAAAGAGTCCAGGTTAAAAAACAGAGCAGTGAAGAGCGACAGCAGCTTTATGATAAGCGTTCCTGTTTTCACATGCTCTCAGGTCTGTGACACAAACAGAGACTTGCAGAGGAAGAGTTTGCTCACAGACATGAACTCCTGGCTTGTAATGAAAGTTAAAGATTGATTAACCAACCCTCCTTGGCAATAAGAAGTTTTCGAGGAGTCCATAAATGACAACAGAACTCTTCCTCTGTGTGTCTCTGATCCACTGGCATCACCGGCAGACCATAGAAAAACAGTTGTTGACATTATAAATACTAGAATAATAAAAATGTGAGGAGCGCTTGTTTCAGTCTCTGTGATGTTTCCACTCATCAAGCACCCCTCAGCAGGTTCAAAGATTTCAAAATGTACATCTCAAAGCCACGAAACAGAGAGCTACAGTCAGTCTTTTCTTTGCGGGTGTTGTTATTGTGGTATACTGTAAGTTATTAAGAGGCCAAAAACAACAGCAGCTGGGTCCTCGTGTCACATGACTCACACCATGGACTAAATATGAGTATGAGGACAGAAATCACTTTGTCCTGGATCATTCAGTCGCATCAAGAGCTTATAAAAAAAACAAAAAACAGATTCCCTGAAACTACAAATTACATCTTGAGGAGAATTATCAAGAAAAAATTAATTTCTGACAGAAAATGATGAAAAAAGGGGGAACAAAACTGAAGGGCTCGCACCACATCACAGGTGTGGAATAGTAATAATACAGATTAGAAAACAATGGGCCCTTTGCACTGTAGCCACTTTTGATAAGTTACATTTATAAAATTGCAGATGTATATAATGACAATTGATATATGGAACTAGTTAGCCCGCAGAAACTGGTCATTAACTAAGATTCATCTGCATAGATGTCACCGATTTCACACATGTAAACACCACGTCTCTTCTATCTCTTCAACTCTGGGTGGTTTGTGAAGATTTTAGTTTATATTTCTACGTACGATTGTCTGAGTGAGATCACGAGCAGGACAATAGCTGGGGGGTGGAGCCTCCCCCCAGCATGCAGGAAGTACTGCCGTGGATTCTCCTGCTGTGTTCGTACATGAGCTCATTCAGACAGGACAATCTCTGTGGTTCAGAACATGTTTGACATCCATCCAAAACACAAAGATAAAACCATTCATAACAATTAATTTTCTGTGGGAAGAAACTGAGGTTCCCTGAGAGAGAAGCCACATGCACACGGGGAAAACATGCAAACTCGACACAGGCCATCACTTGAACTGTGACCTTTTGTGAGCCACAATGCTCGCCACCGCTCAACTCTACACAGATACATCTATAAATGCAAGGAATCACCTAACTGTCCAACAGTTTGCTTGACAGGCCTCAGGCTTGGCAGGTGACTTACTAAAGGCACCAGCGTATGCAGCGCTGACTTTGGATAAGAAATGGATAGAAATAAAGTGAACAGGTACAGTTCTGTACTGGTGGATATTTATTAGAGGAATCTGAAATCGATGTTCGATACAAAAGGATTTCCTATTCAAAATCATTTTTGATTCAAAATTGATTGAGCACATAGAGCTGCTAACATGAGGGTCTAGTCTGCTGTTGTCATGAAATCAGAGTTAAGTGTTTGAAAGATTAGGTAGATTTTATACTTGGAAAAAGACAACGTAAAAAAGAAACACTAGGAAATCCAAGAAAAGTATTTGGCCAACTCTTATTTTTGTTTTTTAAATAGAATTTCTGAATGGATTTAGATTATTTTAGGATGAGAATAATTTTGTTTATTGTGACAATTTAATAGGCTCATTAATATCTAGCACTTTGATAACTATGCACACAGTGTTCAACGCTCATGTATGGAGGACCTAGGCTGCTGGTGTTATCAATGCACATTTGAACACAATGTAGTTTGATTGCTGTTCAGCTGTAGCTCTCTGTCCCATTACTTTCTGTGGTTTTATTTTTTGACCAAGTTGTTTTTTTTGTTTGTTTTTTTGCTGGTCAGAAAGTAAAGTACTGTGCATACAACTCCTCCTCTTGTGAAACGTGTCCTTTGTTTTCTCCCATTCCCCTGGAGTCTGATGGTGTCACAGCATTGGCTTCAGGAGGGCTGAGAGAGGAGAGAAAAAACACATTCAAAATGTAACGTGGTGATTTACAACCACAACCACAGGAAAATAACCCTCACATGCTGTGATCAGGAACTATACCACTGTCTGTGCAGTGTGTGAGTGAGCAGAGGGTGATGACTGCAAGCCATTAATCCATGTGGGAATATATCAGTATACAACAAAACACATTGATCTGAGGAGGGGCTCAACCTGAGGTGCAGCACTGCAACTTAGAGTCACAGCCAATTGTTTTCCTAAAACACTTTTTAAATCATATTTATTGGAATCCTCTTTATGTCTGATAGCAAAACAACAATATATATATAATCTCAATATAATCTCTAGCCCTCAGTAATTCAGTAATTAACACCACCAATCATTTAGTAATGACCCGTCTACTTGCATATTTCATTACAATAATGTTTAATGCTTTCTTGTTTTCTTCTTGCAACCTTTTCCAAAAAATCCAGAAAACACCCAGTGTACTAAAGTGCCAGTTCCAAGAACCGTTAAATGGCAGGGTTGGGCCATGTATATGAGAAAAATCTCATCATCTCAATACAGTAATGTGCAAAAGTTTCCGACACCACCAGCTCTGTTGTTTTTGAGTTTAAACAACTGTCTGCGCTGTCATGTGTATGTAATGCTCAAGCATGTCTTGAATAAACCTGGCGTAATAGACGTTTATTTTACAGCAGATATTTCTTTAAAGCTCACATAGAGTGGTCCTGTTGCACATATGTTAGTTATGGAGGTCTACTTACATACATTAACTTGTTTTTATGGTCAAAAACCTCCTAGTTGCTGGAAATGAGCCGATAGAAATCTGTCCTTTTTGAAGCACTTGATCAAATGCACCCGCATCGTGCAGCATCAGCAACACATGTGCAAGCGACTACACGCACATGTAGTAGAGTGTAGGGCTGGGCTGTATACCGGTTCACACCGAATACCGTTTTTTTTTCCATTATGATATGAATTTTTAATATACCACCAAACCGGTGTATTTGATTACACAACATCCGCGCAGCCGCGGTGCAGCTGTCTGCTTTGCAAGTGAGCGCTCTGCATGTAAACGTTTCATTAATGTTTATATATTTGTTTCAATCACTGAATGAAGCCTGTCATATTTGGGACAAGAGTCAGGACCTTAAATCACTTGCACAAAAATTTTGATCAGCACTCAGCATTTGTTTGTTTGTCATTTAAACCTGTGTGCGCAGAGAGAGAGAGGCATTGTTGGCACGGGGCGGGAGAGAGAGAGAGAGCGAGAGACAGAGAGAGAGAGTGAGCTCTGAGCTCTTGGTCATTAGTTCATTTACTTATTTGTGTGTAGGTAATATGTTGTGAAATATGTTTAAACTTCAATAAACTACACATACAGGTAGTGATTCGTTTTTGTATTTTTAGTTGGATATTGTGACAATGTGAACTGATTGTATTTCTATGTTAAAATGTTATATTAAAGAAAATATGCAAAAATATATATCTTTCTCTTTGATGTAAAGTGGTTTAAAAAAATGTAAATCGGAATCGGCTAAAATCGGTATCGACAGGTCAAACTTCTTGAAAAATCGGAAATCGGAATTGGCCCCAAAAATGGCAATCGGTGCATCCCTATAAACATTTAAAATCAAACTAACTGTATAGGGGGGTTTATTTGACATGTAGGGCCTCCAGTGGCAGGACTCCCATTGTATGTAGCAAAAGCCTATTCCTGCATAAAGACTGAAAAACACACGTCTGATACACGTGCATGCAGACACGTGTATTGCGGGTACACCACATAATGAAGGGTGACGGGTGATAAGTGTCATGCCATGAGCAAACGCAGCAGACGTCTTTTCGCACGCTCGTCTCAATGTCACCCAACTTTTCATTTTATTGAAATGATTATTGTGCGTGCACACTGTCCTGAAAAAACAAAACAAAAAACAACCAAAAAAAAGTTATACTGTAGGCGTGAACGCGCTATAGACGTTAAGGCCCGTGTCACTATTGTACTGAAGCCAACGCTTCAGACGCCTCATGTACGTGTGACTGAAACAACCTAAACTGTCACATCGGTCTGAGAGAGGAGCGTGCGCACAGACGTGGTGGCACAGCACGAATGACCCCTCGCTATTTGATTTCCACAAACACTACACAGCGTGTGTCTGTAAGCTCATATAGAATTGTACTTAACAGTCACCCGTCACGGAGGCGTATGTGCAACAACGCGTGTGCAGCGTCTGAGTGACACATACTTGACCGTCTGTCCATTGAAAGTGAATGGAATTTACACACGCACGTTGGTGGTGATGTCATCGCATAGTCGCTGTAGACGCATTTTTAGTATAGTGTGCTGGCACGCTGGCACACACACACACAGACACACACACACACACAAATGTACTGAAATCACTCTCTCTTTTCTCTATGAATCAATGGTTGAAGTCCCACTGAGACTGATTTGTTAGAGCAAACTTTCAGGGCTGCTTTCTCTTTGTGAAAAGAAAACATAAAACTCTCTGTGATAGCTCCGTTGTAGAAAATGAGAGCATGATGGATCAAGGGATTGTGTTTAGTGTAATGATTCCCTTTTTTCTCTGCCGACACTGAACTTTTGGAGGAACTGAGGAGACTTCTGTGAGATTAACCAATCAATATCCTGCTAAAAACTGGCTGTAGCTTAAATGAAAATTCCATGAAAGAAATTCAGGCCTTTAAATCCCACATGGCAACAGAATTTTATGGAGTAGGTGTAGTGACACAAACATTTTCAAATTGACTTATTTTTCTATGCTTTTCCTGCTTCCATTCACTTCCGGGAGTATATGTAATTTTTTTTTCATTATTATTTTTTATTTATTAAAATTTAATTTAGTTATGCCGACATTATTAAGACAATGGCATTATATTATTATTAACCCTTTACGACAATCAATATATATATATATATATATATTTTTTTTTTTTTTATTAGACCCTACTGTATTTTAGATACAGGCCTCTACCAAACGGTTGAGATGTCTGTTCATAATAAACCTGGTTTGCATAATTCATAAAGTACAACATTCTGAACAAGTCACATTAATTTAGTGTTGGTGAGTTCAGCTTGATGCATTATTCAATGAGATACAGTGACTTAAAGTGTGGTCGACCAAATGGTTGAGTAGTACCTTAAAGGGTTAAGGCAAACCCCACTGCATGTACTACTGATTTACATTGACACATCATCTTGCTGCATTGTGAGTTTATTTGACTGAACACATACATGAACTAAATCTTTTGTTGTATGTCTGAAGCAGTACAAGGGAATAGGGGTGGAACAGTTCACAGAATCCACAGTTCGGTTCATATCATGGTTTTGGGGTCCATTTGACTTATTATACTATACTAATATAACAACAAAACAAACTGAGTAATGTTATCTCCGTCACTAACCTGATGATGATGCTTAGCGAACAGGATGGATTTGAACTGTTCCACCTCTATGAGGGAACTTCTATGAAGTGCATGGCCTGAATGAAAGAAGGTCACATCTTGAGCCTGACCCAATCACTCTGTTGGTGGTGGAGTTTCAGTATAAGAAACAGATATACTGTAAGTCAGACGGTGCCAAGTCGGCTGAGTTGCGTTAGTAGTAGTAACTCTAAAAGTCACGGACCGATTTGGATGACATTTTCAGGAAATTGCACGAAAAACTGAAAAAAAATTACTCAGAAAACAGGAAAAAATTTAGACAGAAAAACAGAAAAAAATGTATTCAAAAAAAAGAAAAAAAAGAAAGAAAATGAAATACTTTTTTTTCCAAGTGAATGCAATACGCTTCTGTAGCAAAGCATTATGTTAAATAAAGTTCTTCAGTACAACGACACTGTCCTTAATATGCACACTAAATATCAAATGAAATGTACTGCCTTATTTTTTGCTTCATATGAACTGCTGTATGTAAATTAACTTATTAGTAAAAACTCTCTCGACTTAAATTAAATTCACACCAATCCACATAGGGACTGCTGCTTCTTGAATTCTGGGACATGTCATATTAAATAGTAACATAGTGATAATAGTGACAATGTGCTACTTAATACGGGAGGCAAAAAAGCAAGACTGGTGTGTAGAGGGACTTCATCAAGGTTTGCTTGATATTCAATTGCAGTTTCATTTAAATGTCTTTAAAAGAAATTCCCTATTACACATAATTTAAAAGATATTAAAGGTTAACGGTGCTTTGACTTATTTAGTGGCAAGGTTTTGCAGGCACATCCAAATTCAGCCATTAAAACTCTAAGTGGCTGCAGATAATTATATGAATATAACTATCTTGGCTTTGAGCAGAGGGGTGAGGACAGAGGGGAAAGAAATGAAGGGGTGAGGTGAAAAAGAGAAAGGCAGTGAGGGCAGCAAACATCAGGTATTTGACTCCCCGACTTTGGTGTTGTGAAAGTGAACAGAGGGCAGCAGAAATATGTCAGTCAATAGTTCTCACCTCCTTACGCTTTGTTGCACCGGGGCTTCCTGAGGATGAGGAGCATGAGGAGGAGCAAGGCTTGGCATGGGATGAGGTGGAGGATGAGGATAAGGAGGAGGTAGAAGAAGAGGAAGAGGCTGAGAAAGAGGAAGGAGGAGGAAGAGAGCTGAGCAATGGCAGAGCTTTCCTAAAATGGAGGAGGGGGAAGAGAGGAGGTGGAAAGCCGCCTCTGGCTTTTACCTCCTCCACCTACTGTCCTTCATGACTCACACTGTTTTTAACTATAGACACACATAGAACGGCAGCTCTGAGAGATTAAGGAGGCATCGATTACTGCAGTCAACAGGAAATCTGTGCAGGCAGAGAAGGACAGCTGATGACTCTATTATTAATATAGTATCGGTTGTTGTTCGGTCTGTTGACGTTTGTACACACTGATGCTTAGAAGTGTAAATGAGGGAGTAAACAGATTGCCTGATAAGAAGAACCCAGAGTGAGCAACACAGCTATGAAGACGATGCTGATGAGGAGACTAATGATGCTATAATCAACCATTATTGTTTGTGAGTGAGTGCAGCAGCTGGTATGACAGGTATGTATTCCCCATGAGCAGCTTTGTTAACAGAGATCAGTATTGATGCGAGACTGCCCATCTGGGAAGAATGCTGTGAGATTCAGTTGAGGTAGGAATCATAAAAAATAACAAATATATGAAAAAACAGAATAAATAAAATCAAGCATATGCTGTTTTTAAAGGCTACAGTTGATTCAAGTTTAAATGAATAAATAGGGTAAAAGGACAATACACTGCATCGCTTTAACCCACATTAACTAGTTTCAAGCTCAATCCTTCAAACCGATCAAGCTAACAAACCTTTAAATCTGTCAAACAAGTCAGAAATCTAAACTAACAAGTCCTTAAAGGTCCAGTGTGTAAGAATTAGTGACTATCTACTGGTGAGTCTGCAGAATGCAATAAAAACGGACTCCAACGCTCACCCCTCCATTTCCCAGGCCTAGATAAATGGGAGGGTTGAGTCATGAAAAACATCTCTGCCAAATCAAATATGCAGATCATCTGCTGTGGCGACCCCGAGAGGTGGAGAAGGCAAAAATAAATGAATAAAAAAATAATGGGTAGTATATTTTACATTACATTATATTACATTTAATTTACTCTAAATATTGCATACTGGACCTTTACAAATCAGATGCATGATTGTAGCTGTTATAGCTGATATATTAAAATATTATTTTGACATAAAGTATGTATATGGTTCAAACTGGGAGTCACACACACCCACAGATCATGTGACCACTCACCTTGATAAGGGGATTGATGACACCAACGTTGGCACTGGAGTTAAACACCTTGTTGAAGCCGGTCTCTCTGTTCACCAGCTCCAATTGGTAGAACTTCTTGTCGTCCTGTAAAACACGAGGTTCTGAGTGTCAAATCTGAACTGATTTTTTATACCGTCTGTATTTTAATAAAGTACAGTGTTTGTTGTTTGCTCCCCACGCTGTTGGAATAAATCAACATAGTTTACAGTTGGCGTAAAGGAAAATCTTGTAAAGATGGATGAAGTTTTTATTGACAACTATGCATTAAACCGGGAGACAGACAGATAAGTTGGGACTTCCTGTTACCTTAATGTGTACCGTAAAGCACATAGCAAATGCACAACCATATTTGTCAACAACCATATACACTTCTAACTTCCAGGCCAAACCCCCTATGAACGCAGCAGCACGGATACTGACTGGAACCAGACGACGTGATCATATAACTCCTGTCTTGGCTTCTCTTCACTGGCTCCCAGTGAGAAATAGAATAGATTTTAAAATACTTCTACATACAAGGCCCTGAATATTCAGGCACCTTCTTACATTTGTGACTTAATCACTTTATATCAACCGAATAGACCGCTGCGCTCCCTGAACTCAGGTCTACTGGTTATTCCTAAAATAAATAGAAGTAGAATCAGTGGTAGAACATTTAGCTACCAGGCTCCTCTCCTGTGGAACCAACTTCCGCTTTCAGTCAGACAGTCTGACTCTGTCTCTGCCTTTAAGGTGAGACTGAAAACCTACCTCTTTAACATAGCCTATAGTCGAAGCTAGATCAGGTATGTCCTGATTAGAATAGTCTATCTTATGCTGCCATAGGCTTAGACTGCTGGGGGAATTTCCCATCATGCACTTAGAATGAGCACACAGACTTTGCATGAGCCGCACTTTCTCTACCCCGCCCTTGATTTTTTATCCCTCACCACTTACCTGATGTCCCCCCATGAGATGTAGCACATAAATCCACATGTAGCACATCTCTAACTGATTTTAATCTCTTACAGTTCTGCTGACACCAGTGAACGACATGAGGTCAGGACATGAAAGAGGACTCCGTCATCTTCAAATCTCTGACCACAACAGTCTTCTCTACAGGCTGTGACAAACCCAGTGATCCAGATGGATCCTGGCATTTAAAGACTTTATCACTTTTTTATTCTTTGTCATTGTGTATTGTATGTTTTGGGTAACATCTACTGCACGTCTGTCCGTCCAGGGAGTGGATCCCTCACCTGTGGTTCTCCCTAAGGTTTCTACCCTTTTCCCTGTTATAAGGGTTTTTTCCCTGGTAGTTTATCCTTACCCTGGACAAAGGTCTAAGGACAGAGGATGTTACCAACCCTGTGAAGTCCCGTGAGACGAACTATGTTTTGTAAACTGTGGGCTATACAAATAAAGATTGATTGAGATTGATATGAAATAGCCCAGTGAGGAACTATTTGGTACTGCTAGTTATCCAGTCTGTTCTCTTTAGTTTTTTCTCATTTTATCCTGCCACCATAGCTCTCACTGGTCAGGAATATCTATGATTACACACTGCTTCACAACATCATTAAATTAAGACTCTTGTAATTGTTTTGATTGAGAGACTGCTCGAGGCAGAAACTACATCTGCATTTTAAACAAACAGCAAATTAACAATTTTAGCTTGTTGCATGAATGGTGTCCAACATAACTCCAACTTCTGCAAAAATAAACCCAGAGGACATATTTACATTACTGCTGATCAGAGTCAGAGTTGTTAACCCTGTTCATCATATTACTAAGTAACCTATTACAGAATCATGCTAAGGAGGAATAAATGCTGTTGGAGTAGTTTTATATTTAACACTTATTTTGTCTTAAAATGAACTTTATTGTACAATGTCTGGAACCTGAACACCAAATGTTGTTCTCTCCATATGTCAGCATGATCAGAATGAGTCACTTTTTAGCCTCTTTCTCTAACAAGCTCCCACTACAGTTTCAGAGTACATATTTTTATGACATCATTGGAAACCATACATCCATCGTCTACTGCTTTTTCCTAACTGTTGTAAAAACAGCTCCTTCCCCTCTCCCAGCCATGTGCATTAGTTTTCAACGGAGCCAGCGAACCCAAGCCGTGGGGACATGTCCATGCCAGTCAGCAATTGTTTTCTATGATTCTGCGTTTTAAGTTTTCTGCATTTAAAAAAAAAAAAAAAAAAAAAAAAAGGGTTGAATGTTGTGGCCCCCTGCTTGGTCAGACAGTTGCCTCCTCTGACAATGGTTTTCTCTGCTTCTTTTTTTTCTTCCACGATGAATGTCTAAAATAATGCTATCCCTGCCTTGATCTTATAGTACCTGGCATTACATGTATATCATGAGACCTTAGACTTTGCGAGACCTCCTGATTCTGAGGAGCTCAGCTCAGCGGCCCTGACCTTGCAAAGCTCTTTTTATGGTAACAGATGATCGGGAGAGTGGAGCCAGCCACCAGTATCCCTGCAACAAGCCATTTAACCATCATAATGACTCCAAAGCTGTTAAATTAGGGTAAAAATCCTGCATGTGGTCTTAATTTCCAATCACAGACAGGGTTAATAGTTTTTTCTCAGCTTTTTAAAATACTGAACTTGTGAATGCATAACGGAGGAAAGAATGTGACATGGCCAAGATGTACTTTTATGATGGGACAGATCTCTCCACCCTGTTTACTCACCACCAGCTTTTTAACCAGAGCTTCTCTCTCTGTGACCATCTCTCTGAGCTCTGCTATGAGATGCAGATCCTCTGGTCGACTTTCTCTATTCCTCAACTTCTCCTCTGTTCCCTCCAACCTAGACACACACAAAGGGGGTAAATGTTCACATGCTGCCAGCACAGTCCTCAGGAGCAATGTGGGGTTGAGTGTCTTGCCCAAGGAGACATCGGCATGTAGAGCCAGGAATTGAACACAACCTGAGTTGAAAGACAAGGCTCTCTACCACTGAGCTACCATGCAAAAGAGAAATCTATACAGAAAGAGAAACAGCCTCTGAAGAGGCTTAATCACACCGTTTCTGTCACTTACAGTATTTGCAGAGCAGAAATCTTGTCTTTGAGGACCTCCTGAGCCTTGTTGAAGTCAGCCAGCATGATTTGTGTTTCTCTGTGATGAACCACACTCATCTCTCCCAGCTCCCTCTCGTGTCTCTTTGCCAAGTCTTGTTCATGAGCCCTGCAGGATAGAAGTACGGACAAACAGTGTTTTACATGAATTACAGTGACTATGTTTTTACACTTACACTCACTTTAACATTGTGTTTTGCACGGTTGCTTCATTGTGGAACTGGAAAAAACCACATGCTGCGTGTGCTCGATACAGTAAACACACTAACAGCACTCAATTATGAGCCACTGGAGTCTTTTTTTTTTTTTTTTTTTTTACCTGTCCTGTCCAGTACCTTGGGCATGCACTATGGTTGACTGCATGTCTTTTGGTGTTGAACAGATTTTGCTGTTTGCAGGGCGAGTAATTACAGAACTGTAATCCCCGTCCTGCTATTTATGTATTTTTTTTATTGATTTATATATTTATTAGGTTGTGTGGGAGGACCGGGCCGGACAGGGGGGTGGGGGTGAGGGTGGGTAGACAGACAAGGGAGGTGTGAGAGAGATGGGGAGAAAGAGGGAGAGAAAGAGAGAGGGAGGGAGAGAAAGAGAGAGGGAGGGAGGGAGGGAGAGAGACACTAGATAGAAATAAGTAGCTGTGGCAGTGGGGCTTGGTTAGAGCGACGGCTGCTGGAGAGAAGGGAGGAGTGGCTCAGCCAGTGATCAGACAGCTGGACAGAATCAGGTAATTAAGTCAGCTATATAAGCACGTTTGTAACCTGGTTCTGGTCTTCTTGCAGTAGGCTGGGTCCGCACACACAAGAGAGAGAGAGAGAGAGAGAGAGAGAGAGAGAGAGAGAGAGAGACTGACATAGCAGCAACAGCTGTCTTCTTTCGTTCGTTTGATTGTATTGTTTTGTTTTGCAATAAACTGGACTTTTCACTTCCTCAACGCCGCCTCCTCGTCCTTCCCGTACCCCAGTGAGTAGGAAATAGCTCACATTGGCACCTGAACAGGGACTATGGAAGGACAATTTCCGCTGTCGCTGGCCCTTCTGCACCTCGCTGCGATGCAGGAGAGCACCACCACGCTGCAGCAGCAGCAGTCCCAGCTCCTCGCGGACATTGCGGTGTCGCAGCGGGACGATCGTGCTCTCCTGCGGGAGCTGCTGCAACGTCCGGCTGCCCACGGCGCCGACCCGGAGCCCGGTCGGGGCCGGTCTCCGCCCATCGCCCTACAGCGGATGACCGCTGAAGATGACCCGGAGGCTTATTTGGACATCTTCGAGGGCACGGCGTAGGCGTGTGGGTGGCCGGAGGAGGAGAGAGCGCTTCGGCTTCTTCCCCTGCTCACCTGCGTGGCGCAGCTGGCCGTGCACAGCCTGCCGGCGGCTGCGCGCCACGACTACATACAGCTGAGGAGAGTCATCCTGGACCGGCTGGGCAGTACGTCGGAGGGACACCGGCGGTGGTTCAGGGGGATCTCCTTTGAAGAAGCCGGGCGCCCCTTTGCTTACGCGCAGCAGCTCCTGGACGCATCGAGGCGCTGGCTCCAGCCGGGGACCCACTCCGCTGAGGACGTCGTTGGACAGGTGGCGCTGGAGCAATTTGTGGCGGGGTTACCATCAGCTAGAGCCAATTGGGTCCAGTGCCACCGCCCTGCCAACATCGAGGTAGCGATCGTCCTCGCGGAGGACCATCTCTCTCTTCCCCTGCGGAGCATGAAGGAGGAGGCCAGGCCAGCGACGATTCCTGCCAGCTGTCCCACGCCAGCCCCGAGGAGGAGGTTCCCAGCGGCATCGGCGCCTGCACCACACCCACACACACAGCCGGAGCATGCAGTGGGGCAAGTGGTTCGGGTTGCCGGGCCGCCGGCCCCCTCCCCCGGTTCGGAAGGGACGTACCGTATACCGGTATGTATACAAGGGGGTACACACCAAGCTCTACTGGATTCTGGTTGTGAACAGACCATGATCCATCAGCGCTTGGTTCGACCGGGGGCATTGTTAGAGGCATCGTGGGTGAGGGTGAGGTGTGTGCATGGGGATATTCACGATTTTCCGGTGGTGGCTCTGGAAATTTATTTTAAAGGGAAAAAACATAGAGTAAAGGCTGGAGTTAGTACTCGCCTCACTCACCCTTTTGGGAACAAATTGGCCGGGGTTTACGAGCTTAGCGGGGGAAACCATGAGGGTGCGGTCACGTAAGTCAGGGAAATGTGAGTTATGTGCTGTCCTTAGTGGTGAGGCGGAAGTGCCGCATCCCGACGCTGCTGGGGGGGGGGGGCACAGATGGCTCCCATGGAAGATTTTCCACTCGCACAGTCTCGTGATGAGACCCTCCGTCACGCCTTTGACCAAGTGATGGAAATTGATGGTTGTCCGGTTCACCCTAACGCAGCACTCACTCACCCCTACTTTGTTGTCGTTAAAGACCGATTATACAGAGTGAGTCGTGACGCTCAAACAGGGAAAGAGCTCTCCCAGTTGTTAGTCCCAAAAAGCCGCCGAGAAACAATTTTCCAGGCGGCTCACCACAACCCCATGGCGGGTCACCTCGGATATGATAAGACACTGAACCGGATCATGGCCCGATTTTACTGGCCGGGCATTCGGGCGGATGTAAGTCAGTGGTGTGCATCCTGCCGTGAATGTCAATTAGTCAACCCTCTGGCCAACCCAAAAGCGCCCTTGCGCCCATTACCATTAATGGAGGTCCCTTTTGATAGACTTGCCATGGACCTCATCTGGCCATTAGACGGGAGCGCACGGGGATACCGATTTGTATTAGTTCTAGTGGACTATGCAACGCGCTATCCCGAGGCAGTACCCCTGCGCAGCATCTCGGCGAAGAGTGTTGCACAGGCACTGTTTCAGGTCATCTCCCGAGTTGGGATCCCGAAAGAGATCCTGACTGACCAGGGCACATCATTTATGTCACATACACTACGCGAGCTATACGAATTACTGGGCGTCCGCTCAAATCGGACTAGTGTGTACCATCCCCAGACTGACGGCCTGGTGGAGCGGTTAAACAAAACACTAAAGAACATGATTCGTAAGTTCATGCACGAGGATAGTCGTAATTGGGATAAATGGTTGGACCCTCTGTTGTTTGCAGTGAGGGGGGTCCCCCAGGCCTACACGGGTTTTTCGCCCTTTGAACTCCTGTTCGGCAGAAAACCTCGGGGTGTCTTGGACCTGGTTAAGGAAAACTGGGAGGCAGGTCCAAGCACCAGTAAAAACGAGGTACAGCACGTCCTGGACCTGCGAGCAAAGCTCCATTCACTGGGTCAGTTATCACGGGAGAGTCATGGCAAGCCACGGCTAGGTCCCCCGGGGCTCCCCCCGACAGACCGACAGCCGACCTAACCACCCCCCGCAGCCGCCAGCGCCCCAGAGCTCCACCTCCGCCCCCCAGCCCAGTCGGAAGGCGGGCGGGACACAGGTACCCGGGAGGTGGGCTTAACAAATCTGTTTTCCCCCATACAAATCAGGGCGTAGAAGAGTAAAGTATTCAAAATGGGTGATAAAGAGGGTAGATTTATTTTAGTAAGGGGAAAGATAGATGGGAATCCAATTACCCTAATGAATGTCTATTAGTTTCTTCCAACTAACTGAAATAGAAGGCCTCTCGATCTGTGGAGGGGATTTAACATCTGTGGCCAAAGTTGGACTCATCTTGTGGAAAAACCCAGAACAGGAAGTCCTATAAGAAAGTTAACACTTTTTGTGGAGGTGTTCTTAATTGATGTATGGCCAGTGTTGGGGAGTAATGAATAACATGTAACGACGTTACGTAATTTAATTACAAAATTTACGTAATTGTAATCCGTTACATTACTGGGAGAAAATATGTAATTAAATTACAGTTGCTTTTGGAAATTTCAATGATTACAACTTAAGTTACATTTGAAAAATTGCCACAAAAGCTCGGATTTATTAAATAGTTTTTTCCTCCCGATGGGGAGAAACTGACGCTTGTGATTGGCTCTCTCTGGTCATGTGCCATTCGACTCAACCGACAAACCGTCGGCGGCAGTCAGACTCAGCAGCGATAATGAAAAGTAATCAAAATGAAATCAAATGTAATTAGTTACATTACTTTGAGAAAGTAATTGAAATAGTTACACTACTATTACATTTTCAACAGGGTAACTTGTAATTGTAACCAACTACATTTCCAAAGTAATCTTCCCAACACTGTATATGGCGAGATTTTTCCCTAACAGAAGGGATTACACTTACCATTCTGCTCCTCACTCTCTCTATACAAGAATCGGGACAATAGATCTAAGTGATATTTGTTGGTCTGCGATCACAAAATAAGGGTTGCATGATACATTGAGAAAAATTAGACATATCAGGAACGAAATTAATAATTCGTCCACACAAGAAATTTAGAAAAACTTAATCTTTCTGAAACAGAAACACTACGAAAGTCAAATCTATGAAGCTATTGGCATGGAAACTGAAAAAAAGCATAGTGGGAATTGCAATTAATAAAATTAAGGATCCCAGGACAAAAGCGATACAAAATAAACTAAATGAAATTCAGGAAGCTTTTGAAGCCTTACAAAACCTTATATTCTGAAGTCTCAGGTGGGAGAGTAGCCCAAATTGACAGCTTTCTGAATTCCCTAGATTTACCCACTAGATGAAAATCAAAATGAAATGATATAACTAAAAATTAAAAGTTGCAATTGGTAGACTTAAATTAAGCAAATCGCCAGGATCTGATGGTTACATGGCAGAGTGGTACAAGGAATTAAAAAAGAACTCATGCCTGTTTTACTTCCCACTCTGAATTTGGCTTTAAAAAATGCACAAATGCCACCCAGCAAGGAGGCAATAATTTAAGCCACCATACCAAAATATGGCAAGGATAAAATGGAGTGTGGCTCTTTTAGGCCAATCTCTGTTCTTAATGTGGACGACAAATGATTTACTTCTATTATGGCAAAACGATTAGAGGAATTCCTACCGACACTGAAACATAATGATCAAACAGGTTTCATACGTCAACAGCAAACACAAGACCATATACGAGCGACACTACATAGTATGGATCACATATGAAGAAATCAAATTGAAGCAATTGTGCGAGTGTAGATGCTGAAAAGGCCTTTGATTCGGCTAACTGTTTTTTTGAGTTTTGCATAGATTCGGCTTCCGTGATGCAACTATTAAAATCATACAGGCACTATATGACAAACCTACCGCTACAATCAAAGTCAATGGATATTTATCAAATAGTTTTACCCTAGAAAGGGGCACCAGGCATGGCTATTCATGGTCACCACTACTTTTCACACTGTATTTAGAATTACTAGCTCAGTTCATCAGACAAAATGAAGTTAACAAGAATCATTATTAAAGGGAAGGAATATAAATTGGCCTGTTATGCAGATGACATCTTGATTTACCTTGGGCACCCAACACACTCTCTCTGCCTAAATAAAAAAATAAAGGATGATATAGCAAGAGGGAACTTCATTCCTTTTTTTCTCTTAGTTCAAGAATTTATGAGAGAGATGAGAGTTTGTTACCCATAATATGACCCTAACACAAAACAAACAAAAAAACCTTCACTTCAAAATAAATAAACAAGCAACGCTAAGCCAGCCCACCAGGCTTATAATGCACTGGGGGAAATGACTATACTGCCTAGACCTTTATATTTATTTCAAACCCAGCCAATAGAGATTAAGCAAAACCAATTTAATGAGTGGGACAAAATGCTATCCAGGTATATATGGCAAGGTAAGAGACCAAGGGTTGCGTTTTGTGGGTGACCTACTTAGGTTGCCACCACAATTGACTACAGGTGCAGCAGTGGTTTAGCCGGCCCTATTTAAATGAGGATTTTGCACGAGTCAAGGGTTGTCAACATGGAGAAAGAGAAAGAGCAGACTCAACAGAAGCGCAAAATGAAATTTCAAGCCACTGATCAGAATGTACAGCTGACGTTCTGCGATGAGCAGATACCTGGGATCGAGGGATATGACATCTATGAAGGGGCCTTACCCATGTTTCCCAGGTCGATAGGACCTTTTTTTATTTCTTCAAAAAAAGGTGCGATGTTCTGCTGTTACTGGTCAATGAACAAACCGGGGAACTCTCTCTCTTGCAGAAATTATTTTCCAGACTGGGCAGACTAGTAAAAATAATGTGGAAGAGGTGTAGCTACATGCAGAAAAATATCAACAATATATGATATCAAAAGAAAACAACATTTGTTTCATAAAGCCAGTATTTAGGAGCAAACTAGTGGACAAATATTTAACAAATAACTGTGCTGTTCTTGTAAAGTGTCAATGTGAGCGTGCATCTAGGCGGGGGGAGGATGGGGCTCACCTTATTTTAGATATTATTGTTTTGCAGAGCAGATGAGAGCAGTGATATGCTGGTGCAGCCGGTCATGTATGGTTCAATGGAAAAGCATTGAGGAAAAAAATGCCCTCCATCCATATACAGGCAATCTTAGCAGATAAACTACAAAACCATATGAATAACATTGATAACCCATGGGTGGTGTGGATGCTTAAAGCATGGAAAACTATGCTTGTATAAGGGTCTGTCGAATTTGAAACCACATTCAACTGCATAAATTAAAAAAAATGGGAAGGAAGGAGGTATAACTATATCTGAGGAAGAATGGACAATAATTTGGAGGTACCAATGGAGATGTACCAGCTCACAGAAGTGGAGGGAGTTTGGATAGAAAAGCCTAATTAGGTACTTTATTACACCTTCTCAGAAGTCTCATTATGATAATAATTCCTCTGTCTGCTGGAGGAACTGCTGTCTGCTGTTCTGTCATTAAGGGCTATTGGAGAGAGATACATAATGCCCTACAGGATATCTTAAACTGTGAAATACCCCTCGAGAGTAAGGCTATGTTTTTCGGACTCATACCTGAGGAATGACTGAAGAGATAAACATTTAATAAATGTCTTGCTGGTCGCCTGTAAGAAGAGTATAACCAGGAAATGGTTATCACAAGAGAGCCCAACTTTAAATCTACAGATGGATGGACATTTATAAAATGGAGAGGATAACTGCATTTGTTAGAAATTGGCTTCATACTGGGACAACTGGGTCAAATGTGTCACACCCCATAGGCCTGATTTTATTGTCACAAACCAATGAATGTGCTATACAAAAAGGATCACTCCCTACCTGTACATAGTTATATTGCTGTTGTGTGTTTTTCTTTTCATGATTTAGACATAAACCAAAAGTGTTATTTGTGCATTTAGAACAGACAACAGATGTAAGATGTATGCATATGTGTTATACCGGATGAATATCTGAACTGAACGTCATATTTTTTACAAAAAAAAAAAAATGCTGATTTTCATCAGCTGCTTTAACTCTTATGGCATGAGGATAATTTCTCTGCAAACTGGGTTGAGTTACTGTTGAGTTCCAACTTAATTCGAGATAATGACAAACTGAATGGTATGATCTTGGAGTTGGTAGCTACAGCCTCTGATCATGTACCTTATCTGATGATTGGCTTCACTACGAACCCGCAGAACCTCTTTGCCCTTCAGCTCCAGTTCTCTGGTCAGAGTGTCGATGGTCTCGTTCAGGGAGTGGATCTCATGGTCCAGACTGGTGATGCGGTTGCTACGGGAACACACCTCTGCTTCGAGGTCTGAGAGACGAACCAGGAGCTCTTGTTCCTTAAACACGTGTGTGCACATTAAATCATTAAAGTCTCTGTAAAGCGATACAAATATCTCTCCTGATTTGTTACCCCACAGAAAAATGTCTTACTAACCACCTTACTAAATTTGAATGACTAAAAAAGTGTTTAAAAATTAGGTTTTTAAACACACATACTGGTTTATTTTCCTTAGTGGGGACCAAAGTTCGTCAGTGTTTGTACAGAACATAAACATACATGCACGTGTCAAATTTTCTGTTCAACAAACAAGTAGAGAAGCAACGTTCACCTGCTTTGGTCCCAACCTAAGTGTGTATGTGAGCCAATGTCCACTGGAGAAGTTCTGTCCTCTCCTCCTAATGCACTGTGACACACATTATCATTTAAACACTTTAGTGGGGACCAAAGTTTGTCACACTTTGTACAGAATACAAACGTTAACCGCACAGGTATCAAACTTCCTGTTCAACAAACAAGTAGAGAAATCAATTTCACCGACTTTGGTCCTAACTAAAGTGTGCATGCAAGTATGTGTCCACTGAAGGAGCCCTGGCCTCTTCTCTTCTCACACACATGCTGGTTTATAGCTTTAGTGGGGACCAAAGTCCATCAACATCAATGTCTGTCAGTGTTTGTTCAGAATATTAACGTAAACGCAGAGGTGGAAAGTAACGATATACATTTACTCAAGTTACTGTATTGAATACTTTTTTTGAGTTTTTTGTATTTTTTAAGTACAAAAAAAATCTGGATTTTGTATTTTACTTGAGTACGTATTGACTCAAGTATTGTACTTAGTTACTTTATAAATCCTATCCGTTACTGAGCAAAAATAAACATTCAGCACAATGAAGACCTACAGGGGGAAAATATACAGCAGAACCAGACGAATGATGATGTGATTATCACCAGCACTGGCGCGTGAACATAGAGGGCGTGGCCAAAAGTGACGTCATATCCTGTGTCGTGCCAGGCGCGTGAGCTCCAAAATAGTTTTGGATTTCTGACCCTTGTCATGTTTCTACTACCCTCACACCCCACGCAAAGTAACTAAGTAACTTTTACTTAAAGTACATTTCAAATGAACTACTTTTTACTTGTACTTGAGTACATTTTCAGATGACTACTTTTACTTCTACTTGAGTAATATTTCATCAAAGTATTGGTACTTTTACTTGAGTACAAAATTTTAGTACTTTTTCCACCTCTGCGTAAACGCTAAATTATCAAAGCACTTGTTGAGCAAAAATGTAAAGAAGGAACATTATTTTACAATTTTACAGTATATTATAATTAATAAGTATATATATAATTATACAAACAGAGCTGGTTTAGCTAAAATCCTGGTCACTCTCTCCCTCTTTGTTTATCAGTGGTACTGCACACTCACAGAAGGAGACTGCTCTTCTTCTCTACTTCATTTCCTCATTTTGAGGACATTTAAATAACGCAGCAGAGCTTTCCTGCTTATTTCAGCCAATATTATATATATCAAATATATAATGTGTAAGGAACATAAACACTGTATTTGCTTTATAGAGAATGTAATAAGATGTTTCGATGTTTTGAGATGCTAGAGGTGTTACCTGCTGGTGGCTGTGCTCCATGGCTTTCTCCAGCTCTCGTTTAGCAGCACTATTTTCTTTAAGGTGAATCTGCTTGAGATGCTCAACAGCTGAAGCATGGAGGTGGTTCAGCTCTGCACGAAGAGAGGCTGCCAGATGGAGACAGTGCACTTCACTGACAATATGTCTGACAAAACACACTAAAATCACACAATTTAGCCAAAATGTAAAAAAAAAGAAGTATGCAAATGTATCGTTGGCTAGCCATTTTTAGCAATACCAGTCAATAACAACAATCTCCAAACAGCGTAGCAACATGTCTCCAGTTAAAAATGAAACAGTACTATGCGTTACTGTGGAGAAAATACAAAAGAAGTGCTTATCATCGTAAAAAATAGTAAAAGGTGGCACAAAATCTAGGTCCAGGTCACCACAGAAGAAGGATAAGAAGTTGTAATTTGAGGACACGGATAAAGGGCGACAGTAGCTGTTGATACATGATGGTGTTTCACTGCTTCCATCTATACTTCATCTCCATCTATTTGCTTCTTGCTCTGAGTCAAGGAATGCTTTGGTTTCCTCATCAGTCCACTCTTTTTGATGTGGGTTTAAGCAGGTGTTATATCCATTTTTTGTGCAGTCGTTTATTTTCTATAAATTACTGTATATTTGGTGGTTGTAGGCTATTTTTTTTACTCTGTTATGCTGTGTATTGCTTTGCAGATGTTGAAAAACATTTGATGTGATTTGACATTTGCCTTCTAATCTGCTAGTTTCTAGTTTTGTCAGATGATTTCTAAACATTTATTTTAGGAATATGTTTTCATTTAAATTATTCACATTTATTTTTAAACTGTAAAGCAACTGTGACTAATTACAGGTGCAGCATTTCATTATCTGTACCTCTTTTTAAACCTCTTAAACTTCAGATTTAATTTCAAGGTTGGCTTGAATACTGTTTGTTTCATTAGCCCGTTAGTTCATCTGTTACCTTACAGTTGGTGCAAGTGACAGATTTGTGCTGTTATTGGTCAATAAATCCATAACAACCTCGTATCATATTGTAAATCATGTGACCTGAGATAAAACTAGATTCCATTCACAGCCTTGAGAAAATCTGCTGCTCTTACTGGCAGGATAAATGCAGTAAAACCAAAAATGGGCAGAGCATTTCAGAGCTGGAGGAATTGTCTTGGATTATCGGTTGTGCATGAAATGTGAGCCTCTGTCTGGGCTCATCTGGTGGGAGAAGATAAATAGAATTTTATTGTCTCTGTATTTTTCACTGAATAAAACATATTAACTGTTTGGGGCTCAGGACAGAGACAATCCAACCCAAAACAACCTAATAATCAGCTATTTTTCTTCCAATCAGTCATACTGTATATTTAATTGCTGTTAGATCTCCTGAAAAATATAACTTTACTTTACTTGCTGTGGTTTGAGGTTGTCCACAGTGATGAGTTATTTATTAATTACCAAGCTTCGCTTTCCCCTCATCCTCCAGTTCAAACCGCAGTGTCTGCAGCTCCTGGTCTGACTGCTGTCTCAGGATATCTAAGGTCCTCCTGTGGGCCTCCTTCAGAGCATGGACCTCCTCCCTCTGCTCCTGCTTCAGGCGCTCCTCCAGGGCCTAGCAGTGAGGAAAGAGGAGGATAAAGAAAGAGGAGGCATTACAGTATCAGTATGACATGCTACATTACATATACATATAATTGAATACTATAATAAAAATTCTTAGTGCAAGGATACTCTGATAAAATAGTTCTACAATTAGCTGGGAAAAATTACCTAATTATAAGGTAAATTAAACTCAGAAGATAATGACAACATAACCAGCTCTGTCCCACTTCCACACTAATTATCAGCAATTTAAATTATCAGCACATTAAAAACACTCAAAATATTCAATGCTGAGGTATCTGCTTGCTGATGAGGCTTTGACATTTATCCAAAAATTCAGTTGCTCATAATTATAAGAAATAGTTGAATTTGTGAGACAGCACCACTAAGATCCTGATTTATGCTACATCCATACAACACAAAACAATCTAGCTGATGAGAACAAAATGCTGATTTTGCCCATTTCAGAAATGATTACAAACAAATGAAAGAGAAAATCAGTGAAAATAATTATTTTATTCTTCTTTCTTTCCTTTATTAAACCGATGACAAGGTGAAACTGAAAAGTGTTTACAGTGATTTTCATTGATAATGAAAATGCTAATTGTAGAGTGAGACGTTGTTCTTCTCCATTCAGACTTAACAGCTGCCCCAAAACTCTACAACTAAATTAGAGCCAGCGTTTTCAAAATTCCTCTTCAAACGATTTTGGGTTTCTGAAAACTCTGAAAGGAAAATGTGTAGATGTAAGCTTGGAAATAATGTGACGACTGATTAGCATAGTAACACAAATAGGTGAAAATAACCACAAAATACACAAAATACATCCTTTTGTTTAATTGAGT
Organism: Microchirus variegatus; assembly: GCF_963457635.1. Classification (NCBI taxonomy): domain Eukaryota; kingdom Metazoa; phylum Chordata; class Actinopteri; order Pleuronectiformes; family Soleidae; genus Microchirus; species Microchirus variegatus. The sequence goes on along the minus strand of NC_139802.1, from coordinate 26,424,501 downwards.
CCATTAATATTGCGCTGTGAAGACACTGATCATTCATCTGTAAATAGAAACAGTGATATTTGATCATCTAATTTTTCCACACATGTTAAAAATGTGCAATTGTTTGTGCTCAAATTTAACTTAACCAAACTGAACTTTTCAATTTAGTGGAAAGTTAGTAGAGAGTTTTAAGCACATATTAAATGTTTTAATTGTGGTATATATTTAGTTGGTATTTATTTGGTTTTTAAGGTGTTTTTAAATATTTAGTGTATATATTTTTTGATTTGACATATTACATGATATTTATTGTAGATTTACAAATTATTTGTGATGTGCCTTTGTATAAAAACAGTAGTCTTCCCATTAGACTCAGCCTATATAAAGGAGTACGCTCCAGTGTTTGGGGGATTGCATGGTGCAATGAGAACACAGGAATGGCCCCTGAACTCAGATTTAAACCACACCAGCCCTGATTTCACATTCCAAAATGGCTGCCACCATACACACACTGCTACTTTTAACACTTACTTTTTATTTTATTTATGAATAGCACTTGTAATGCATTAAGTGATGCAAGATTAAAGGGATACTTCACCGATTTGAATGTGGCTTTGTATTGCTAGAATAGCAGTAGTATTTTTTAGAAAATGTGCTTCCCTCCCTCAGTTTTTCCCTGACTTGTAAACAAATCTGTTTTCCCTTATCCAAATGTGCCCTACTGTGACTCACAGTTCAAATCGGTGAAGTATCCCTTTAAGCTTCTAAGCCTTACAGTCAAACGTTAATTTCTCTTGGCTTCACGGGCACACAAACCCCCCTGCTGGTCAAAGACTATTAAACAGCCAGATACATTGTTGGTCATTTTATCAATTTGTAATACACTCAAGACTGTCCTGCAACAGTGCAGGCATGGGAATGACTGCCAAGTAAAATAAATTAATTCAATTTAATAAATGCATTTCATTTATCATTCCTGTATTCATTCATATAAAAAATAGTTTGGTGTATTACGAGTATGTAACATGACAATACAATGGAATCTAATTTTAAGACGATTCCTTCGTTTTTGGAACAACTTCTGCTTTGGCGCAAACTTCTTTGCAGTGTACAAATGAGGCAGAGAACTCCACAAGTTGGGATACATTCTCCTCTCCAAATACTAAACGGGGTCCTCTGTCCTGGGAATGTTTGATTCGGCCAAATACCTCTGGACTTCGACTGTGGCTTCAGCAATCGCATTGTGGTTTTTCTGGCTCTCCTTCACTGTGGCATCTAAATAATGCTTGTTTCCAGAGAAGCATAAACAGATTGCATAAGTGAGAGTCAAACTTAATCCAGACTGACCTTTAAACAAAGCCAAATAATTACCTTACCATTACAGCATCCTTTGATAATGTTGATGCTGCAGCTGGAGATGACTGGGAACATTGTAATGATGGTGCATTCAGTTAGTCGTTTTACAACATCATTGGCCTTTGTTGGGCTAAAGAAACCAATGTTTGAAGCAAGGTAACTAGCAACATGGTGTTCATACTTAACAGGTTTTGGAGTTTGTCCCTGAGGATTCTGATGGAGTGCTTGCCCATTTCTCTTGCCAGTAGGATTTTTCCAAGTTTTGCCTCTTGCCAGATCATCTATTCTACCATGTTTAATAACGGTATCACTTTTGAGCCAATGCCCTTTTTTTCCTCCGACAACGCCACAGTGGATTCATTTAAGGGTGAGAGAATGGTCAGGCACGCAGTTGCATTTTTACATTCATCAGATGTTAGACCAGGGAGGTTGGTTTGTAAAGTTGCCAAAGCTGCCCCCACAGGCTCCCTGAGCTCCACCAGTTGCTGGAGCATGTGAAACGTGCTGTTCCACCTGGTTTCTACCTCCTGAAGCAGTTTTAGTTTGGGTCTCCCCATCTCCCCATCCTCCTTTAGACAAAAAGACATAAAGGAAGTCATGTTATTGTGACATGCAGAAATATGAAACAAATAATACATTAACAGATATAAAAACATCAGAGAACTAACTTCTGCAGTTGTGCTGCTTCGGAAATATCCCACCAGCTTTCTCACCTTGGAACACATTGAGAACAGGACTGGGGTGGAGAGCCTTTTTTACAGGTTGCACCATCAGTCATTCCTCCATGAGGGATGTCATCACACAAGCTATATTTCCTGCTGTGTGTGCCTGTGGGAATTTTACTGCACTCAGTAAAGCTGACTGGACACAGGTTTCCAACTATATAATGGCAGGTCACAGCCAGGTAGACATCCATGTTAATGGATGTCCACATAATTTGCTGTTAAGGTGACTGTTGCTACATTTCCTCAACTGTTGCCTATACAGCCTAAAGAAAAAGAAGAAAATATCTCAATAGTACTGTCATGCTTCATCCATGTCACCAAACACACCTACTTGTTGGGAGGACATAGTTTGGATCCTGTTTTACCACTCGGCAGCAATGTGGATTAGTGGTTAGCACTGTGAAGAAGGCGCTGGGTTCAATTCCCAGTTTGGGACCTTTCTGTGTGGAGTTTGCATGTTCTCCCTGTGTCCACGTGGGTTTCATCTGGGTTCTCGTTTCCTCCCACCATCAAAACAAGTATGAATGTTAGACACATTTGGTCAGGTTGGTCCATTGTGGCGGCGCTCTGTTGAAGCGACTCTGATCAACCCTCCAGCTGACCTTGTACTTTTCGTTTTGCAATTACAGTGTGATAATAACAATGAAGATGGTTTTCTATCCTTTCCTTTTCATTTAAACTCCCTAAATCCTGTGTCCTCCACTATGCCCAATGGCTGGGTGCCTTTGACAATCATTGACACCAAGGCGCATCCAGCTCCTTTATGGTCACTGGGAGAAAAAAAAGAAAAGTTTTTTAAATATATTATTAGTTCTTACAATTTCATTATTAGAGTTGATTAGGAAATATGTCAGGAATAGAAAAGTATGTTCCACTCATATGTTTGAATTACTCACTTGGGCTGGGTCCAGCCACATCCCCTAATAATTTTCATGCAAAGCATGGTTACGGTGTTGTTGTTGTATCCCAATTCTTAAGCACACAACAAACACTTCACCATGGATTAAAAGAAAAATACATTGAAAAAATATAGTACATTGTATAACAAACATAAAACACATGTAATAATGTTGCTGAAAGTGAACTTACCTTATTGGGAGAGATCAGATCAAAATGTTCACTTTCTCACAGGCTCCAGGCTGTATGTCACATACAAACCAACAAATTGCCAACACTAACCCACCAAGTGTGAGTGGATCATTGCAGGATGTAAATTATATGTTCTTATATCATCAAAACTCAAACCACTTCCTGAACCAGTGAGGCTCCGAACGTCATCACTGATCCATATGAACTTCACTAAACACTTACAGGATTTGTCGACACCTGCCCTGAAGCATCGGCACGGTACGACCCATCACTAGTCTGTTTCACAGTAAATCAGTTGTACACATAATACTGATGATAATAATAATAACCATGGACATGTTGTACGATGTTTGTCTGCACACAAATTACCATGTAGAGCGCTGGTATTGCTAACAATGGCGAGCCCAAGTTACATTTGCGTTCATGTTTATTTCCAGCTTCTCAACTGGAATGCTGTGATCAAGGGGTTCAAGCTTCACTCCCACCTCTGAGTTCCAATGTAAATAGAACAAAGTCTTTATTCTCCTCATTTTGCTAAAAGTTAAAGTTAATTAACACTGAGTTTAAATATCAACAAATCCATTGAAATTCAAATCCCCCCAAAAAAACCCAGACCCATTGAACAGTCTCATTTTCATAGTTGCTTAACCCTTTGAACAAAGACCATTTTGGCTGTTTTTTTCTGTCTAAAGATATAAGTATAATACAGAGGATATAAGATTGTGCAATATAGAGTGTCTTGTATCCTTTTTAAGCACAACCTAGGCAATCTGAATGATGAAAAAACAATTATTTGAAAATATGTCACAGTTCAAAGTTCACTTGGCTTGTTTTTATGAACAAAAATATCTATTTTGTGACTTCTGCACAAGTATTGCTACTTTATATCACTGCCAAATATGCGATGGGAAGAGAAGAGTGTGGAGAAGGAAAGGAACTGCTCATGATCCAAAACATACCACCTCATCAGTGAAGCATGGTGATGGTAGTGTCATGGCGTGGGCATGTATGGCTGCCAATGGAACTGGTTCCCTTGTATTTATTGATGATGTAACTGCTGACAAAAGGATGAATTCTGAAGTGTTTCCAACAATATTATCTGCTCATATTCAGCCAAATGCTTCACAACTCATTGGACGGAGCTTCACAGTGCAGATGGACAATGACCCAAAGCAAACTGCAAAAGCAACCAAAGAGTTTTTTAAGGCAAATAAGTGGAATGTTATACAATGGCCAAGTCAATCACCTGACCTGAATCTGATTGAGCATGCATTTCACTTGCTGAAGACCAAACTGACAGAGCATCACCAGGGATGAAACCCAGTGTCTGGTGATGTCTATGCCTTCCAGACTTCAGGCTGGAATTGACTGCAAAGGATTTGTAACCAAGTATTAAACAATGAAAGTTTGATTTATGATTGTTTAGTTTGTCCCATTACTGTTGGTCCCCTAAAAAGTGGGATGCACGTATAGAAAGTCATTCCAAGACTGTTCACTTGATTTGGATGTAAATGCCCTCAAATTAAAGGTGAAAGTGTACCATTAGAGCACATCTTGTTTGTTTCATTTTAATTCCATTGTAGTGGTGTATGGAGCCAAAAAAAAGTCCCAATATTTTTGTAGTAGTTGGTTATGGTTAGAGTAAGTCCCCAGGACACAAATTACCCTCTAGTTATGGAGACCAGACTGTGTGTGTGTGTCTCACCCTGATCTGGTGCTGCCTGGCCTCCTCCATGGTGCTGAGAGCACAGCAGTGAGCCTCCTGTAATCGATGCTCTCTCCTCTGATGGTCTCTCTGCATCTCTGCAAACACAAACAGATACATTAGTGCTGTACACACTGTTAAAGTATGTGTTTCCATTTGTCCTAATAGTACAGATGACATCATGCTGGCTTCAGACACATTAAATAGAGCATGAAAACATATCATTTTGTTTTGGAATTTATGTTCCTCACACAAAGAGAGTCTTTTTTTTGGTTTACCTAATGCTAACCTTCTGGTGTGAATAATCATGTCTAGAAATGTTTTACTGCAGCATCAATGCCAACCTCAGTGGCCTGTTGACAATGAACACCACCTAATGGTTCACCAGTCCTAAATGATTAGAAAAATCACTCAGGGAAGCTTGACTACTGAATAGCTAATGCTAACAATACCCATTTCTATCAAGTGGTTCAGTTTGAGTTAGTTCAGTATGTTACCCATTCAGTAACTATTGTTTACTGTTAAGGGCCTTTTATTAGACTTTTTTATTAGAAATGTGCTATTATTTCGAACACGGGTTGGAAAATTCACATTCAACTGTAGCGCCTGTTGGAGTAGTATGCCTTAAGATCCAGCAGAGAGCGCACTTTAGATTTCTTACCATGACAGTGACTTTGGTGGAAAAAACACAAGGTGTGCCAAATATCCATAGCTCTCAAAGCTGGTTCAAAAATATGTGTGTTCCACTCTGAACGTATATTCTCGTCAGTAATATTGTTTATAAAAAGAGACCCGCACTTGATCCTGATCAGGTTGACAGACTTGTTTCATAATATTAGAAATTAAGTTTGCATTTACAATCAGATGTGTTAACTTCCTTATTACATTCAAGTTAAAAGCTGTTCCTCATGTTGTCAGTGATTTCTCGTTCAGGTATTGTTTATTCCATCCGACTGAGTGCTGTATGTTATGAACACAAGCAGCATTGTTAATAAAGTAGCAATTATTAAAAGTGTAAGTAAACTGTGACATTTGTGGTGTATTCAGGGAGTGGTGACAGGGAATAGGGATGTTCAAATGTTGATTTGAAAGTGTGATTTTTAGAATAAGGTAAGATACCTATTACTGTTACAGTATTAAAAATTATACTTCCAGTGTTTAGGAGCCTCAAGGTTTACCATTTGACCAGCAAATGTCACAAGCAACAGCAACCAGACTCTTATTGGCCAATGTACCCACACGTGCAGTGCTTTATCGGCTGTCTTCCTCTAAATGGGAACATCCAATTTAGAGGGGATTATTATTGATATTGTGCCAATCTCAGCTGACATAGAGCGATAGGTGAGGTAAACCCTGGACAGTTCACCAGTCCATCGCAGGGCCACATAGAGACAAACGACCATTTCACCCTAAATGGGAACATATTTACAAAATTTACATCATGTTCTCTTAGAAAATACCTGAAACTAGTGATTAAGACCATTAACAGCTCAATAAACTGTAACTCTTTGCAAGCAGTGGTCACCACCTGGTGGCTGATGGGAAAAAAAAGGACTATATAAGTTAAAGGTAGATGTGGCACTTATCATTGGTTTGAAATCCTGTTTGACTAGAGCCCCTTCTATGCCAATTCCAATTCCTTTCAATTTGTACTCTGCTTATTAATACCTGGGATTGGCTCCACCTTGAACCATAAACCTCAAAGGTTAAAGGTATATTTCACTGATTTGCTATAATCTTTGTATTATTAGAATACTGGTAGTATTTTCGATTGATTATGTTTCCCTCAGTTTCCCTGCATCATTTTGCACCATTGCAGACCTTTTTGGCACAAGGCTGGAAACCGCATGTTTTAGACCACGTGTCAAACTCAAGGCCCCACGTCATTTTATGTGGCCCGCAAGATCTATGCTGCTTTAATGCGTGTGTCGACCATAAACTACATTTCCCATAATGCATGGCGACTGTGTTACCGTGAAGTCACGGCATCCCGCCACTAGTTTGCAGTGTATCATTGTATATTCATCATGCGACGAATGAAATTGAAATATCCACAAATGATCCCAAAATGTCCAGGAAGAGAAAGATTGATGCAGAGGGAAGGCAGTTTCAAGACAGATTGGAAGGCGAATACATGTTTGTGCTTCAAGGAGAAAAACCGGTATGTCTTTTGTGTTATGAGGCGGTGTCGGTCGTGAAAAAGTAAAATCTACGTCGGCATTTTGACACCAAACAAGGAGGCAAGTATGCCAACGTTAGCCTTCAAGAAAAACAACAAATTGTCAAAGAATTAAAAGGCAAACTGTGATCGCAGCAGAATGTGTTCACAAAAGCCATAACCAAAAACGATGCTGGAGTGAAAGCTAGCTTTATTGTGGCTGAAGAAATCACTCGTGCTTCAAAGTCTTTTTCTGAGGGTGTTTACATTTAGTTACATTTATTCTGTCTTACAGTTACATTTGGCCCTTTGAGTGCAACCATTATGCTGATGTGGCCCTCATTGAAAATGAGTTTGACACCCCTGTTTTAGACCTACACATGGGGGGCTGGCCCTCACTTCAATGTAAACATGGTGTCCGACGTCTTCCGTCAAAGCTACGCTAACAGACTCTTGCTCTGCGGAGAAATCTGAGAAGTGACGACGATGGTGGAAGGTGGTTTTCAAACTGATATGGCAGGAGAAGAATTTGAACATCTGATGGTGGAATCTGGCACTTGTGTGAGCCGCAATACAGCAAGGGACAGTTGAGAATGATGGAGGAGCAGGAGGAGGAGGCAGCCGCTACAGCTGAGGTGCAAGACCTGTCTGTCAGTGAGGATGAGGAGGCCGGGCTGACTTGAGCTGGGACCGACTGCTGGTGTCAGTGCTTACACTGTGTTCCTATGAACACAGTGAGAGTCCTTGTGCTGACGTGAATTTCATTGATGGCAATTTCCTCTTGAAGAATTCTCAGTATCTGCCCAGGAAACAGCAGAATGTGTAACAGAGCACCCCAGCTTTCTCCAAGCTTGGATAGATTGCTCCTAGAGACATATTTCAGTATCCTAAAGGTGCACGCCAAAGCCAGCAGGAAGAAATAGATGTATTAAGTATTTTGTTTTTTACTTTAATATATATTTTATTATTATTTTTCACCCTGTGGATAAGTACTGTCAGCTGAGCTAAGGTTAGCATCTTCATAATTCATTTACATCTATGGTACTGTAGGCAGAAATAGCTTGCATCACTAACATTGTGCTCTGTGTTACTTTGTGGAAGGGATCCTGCACGGCAAGAGACAGGCAAAAAGCAATGGTCCTGTTTTACCTGCCTGTGTTGTTCAGAAAGTCAGAATAAGATATTCAGTTCATGTTGGTTGTGATTTATTTAGAGTATGTATTAGAGAAATAGAGATTTAATTTGGGCGAAAAGGTTGACAACAAACACTTCGGAAGCTCATCTTTTTCCTGAGATAACGGTAGCAGAATGAAGGACTTGCCTTGCATCATCTTTTTACTGTGCACCATCTAACAAATAACTATTCAGCCTCCACAGGTGTATACTGTTGAACTGTTGTGTACACAGGAGTGCAGGATAAAGGGAATTGTTATTATTATTATTGTTCACAAAAGGAAAATTCTGTGCCATCATAGTCAAGGGTACAGATTCAAATAATCAAAAAGGACAAATCTAAAAAAGTCTTGCACAATATACAAACTAAAAAAAATAATAATGAAACAGTGGAATCTGATTTGGCACAGCTGGAGGAGTCGGGAAAGAGCAGCAGACACTCTGGCTGAGTGTTTCTATGATCTTGGTGGTGTGTGGCGTGAAGGTTTTCTTCAAGACTTGATTAAACTGTGTTTCTCCTGTAAAGAAAAGGGAATATAATTATACAGAACATCTGAAACTATGCTAGAATTTTTTCCCCAGAAATATGCAAACCTTTTAGCAAAATATGCTGACTGAGTTAGCTGTGAACATTCTAATTTCGGTAATGATGCCACTGTGAGAACACATGGTAACCAAACTGCTCCATTCCCTGGAATGAGAATGCCTGGTGTTTGGAGGGGTTCTGTGCACTGTGAAATACCTCCAGTAGCCCTGTGTGCAATTAAATAGAGAGGACACACATGAGAAATAAAAGCATGAGCATTAGGATTGGTACAGGATTTTGTGTACAAGGGAAACTATTCTCACCAGTATGTTTGTGTATAAGTGTGAATTGGGTTGTTCCCTGATGAGTTTTTGGATAGACTTGGAACAGTCCATGGCCAGCACCTTGACATCAAGGTTCACAGCCTCAGTCATGCCCTTCTGAAACCAATGGTTCCATTGTTACAGAGCTGGTGGCCTCTGTAGCCCTAAAGAGTAAAGTAAGATAATTACTTAGGTAATTGTTATCACCATTTTCAAAATAGCAATTAGAATGTTCCATTATTATTATAAATATTATTATTATAAATATTATTATTATTATTATGCTGCTATTTATTCTTATTTTACCTGTATCAGTTCTGTGTGGAGTATCCCCTTTGTGTCATCTACCATAAACGTGTATTTTGCACTAAAACTTAGCGTGTCACATCGTCCCTCACCTGTATAAAGGCTGTAAACAACACTAGATGTTAGCACACACTGAACATTCCCATCATGTTCTTCTTGAACAAACTTGAATAATGATAACTTGAATTATTCTCAAGCAAAAACAGGGCAGCATTACTTTGCTGAAAAGCTAACATACTGTACAGTTTATACAACTTTTAAGTAATTATCTATCAAACATGACTTTTATAACTTTGCTCCTTTACTGCCAACAACTATATCAAATTGTATATGATGTTATGAGAAATAGAGTTGACTATTGGTGACAGTCTTACCTCTCTGCAATGTTTTCCTGCTGGAAATGGAGACTTTTACATGTCAGTGTCCTCTCCAAACTTCAGGTAGTTGATATTCAGAATGTTTACACCATTCTGAATCTCTGACCTCGAAACTTACTGATTACCCTTTTCTTGTTTGAAATTTTGATCGCGGTACAAAGAAAATTAACACCATATCGAGGGGAAAAGATGTTAATCACAAATCTGTGATGGATTTGCCAACTGTTTACACAATTAGTGTTTTGACTACATTTGGTAAGCAAGGGGTGTAGCCTATGGCTATAGACATTTCTACTACATAGATGACCACACATACATAGATTTATTAAACATTCATCTTTGCAGCAGCAAAATACTCCTTAAGGCTTTATAGATGATGCATGGATGGAAGTTGCAGGAAAGATTGCTTGTTGGTAGGGTTCAGGACATGTTTTAACCTTTAAGCTGTTGGTTCAGTAGCTCTCTTTCCTGGTTGAACTGGGACTGCAACTGCTGGAGAGCTGACTGCGACTGAGACAACTGCAGCTCCAGGGACTGTTTCAGCAGTGAGATCTGAACAGAGGAAGACACAGGGAGGGTAAGGCAGTGATTACGAGTGTTCACACTGGAGGGCACAACAAGCATTACTGAAATGGACAAATGGGATGATAATTAAAACCAAAGCTCAACAAGTCAATGTGCCAGTGACCTAAACATAAAAAAGTAATTGCAGCTTCAAGTGGTTTTCTACCTCTGACTGTGCAGCAACATTACATAAACTTTCTGTCAAAATCCAATCTCCAGATTAAGACTGGACTTCCAACACTGATCGCCCCCCTGTCTTTGCATTTTCTCCTGTGTCATTCTCTACTTCTTAGAGCAGAAGTATGCAGGATTTCTACCCTCATTAACAGCTTTGGAGTCATTGTGATGGTTCAATGACTTCAATGACTCCACTCTCTCAACCATCTGTTATTGGATACACAGCCAGCTACGTATGAGCTTTGATATGAAGGCAGCCATGAGGTTAGATTTAGATGTTCGTCGTGGCATTTTGTTAGAAGAAGCGAGGAAAAAAAGTGGAGGATAAAACGTTAGGCCCTTTTTGGTTCTTTACAGGTAGGGAACACAAATTATTATGAATTACCTGATGAATTCACATGTATTAATCAGTTCATGGAGGAACATGACATATTAACTAAGGTACTGGAATCATCATGACATACTGTATGAGCCATTAATGATTTTGATTTATAGCCAAATCTGGAGTTGAAAGGACAAGACAAGAAAAAAACCTGGCTTAAAATTCAAAGTCTGATAGTCATGATGAATTCAGCATTAAGGTGTTTGACACATAGATGATACAGGAGATGAATGCAGGAGCTGACACTTTAGTAGCCAAATAATGCTGTGTTTCCATCATGGTATGGTTCGGTTTGGTACAGTACGGTATGGAACGGTAAAGACCTGAGTCAACCTTGCATTTCCACTGAGGACAGTACCTATTTCTTGGTAGGCGGGGTGTGGGCTGTGCCCAATGTTCAGGTCAGTGTGATACATAGCAATGAAAACAAACAACAACATTGAACACAACACAACAGACAACAATGGAGGACATGCAGCAGCTGGTTTTTTTCCTGTTGGGTTTGAGGCTGTTTGTGTCAACAAGACATCCAGCTTTGCGTTTGCATTTGAAGAGAAAGAGAGCAGAAAAAAACAGGTTGTCAGCTGTCCTTTGTGGGTGGAGGCGGTCCAGCTCCACCCTGACATTACCATACCATTTTCAGCGAATGGCACCAAAATGGTCGGTGTTGGTTATTTTGGTTACTATGCAAAATAACCAGCAATGCAAATAAATACATAAAAACCAAACCATTCCACAAGATGGAAACATGGCGGTGAACATAAACCTAGGAGTTCCATTACAGGAGCACAAACCATTAAATGTTGCGTAGATATTGGATCTATTAGTGGCCTGAGTGTCTGCGAATGACAGAACTACTTCAGTTGAGTGGCTCTGCTCCTTCATACGTCACTCTTTCTTACGCTGCAGTGGATACCAGAGGGAACCCAGCAGGATTTACATTAACTACTGTAAGGTAAGATGGATTTATACTGAGAGGATGAGGAGAAGGGCTGGGATGAAGATTTGGGGCTTCTTCATTGGATATGGACTTAAATAGACAGACAGATGACCTGCACGGTTTATCCTCTCTCTCTTTGTGTCCAGTGACTGTCAGTTAATCATTTTTAAACTTAGAGAATGTTAAAAACAAGATTAATGAGGTAGAAATAGCTTCAACAACCTGCAATGTTAATTAAACATGCATTACTGCACACACACACATGCAGCAGCCCAGATCTGGGACCTTAAAATACCTCAATGAATAAAAAATCATTATAGATAATGATGTGCACATCAGCAAACCTTCAAACTTACATAGACCAAGTGTTTGTACCTGCCATGTCACAAAAGCCTTAAAGGTACAATATGCAGTATTTATGGGTTTATATGACCCAAAATCCACTTTTTTATACATATTATGTGCTCCTGCATTGTCTAGTCGCTGTATAATAGTTTTTGTTTCATTTTCGTAGTGTTTCAAAAAGTCATGTAAAATAACATGACCGTGGACCGCGGTTGCATAGCCACTGTTAGCAGCGAGACGCCATGTTTCTACAGGAGCCTGTAAGGACAAACGCGAGAGAACAAAACAAGCGTCTCTTTACTTGTAGCGGAAGTCCCGCCTCCTCTCTCTCCGCTTCGTCTGCTACGGCCGCGGTAGCTCGCCCTCTCCCTCGCCTCACGAACCTCATCTGCTGACACGGAGAAAGACGACGAGGACGACATTTGACCAGCTGAGGATACCGTAGCGCTCAGGGAAGGGAGGGGGTGAGCAGAGCAGCAGGTCTTTGTTGTAAATTTCAGCCTCTCCTCTAGATGGCATTATAAACTACTTATTTCCCCTTTAACATAGGATGGCACGTTATTCAGTGTATTATTTTTCATGCAAAAATATGTGTAAATAGTGTAAATGTTAGGTTAATCATCAATTAAACTCAGATATGTTATTTTGTGCCTGGTGTTTGTAATTCTTTGTTTGTATTTTCATAAAGTTACAAAGTTACTAAACAAGGCAGCAGTAGACAGTAGCTCCTGTGTCACACTGAGTTAAAAGCGGATTTCCCCTATGGACAAGGTAGGGAGGTAGATTCAGGCACATTACAACTCTTAAATATAAGAAATAGAAAAATTATGAGTTGAAACCATAATATACATGTGAGGAAAATAAAATGATGGGAGGGGAATCAATTGTTTATCATGAAAAAGAAACAGACATATGAACAGTAGCATAGCATATAATAAAAATAATATAATAAACAACAACAAAATCACCACATGCCATGGGATTGATCCACAAACTGTACAGACTGGTACAAAGATCTACACACTGCCTATACATACCCTCTAAATCAGCACATGCCAACATATAATAAAGGAATAAATGAATACATAAATAAAAATAAATAAATAAACATAAATGATAGCCCATAATAAATTATAATAGAAGGGACAAAAACATTGAATAATTCAGTAAATTAAATAGATAACAAAAGTTTAGGTCTTTTGGATGATTGGTGTAGATAATTCAAGATAAACAGCATCTATGAAAGTGAGCAGTCACTGCTGGCAGGTTAATATATGTGGAGGTTTCCACCAAGCGACTATCTTCTCTGCAGTTGTCAAATCCACCAAAAAGACATGCTTTTGGGGTTCTCGTAACTGGAGCTGAGCAAATGAATATATTATATGAGAATGAAATGTGTTAGTGCAAAGTACGAATAGAATAATTACTATGTGGTAAGAGTTCAGGAGCATTTGCTTAATTTTAAATGATAGTAAATATGTGCCCCACTCTCACCCTCCCTTATGCTGAAAAACTGGTCCACGCCTTTGTCTCCTCATACATATATTATATTATATTATCTCGTATAAGGTCTCCCTCGTGACCCTGGGGTCGTAACACTCGTCATTCACCAACGCATCTACGGCTATCATATCTTGTTTAATCCCTATGGAATTAGCATTTTATGCTCTTTACCTGTAGCACTTTGAGACTTTGATAATATAAAGTTTGTAATAAAGACAATGTATTAGTTGTGTTATTATTATTACAAATAATTAGAATATAATACTCGATTAGAATACACCCCATTTGTTAAAGTTAGAGCTAAAATAAAATCTGAAAAGCAACATCGGACTGAAAGCAACTGCTTCTGAACTCTTATTACATTTAACCTCTGCAGCATCATTTTTTTTTTTGAGGCGGGGGGTATTTGTCTAAAATAATTCACCAAACTGATTGTGGGTGGCTGCTGAGCCAGCTTGTCAGAAACTGTTTATCGAGGCCACCGGTGTATTGGCAAAATCAGGACAAGTCTCTTCAGCTGTGACTCAGCTGAGCTCCAAAATTCCCACAGGCACTCTGTGCTCAGCACACTCAGCCACAGGAGGCTGAGGAGACAAATGCCTGAACTCTTGGCCCAGTGTCGCACAGACAGAGCTCTAACTCTGAACTGAGCAGGTTATATTTAATATCAATGTATAGTATCTATAATATAGACTTTAATACACATATTGTCTTTCTTTTTGCATGTGTGTGTGTGAGGATAAAATGTATGTTAAATTTGGTTAATGTTTGATGTTGGAGAATTCTCATCATGCGTCCATCCATTTAGTATGTTGCAGGCAGCTTATTGTTGCAGAACTATGCAGGACTTTTACCCTCATTTAACAGGTTTGGAGTCATTGTGATGGTTAAATATCTTGTTCCAGGGTGATTGGGGACTGTCTCCACTCCCCCTACACTCTTAGAAATAAAGGGTTCCAAAAGGGTTCTTCTACAAGGGCTGAGGTTCTACCTACCTTTGCTTCTGAAAAACCCTTTCCCGAAGAGAGGGTTTTTTCAAGGGCTCTTGGGAACACTAATGGTTCCAGTAAGAACCATTTTGATCCAGAGAACTCTTTATAACCCCTTTCCAGAATAAATTGTTTTAAAACGGTTCTTGGTGGAACCCTCCAAAGGTTGAACCTTTATAAAAAGGTTCTACCTGGAGCCAAAAAGGGTTCTTCTATGAGGACAAGCCGAAGAACCTTATATGGTTCTACTTAGCACTTTTATTTGTCTGTCTGTTAACGGAAAACAGACAGTAGGCATTTAGTGGAGTCCTCAGAATCATAAGGTCTCGCAAAATCTCAAAAGCAAACAAAATAAATACATGGTCAGGAGAGAGAAAGGGAGTGGGGAGCATCAGCGGTGAGTTTTTATGACAGTAAAGATAAAGCAATAGACAATGGATGGATGTTTATGGTGGTGTCATAAAAAGATGTTCTCAGAAACTATAGGGGGAGCTCTATAGAATTAAAGGTGAAAAAGCAACCAGACTTGCAAGTTTCCACTTTAAAGGTCACATAGAGTGGTCCTGTTGCACATATATGTTAGTTATGGAGGTCTACTTACATACATTAACTTGTTTTTATGGTCAAAAACCTACTAGTTGCTGTAAACGAGCCGATAGAAATCTGTCTTTTCTGACGCTGTGCTGAGCCGCGATATTTCAGACATAAATCTCACCCCCAGAAGACAGTGTGTTGCGTTCTCAGCAGTGACTGAACTGTTTGTTTAGAACCTTCAGGGCTTCATAAACAAGGTAATGATGCAGATACACACTAAAAAACAGCGTTAAATGGAACTTCCGGTCTAGGTCCGCTTTAAACAAGAAACAATCAAACATAAAATGAGGCGGAACCAGCTGTGAGTCAATTAAATAAAACATGCAATACACAGAATTGTACACTGATTAACACCGCTAATAAAATCATAACATTTCCTATGAAAAGGATTTTGTGTCAGGTTAGGCCTTCAATTGTGATGGTTAAAGTGAGGGTAAGATGTTAACGAATGCATTATGTCAATGAGTGGCCTCACCCTGCATTTCATCTCCATTTTGGATTCTAAAACTAGAAACTGCATGTGCATATTGCAGAGTGTACACCTGCCTGCACCATGTGTGCTATGGGGATGAATTGACTAGCACAGCAGGATGTGCTCTATGCAGCATGACGAGCATGTTGTCCTTAGATCATGCTGCAGCATTTGGCTTTGCAAAAAAAAAAAAAAACACAGTAGACAGCTGATATTTAATCTTGATAAACCGCTTCAAAATGTCACACGCAATATCTGCACAGATCAGTGTTGTTTATTCTTTTTTTTTTCCTTGTTATTTTAGCACCACATTTTGTACTTGTCATATCCGACACAACAAAGCTTGTTGTTACCTCTTGACTCAATGTCAAGAAAATTTCACTGAGTGAGTCGGAACCGTCTGACAGATGAGGTGTGAAAAAGATAGTAAATGGTTTGTGTTTATATTTACTCATATTTAACTAATGACACATTGCTCCGATCTGTGCATCAGTGTGTGTCCTGGTTCTATCACAGGACGCTGGTGCCCCAGTTTTTATTTCTATTCCTACAAACCTGAACAGTGAAAAATCTACATTTATGAATGCCTGGAACCAGGTCACATCTGAACACCACCACCTATGCATCTAATGATACTGCTCTTATTCTGTGTACCATTAACATAGGAAACAAAGTCCACACAGAAATGGACTTTGGTCTTACCAGGGTTTCGAACTAGGGACCTTCTTTCTGTGAGGCAATAGTGTTAGCTACTACAATAACCATGTGACACATTTCTATATTTATCTGTAGTTTTAAAGGTGAAGTAAGTAGTTTATAGTGACACCTGAAAACCATCTCCGGCCAGAAGAAGCTGGACTCCCAGACTGTAGGGGACCAGAGGTGGGCTAACGACTTGTACTTATTCTTCAATAGGTTTGATCAGGTTTCTCCAGTGCTTTCAACACCATACAGCCAGCATTTCTGAAGGACAAGCTGGAGCATGCAGGAGTTGATCCTCACCTCACATCCTGGATTGTGGATTATTTGACTGATCGACCCCAGTATGTGAGGACTCAGGATTGTGTGTCTGACATGGCTGTCTGCAGTACAGGGGCCCCACAGGGAACGGTTCTGGCTCCGTTCCTCTTCACCCTGTACACTGCAGATTTCTCCTACAGCTCCCCCTCCTGTCACCTGCAGAAGTTCTCTGACAACTCTGCCATTGTCGGCCTCATCACAGACGATGACGACAGAGAATACAGAGAACTTTTTCAGGATTTTGTGGACTGGTCCCTGCGGAACCGCCTCCAGCTCAACGCGGAGAAAACTAAGGAGCTGGTGGTGGATTTCGGCAGAAGACGGCACTCTCCTCCATCACCGGTGAGCATCCAGGAAATGGACATAGAGATGGTGACATCTTACAAATACCTGGGTGTTCACCTAAACAATAAACTGGACTGGTCTGATCATGCTGCTGCGCTCTACAGGAAGGGTCAGAGCAGACTCTACCTGTTGAGGAGACTAAGGTCTTTTGGAGTGCAGGGTGAACTCCTGAAGACCTTCTATGACTCGGTAGTGGCATCAACCATTTTTACGCAGTGGTCTGCTGGGGCAGTGGCATCACAGCCGCAGACAGGAAGAGGCTAAACAGGCTGATTAAAAAAGCCAGCTCTGTCCTTGGATGTCCCCTGGAACCAGTGGAAGTGGTGGGAGAGAGGAGAATGGCTACCAAGCTATCATCTCTGATGGACATTCTCTCCCACCCCCTGCAGAACACCATCGCAGCACTGGGCAGCTCCTTCAGTCACAGACTCAAACATCCAAAATGTCTGAAGGAGCGTTATCGTAGGTCGTTCCTCGATGCAGCTGTTAGACTGTACAACAAGTACTACTCTAAGTAGACCACACACACACACACACACACACACACACACACTCTCCACGTGCAATATACTGTTCATTTTTCATACTGTCAAATTTTTTATACTGTAGTTTTCTCATCAGTGCAATATCCATATCCTTATTTAATATCCTTATTAAATAGCTCAACCTTGTTTTCTTACACTATAAATACCATGTGCATACTGTGTATATTCTGCAGACCGGTTATAATGTTCATTCTACATTCTATTTTTAAACCTATTTTTATAGTCAGTGTTAATATCTTTATATATTGTACTTTATATATTCTATTTCTTTTTGGTAATGCATGTTTATTATTTATTATTCTTATCTTTATTGTCTTGCTGCTGTAACACTGGAAATGTCCCCACTGCAGGACTAATAAAGGACTATCTTATCTTATCTTATCTTATCTTATTCGCATAGACTGAAACCTCCTAAAACATCTGTTACAACCTTGGGTCAGCATACATCCAGATGTAAACGTGTGTGTTACCTGCTCCAGCAGGTCCTCCACCTTCCTCTGCCAGCCTTCTCTTGCTGCCATCATCTCCAGTTCCTTCTGCTGAGAGAGCTGTGTCAGCGCAGACTGCTTGTCCGTTTCGTACTCCTCGTTTAGCTCCTCCTTCAACAAGCGCACTTCTTCCCTGCAGCGAGACACACAGACATACTTTTTTGTAATATGTAAACAAAATGTTGCTTTCAAATGTGTTCCTACTCCTTCTTATTAAAAATCACTTAACATGTGAGACACATGAGGACTGAGGATCTTACTGTAGTGCATCTCTCCACTTCTGCTCCAGGTCATCGGCCATCTTGTCCGTCTTCTGCTTCTCTTCAGTTCTGATGGACATCAATCTGGCATCATGCTGCTGTTTCTGGGTCTCAATTTCCTCCTGCAAAGACAAAAGATCCTCTGCTACTTCATTTCTCTTGTCTTTTTTGTCCTGCCTATCTTGTTTTTTGGACATTTGTCAGCCAATTTGACACCAAAAAGCCACATAAACCTATTTCATCCACATCTTATTATAAAGCAGGTTAAATAAGCTATTGGTTATGTCATAAAGAGTTTGCTGTCAACAAAATGCATACATTTTTGTTGATGTAATCATTGTGTCTTTGTTTGGTCTTTGTGAACAGAAATGATGAACACAGGGGCGGGTGGGGACAAGAAGAGTCTATCCCGTCAAACTGCTGAGCAAGTTGTGTCACAGGTGCGTCGATCCACAGTGCCACCATAACATTTAAAATTGACAGCCCTAGAAAAGTGTTTCACCTATGCAGATGAAAACTGGCAGACGTGATTATCAGGAGAACATCAAGAAAAAAGTCTCTTGGACCTATCACAGAAACACAACAATAAGGTGACCATTATGCCCATTTTGGTCATTTCGCATTTTGAACAAACTCTTCCTACGGCTTTTCCGCAATCAACTTCAATTTTGGACAGGCCACTCTGGACAAGATAAGGATTAAACTTTATCAAAAGCTGTCACATGGTATTGGCACTAGGGGACAGTAAACGTGTGGCTAAGTCTGATGACTCACCAAAAAGTATAAAACTGTTATAACTTTGCAATACAAGGTCAGATCACAACCAAACTTGCTATTATTGATAAGTCGCTCCACACCGCAACATGTGCAAAGGGACGGAAGGACCCGTTCATAACTGGTTGCCATGCACTACGGCATTGTTCCCAGGTAACACATGATCTAAACACACAGAGGTGAGTGGAGCTGATAGACTTAATCAATACTGTGTGAGCTCATTTAAGATTGGCTTGAATGTGACATAAATTACACACTACAGCTTTAACACTAACATTGCACTCCCTCTAAATGTAAGGGAATATTTGCAAGCTGCTCTCTGACCGGATGCAGCACTTTAATAGCCGGGGGCTGGATGACTCACAGTGCCCACTTCCTGCTGAAGAGTCTCCGGGGTTTATCTGCTGACAAGCTCATTTAGAGACCTCAAAGCTTTGAGGGAAAATAAATATAGACATTTTACAAATGAGGAGATGAGAAATGTTTTTTGCATTTTCAATACAAAGTTCTGATTATCTATAATGTAGATATTAGATATATTTAAAAGAATATGTAATGATGTTTGTTTCAAAAAAAATAGACTAAACACATTATCTAGAAGAGTGATCATGACATAGCCTACAGTTCTTCTCATGTTTACAAAAACATGAATGATAAGGTACATATAAAAAATAAAAAACTGACATAAATATATATACTGACACGAAAAATACTTATTTCTGCTGTAAACACTGAATTTTTACATCCATCTCTCCGCAACAATGGTCCGCATTAACAAACATGCGGGCCATTAAAGAGGTTATGTTATGCTTTATCTGAAATATACAGAAATGTAATGGTGGAAATGCATTGGTGGAATTGAAGAGGACTGAGAGTTCCCTTTTAAAAAAGAAGTTAACCAGGCTGGTCCATTTGGGAACAAAAGATCTCTTTTAAAAGGGAGACCTGGCCAAAAGGGAAGCAGCATAATTACTTTAAAGACAATAAACAACATGTACAATTAACAACATTAACACTTGTTTACATAAAATGCACACAGACAAGGTAGACTTCAATGATTTCACCAGAGATTTGAATTTGAACCTTGTGTTACTACAGTGCTTCTCAATTATTTTCTGTTATGTCCCCTTAGGATGAAGAAAAAAATGGCCAAACAGAATTTACGAAGATGTACATTCATCCATATATAATCAATTTTAAAATGTGCAATATTTTGGTTGAATCCTAGCAGCTGATGATAGTGTGTTGTTAAAGCCGTGGATCGATAAGCAGTATCAAAAAAAGTAGTAGAAAATGTTGACCTTGAATGATCCCCATTCCTAGTTCTGCATTTAATTCGCTGTTACAATCAATTGGTTTTATTCAACAGGTGAATAAACTCACTCACAGCCTTAGCCATACCCTCGATCTTGTTCTTGTTGTGACAAATTGTACAAATATAATTTTTTTTAAAGATTTTCCCAAAACCCTCTCCTATCTGATCATTATTTAGTAACATTTGATTGTACAATGAATTACAATGACTGTCCAGGGTGTACCCCGCCTATCGCCCAATGTCTGCTGAGATAGGCACAGCACCCCCCGCGACCCTCTGGTGGAGGATAAAGCGGTAGATAATGGATGGATGGATGGATGAATTACAATGAAATAAGGAAAAACTACTGCTACAGTCAGTGCCTGTATCCATCCATCCATTTTCTACCACTTTATCCTCCACAGGAGGGTCACTGGGTGCTGTGCCAATCTCAGCTGACATAGGGCGATAGGCGGGGTTCACCCTGGACAGTTCGCCAGTCAGTCTGATAATACTATTCATAAATTGAAGGAGTGCTACCTTTATTTAACTCAGTGTCAGTGTACATCTGAAGATACCTGTTGAGATTTTGCAGCAACTCTCATAGATAATCTTGTTGATAGGACAGCAGCCCCATCTTACAAGCTTCACGTAGATTGGAAAGAAAATGGCATTCCACTACTCTAGAGGAATTTCATACAGCCTGGAAGAGTAATGGCAAGATTTCTTTTCAGCACTGTCATCAAAGTCACTGCTCTACTGAGCCGTCCATTCCTTTAACACTGAGCATGACTCAGACGACTTCATGAACTTCTTTGTAAATAAAATAACATCAATTAGAGAATAAATTAATCACATCCTCCCTCAAAGTGGGACTGATTAATGTTTATTTTATTTTTCTAGAAGAAGAGCTTTAGAAGCAGATTACACATTCTCCCCCATAGATCTTCCTGAGTTAACATCATTAGTATCATCATCCAAACCATCAATCCGTCAGTTAGATCCTATCCCCACTAAACTGTTTAAAGGAGACATATTATGCAAAATTAACTATATTTGGGACTCTGGAGGGCCTATGAGTAGGCAAAGTGTGAAAAAAGATAACTCACTCATGTTTTTGTGGTCCACCTGAGTCTAAGTACAGGAGATAAACACACGATGTTGACTTCCGCACTCATTTGTATGTCACAATGAGACATTCCTAGAATTGTTGTCTCGTGGAGCTCCGCTTTGTCCCTAAAAAAGTGCTGGCGAGGGCAACAGTATCCGGAAGAGCGGAAGTATGCGGTGTTCTATTCTAGGATACACGACGTGTCCAGTGGATATATTTGATATATGACGGAAATATGCCGGCTGGAGTCGGCAAATGATCGCTTTTCCAAATGTTAACTGCTGTTAGCTACCGTAGCTGACATAGTTTCCTGTGTCTCATTTGCATTTAAAGAGACAGGCACTCAAAACAGAGCATTCTGAACAGGGCTGTTTTGGCAGGGCGATTGAACTGCTGTGGTGCTTATGGTATTTTGACCAAAGCATGTTCATTAACTTGCAGAAATAGGGTATAATTTGTCTACTTTAAGGATGTGTTTCCTTTGATTAACAGCTCTATGTTAAATCAAATAAATATATCCTGAATATTAAATGCCAAGCTTTTAAAGTAGCAGTTTAGCAGTAAACCCCTTTTCAAAAAAGCAAACCCAGCCCATGTGCTAATTATTGACCTAGATCAATCTTCCCTTCATTTCTAAAATCAAAAATCCTACAAAAGGCAGTTCAGTGTCAAATCAGTGATATGAATGATTGTGATAATGATTCAGTTTTAATGATTTCTGTGTTATGTGGAGCAAAGACTAAGAAAATATTCACATTTAAGAAGCTGAAATAATTTAGTAATCGATTAATAATCGATTCATTGATTAATCGTTTCAGCTCTACTGACAATACTAATTTTTGATGATTTGATGTAAGTTCCTTACACAGGAACCTGACCTAGGAAATTCCGAGTTCGGAATCTAAAATGGAATGCACTATTAGTTCAAGCTGTGCTCTCAGAAAAAGACACACTCAGCAGAGATGAGTCACATAACTGAGCCTTAGAGTTTCATCATAATTATCATAACAGTTTACCATATTGTGATTCTAAGTGGCATTTCTTGTAGGACATATATTACATGTATGAAGGACATAGCTTTATATTTCAGTCTCATTATTTTTTGGATTTATAATCACATTATCATCAGGAGAGGAAAAAAAATAGAGGTGTTTAATTCATTGCTATAAATTGACTCATTCTACTATCCCATTACACAATAGTTGGTCGAGATTAACTGTGAAGTGGGTCTTTGCTGTTAATACGAGATAGTCTTTTTTATAGAAGAGCTGCTGGGAAAGCAAAAAGCTCCATGTAACAGTGGCATTCAATTATCACCCTGCAAGAGCCGTTTCATTCGCGACCGACCTATCACTAATACCAACACAGCACCACTCAACTCATAGCCTCCTCATCATTATTTCACAGCTGCCTGTATTTCCCTCTATTCCCTGGTTTCAACCATCTTTCTTCCTCATCTGCTCTCCAGTCCCTTCACCAGAATTTACAAAGGATGAACTGATACAACACTGATACTGACTGTAAAAGCCGCCACCAACGCTGACATGTGTCCAAGAATGTGAGGGGGGCTGTGGTTGTCTGCTATACATTTAGTGCATAAGGATGTCCTGATCCTGATATCAAGCATCAAGTATCAACATTGGCAATAATCCCAATCTTTTACAGTTGCAGAGTTTTCCAAATGCTTCGCACATCTTTAGTGGAGGCCAAAGCAGGTGAACACTGCTGTACCTCCAGTTAAACATCAGCACTCATCAGTAATCAGATCAGATCACAAGTGCCGATTAAAGGATCGGCACTTGTCTGGTTCAAGTCCTATTTATCGGACAGATTTCAGTTTGTTAGTGTAAACGAGGAATCCTCCTATTCACTAAGGTCAACTAGTTCCTCAGGGTTCTGTGCTTGGACCTATTCTTTTTATCCTGTACGTGCTGCCATTAGAGAACATTATCAGGAAACACAACATAGATATTCATTGTTATGCAGACGACACCCAGCTATGTGTATCTGTACGACCGGATGACCCAAACCCATCTATTAATCTCCAGGATTGTCTTATAGACATACAGACTTGGATGACTCGGAACTTTCTGATGCTTAACACAGAAAAAACTGAGGTCATGGTCCTCGGGCCAAAAGAAATAAGAGCAGCACTTGGAGCTCTAAACTTAGGCAGTAACACTTCAGTCCCTTGTACTACAGTAAGGAACCTAGGAGTCCTGTTTGACCAGGATTTATCACTGGATGAACACATTAAGCATATATGTAGAACAGCCTTCTTCCACCTTCGCAACATCAAGACAATTAGAAACATTATATCACGACAAGACTCTGAGAAACTTATCCACGCCTTTATAACATCTAGGCTGGATCTCGTAACTCCTTACTGTCTGGATGTTCTAGTAAGTCCCTGAGAAGCCTTCAACGTCCAGAACGCAGCAGCACGGATACTGACTGGAACCAGACGACGTGATCATATAACTCCTGTCTTGGCTTCTCTTCACTGGCTCCCAGTGAAAAGTAGAATAGATTTTAAAATACTTCTACTTACATACAAGGCCCTGAATAATCAGGCACCTTCTTATATTTGTGACTTAATCACTTTATATCAACCGAATAGACCGCTGCGCTCCCTGAACTCAGGTCTACTGGTTATTCCTAAAATATCTAGAAGTAGAATCGGTGGTAGAACATTTAGCTACCAGGCTCCTCTCCTGTGGAACCAACTTCCGCTTTCAGTCAGACAGTCTGACTCTGTCTCTGCCTTTAAGGTGAGACTGAAAACCTACCTTTTTAACATAGCCTATAGTCGAAGCTAGATCAGGTATGTCCTGATTAGAATAGTCTATCTTATGCTGCCATAGGCTTAGACTGCTGGGGGAATTTCCCATCATGCACTTAGAATGAGCACACAGACTTTGCACGAGCCGCACTTTCTCTACCCCGTCCTAGATTTTTCATCCCTCACCACTTACCTGATGTCCCTCCATGACATGTGGCACATCAATCTGATGTAGCACATCTCTAACTGATTTTTAATCTCTTACAGTTTTGCTGACACCAGTGAACGACATGAGGTCAGGACAGGAAAGAGGACTCCGTTATCCCCAAATCTCTGACCACAACAGCCTTCACTACAGACTGTGACAAACCCAGTGATCCAGATGGATCCTGGCATTTAAAGACTTTTTCACTTTTTATTCTTGTCATTGTGTATTGTATGTTTTGGGTAACATCTACTGCACGTCTGTCCGTCCAGGGAGTGGATCCCTCACCTGTGGTTCTCCCTAAGGTTCCTACCCTTTTTCCCTTTTACAAGGGTTTTTTTCCCCCTGGTAGTTTTTCCTTACCCTGGTCGAAGGTCTAAGGACAGAGGATGTTACCAACCCTGTGAAGTCCCGTGAGACAAACTATGTTTTGTAAACTGTGGGCTTTATAAATAAAGATTGATTGATTGATTGATTGACAAGGAAAAACACATTGCAGAAGAACTAAATTGTGGCTGTTAAATCTTTGACAGTACATCATGTGGTGTTTGTGAATGAAGACTGGAAACAAATTGCGGCTCATTGTGTCATATGCTCGGCGATATAGCCTATTTCCATTTGAACATTTCAAGGAATGAAATGAGCCACTGATACACATGCATGTTTGTAAAAAGCAACCCATGGTGGAGATCTGTGCTCTCTGATTGCCCTCATTTCTTTTATTGACACTAACTATTTTTTTTCGTTTAATTGTGAGCATCTGTAATAAATATCTGTAAAAAATTCAAGTTTGTGGTTATCATTTGGGACACAAAAACATGGCATAGAGTCATTCCTGGAATTTAGCAGTACATGGTATGATCTAAATTCAAGTGACTGGGTGAGAAGACAACAGCATGTGATGGATGTCTGAAATGAAATAGCAAGTCATTAACTGCCCTCCTACTGAAAGCAGGATCACTGAGCTTTCCTGTAGCTCCGAATCCCAAATATGTCTTGGATGCTTAAGGAAATATTAGGAAATTATAAATTCCAAACATTATTTATATAGGGATGAACGATTTTGAATAAATATCTATTTGCAATTATTTTCACAGGAAATGCGATTGTGATATGATCAGAGGGATGGTACTTTTTATTATTCTCATTTTCATTCAAAAAACATATTTAAAAGGATAAATGTGTGGTATTAATGTGTGGTAAGATGTTCTCTTCAGTCTGTAGAATAAGATGTGTATAGATTAAGACAATAATTCATCTAAAATTATATTTTGACACACATTTTGGCATGAACAAATATTGCGCCTCCTGCCACTTGAAAATTGCAGTAAGAATGCATTGATTGCAGATTAATTGTTCAGCCCTATTTTTACATAGGTTTTTAGCTCACCTGCAGGTCAGTCAGCAGATTACTGGTCTCTCTGACTCGTGCTCTGGTTGCATCCAGTTCTATCTTGAGTTTCTCCTGTGTCTCCTTCAGGCAGGTGATCTGTGACTGAGCTGAGTTCAAGTTCTGCTGCCCTTCCCTAACCAGCTCCTGCAGGTGGGACACCTGACCACATGAACAGAATGGTCAGAAAACAAAAAAACAGATCAGTCAGTTTCCGTCAAATTAGATGTAAAATGTTTCTTACCTCCTGATTGGCCATGTTGAGCTTGGCCGAGAGTTCCTCCTTCAAGTTATCCAGCTGCTGTTGGAGGCAATCTCGCTGCTCCTCCAGCGACAGGCGCCTAATCTCAAACTCTTGACTTATTTTCTAAAAAGTAGAAGAAGGAAAGTTAGAAAGGTGCTGGACTCATCCATGATATACAAATATAATGTATATAAATATAATCTATTATATAGGTCCATAAATCGACACAATTCTCTTCTTTTTGGCTCTATACACCACTACACTTACATCCAAATCAGGTGAACGGTGTAGGAATTACAACACTTTCTAAATGTGCCTCCCACTTCTTACGGGACCAAAAGTAATGGGACAATTAACTGAAAAGCTATTTCATGGACAGGTGTGGGCTATTCACTCATTATATCATCTTCAATTAAGCAGGTAAAAGTTCTGGATTTGATTCCAGGAGTGACATTTGCATTTGGAATCTGTTTCTGTGAACTCTCAATATGAGATTAAAGGAGCTGTCACTGTCAGTGAAGCAAGTCATCATTAGGCTGAAAAATCAAAACAAACCCATCAGAGAAATAGCAAAAACATTAGGTGTGGCCAAATCAACTGTTTGGAACATTCTTAAAAAGAAAGTTGGCCAGCTGGCCAGATCAAAAACACTCTCCAGGATGTAGTTGTATGTGTTTCAAAGCCTCTGTGAATGCAGAGGGTTCACAACAAGATGTAAACCATTGGTGAGCATCAAAAACAGGAAGACAAGATTAGAATTCGCCAAACAACACCTAAAAAAGCTGCTACAATTCTGGAAGAACATCCTCTGGACAGATGAGACCAAGATCAACTTGTACCACAGTGATGGGAAGAGAAGAGTGTGGAGAAGGAAAGGAACTGCTCATGATCCACAACATACCACCTCATCAGTGAAGCATGGTGGTGGCAGTGTCATGGTGTGGACATGTATGGCTGCCAATGGAACTAGTTACCTTTTGTGTTTATTGATGATGTAACTGCTGACAAAAGCAGTAGAATGACCAGCAATATTATCTGCTCATATTCAGCCAAATGCTTCAGAACTCTTTGGACGGCACTTCACAGTGCAGATGGACAATGACCCAAAGCATACTGCAAAAGCAACCAAAGAGATTTTTAAGGCAAATAAGTGGAGTATTAAACAATGAAAGTTGGATTTATGATCGTTTAGTTTGTCCCATTAATTTTGGTCCCCTAAGAAGTGGGAGGCACATATATAAAGTATTGTAATTCCTACACCGTTCACCTGATTTGGATGTAAATACCCTCAAATTAAACCCATTGTAGTGGTGTATAGAGCCAAAAACAAGAGAAGTGTGTGGATGTCCCAATATTTATGGACCTGACTGTACAAAAGCAACCAAATAAGCCTTTGAATTATTTGCTAAAAACATAAACCATTCGTGTTTTATAGAAACAGATATACAGTTTCAAAACAAGTTTCTCCTGAAATATAAACCATAGGAGTATAATCTTCATAAAAAGACGTAATCCCATTTGTGTCTTAATATGTGTAGACACATGATTCTTCATTTGAACTTTAAAGGCCACCTCAAGAAAAAGAAAACAAACACTTTCTATAATCCTCATCACCAGAGCAATAAATCTTTTCTGGGCCACTCTGATTATTTTTTTCTCCAAAAATAAAAAAGCAACATTGTGCTCAGTTTGTATTGAATTTCATAGACATCACACTCTATGTCGCATGGCTGGATAAACATCACAGCATCCACAGAGACACATTTCTGTTGCTTACAGTGAGTTCATCCTTTTAACACCAATTAACATGTTCTGTTTATGCCAATATCAGATAGTCAACACAACTGATTTACTGATTTTCTACATGGAAATAATGTAACAATTGTAAAATGTTTATATTTAAAGGAGCAAAGAGGTTCAGCTTCTCAAACATGAGGCTTTATTTTTTCACTCTCTCACTTTTATTCATATCATTGGAATTTGGATAATACATAACTGTCTTATCTGGCTACACAGATAAGACATCTGTGTAGCCAGAGTGCATCTCAATCTAATTTCAGATTGAGTATGAGAGTGGGTGGTCACCTCCCATTTTCAAGAGGAGTGACCAACGGATGTACCGAGATGCCTGTGAACAAATGTGCTTGTTGTAGTTTTCTAGGAGCAATGGTTATTTGGTAATATACTCTGCGGAGCAGGTCGCTTAACCACTTCTTCCCTGACCCTCTTTTTGCAGTCCCTGCTCGAAAATGACATGCCCAAACTAAATAGAGTAAACCTCTGCAGTTACAAGCTCTATGTGGATTATCTTGGTATCAAACTACAGATAACACTTGTGAGATTCCACAAGAGGTGTAAGTTTCACTGTAGATGCCACTGTCAGAGTAAATGTACATGGAACACAGCATAACTGAAGGATTGTTTTCTCTCGCCTAAAGAAATATTGCATTTTAAAGCAAATATCACCTTTAAAATATGCAGTAGGAGCTTAAAAACACATGGAGGTCATGTAACAACATATGGACATGAGCTGTGCAAAGTCTGATGCTGCTGAAATGAAGCAGAGTGAAATTACAGAGGTTTTAGTAAAGAGATGTCTGGGCGTCCTCTCTTTCGGCGCAGTTTGGCACCATCTGTGCCATTTGAGATTTCTTAGGTACCAAATTATTAAAAAACCCTTTTTATTAAAAATTTTATTTATATGTCACTACAGGTCTAAAAATAACTTTTTTGGAAAAAAAATGTATATGATAACTCGCTGTAAATGGATGCTCCCTGTGCGGTGCGTGATTACAACTCTGTGACCCTGCAGCGTCTTCAGTTACGCAGCGCCATATCTCTGGCTTACCTTGGTCAATTAGAGTGATTGACAGCTCGTTTTAAACCTCTAAACCGGTAGAATCAGACCCCGGTCTTCAAATGCATGTGAATCACTTAATTAGCAAGTCAAAAGGACATAAATGCATGTGACACGTGTGCGGACATTGGCCTTTCTCTAATCAGAACGGTCTAATGTCAATGTGGTTTTGATAAACAGCAAAGGTAAGACAACACTTCTGCTTGTATTTCTTGAAAGTCAGTTGTTGTTTTACTCTTATTTTGGGGCTGGATCCGTGAATCTTGGTCGTAGAGTGATAAAAATGGTACCGCTGGAATCTGTTTGTTCTCCGCTGTCCAGCCGACATAAGAATGGTTTATATGAGCTTTTAGCTGAGTTTCTGACCTTTCTGTGGGTATGCAGCATGAATGTGTTTGATAAAGTTAGATATGGTTTTGTGACGCATTTGTCGCTGCGTCTGATGCTGCCCCCGGTATCGGGGCCAACCGTGAAGAAGAGGTTAAAATGGAATCAACAGCCGGACAGTAGATATCTGCTCTTCATGTTGGATGTTTCCAAAAGCTCCATTTTAGGAGATTCTGAAGGCCAAAATGGATCACTTTGAACTGTGGTGAAGAGATCTGAACTGCGGTAGAGAACTTCAAACTAAAGTTTGAACTGTGGTGGAGAACATCATTCTATGGTTAAGAACTTCAAACTGTCTCAATGTACAGCTCGCCTGATATTATTTTTAGAAGAAGATGAAGAACGAGAAGGGGGTGGAGAACTTTGAGCTGTGATGGAGAACTTTGAAATGTGGAAGCAACATTGCACATCTCAGTGTACTTCCTGCCAGAAATTATTATTAGGAGAAGATGAAGACATTTCTCCCTGTATTTCCTTGTATTATCATGGCCAACAAATTTAGCAAGAAAATTATCAGCGGAGTAAAAGATAATGAAAATGCTGCTAATCTTATCTGGCTCGAAGTTAATTGCAGTGAATAAGCAATTTGTGGAAATAGCCATTTAATTGCCTCAGTTTGGAAATGTCCTGCTGACAGCATAAGAGTTTATCCTCTTCTTCACGGTTGCCCCCGGTACAGGGGCAGCGTCACACACAGCGACAAAAGCGTCATAAAACAATATCTAACTTTAACAAACATAATTTGGTACCTAAGAATTCTCAAATGACACAGATGGTGCCAAACTGTGGCAAACGAGAGAACGCGTAGACGCGTGTTATTAGTATTTTGATACCAAGATAATCCACATAGAGCTTGTAACTGCAGAGGGTTACTCTATTTAGTTTGGGCATGTCAACTCCAAAAACAGGGTCAGGGAAGAAGAGGTTAATGCAAAAAAAAGACATGAACCTAAAGAAGACGAGGCACAGCTCTGGTGTACGTAATATTCCCTGCCTCCCCTTTAATCCGCTCTCAATATTGTTCTTTCATCCAGGGAATATATAAACACACGCCCACATGCTCACACAATGTCAATTATAATCAGCCAATTAGCGGTCAGCTTCAAACGGCACTGAAAACAGTGGTGTGTTCTGAAAGAGGGGTAGGATGGGATGAGATACAAAAGGAATAGATTTTGGGGACAAATCATGTGAGGTAACAGTAAATAAACATTAAAAACACTAAATAATTTTGACTGCATGTCAACAAGGAGATCCAGAATGAATGGGAGTCTTAGCTGCTTAGCTGCACTTGGCTAACTGTTAGGCACATGAGTGAATAAATGGGGTGAAATGCGCTGTAAGGGATGAATGTGTCTGGGGGTGACAAGTGCTCCTCTTTATCTACAACTGTAATTTATAATAATAACAAAATATCCAATCAGATTATTCTGACCACTCATTTGTACTGTCACTAGTACTAAAAGCCCTTCCTACATCAGCGCCAAATAGCTGTATTTTACTGAATAAATATATATTCATGTATATGGATTTAGTTTGATTAATACATAAGAGGTCCCTTTTTCCTTGTGCCCAAAAAATGTTTTCCTCAAAAATGTCTGTATGGACAATATACCACATAGATAAATACTAGCAACAGTAATCTGACTGGTCCAAGTTGTTGGTGTTTGATTGACAACTTGCATGTAGAAAGAGTACATTTTTGCACCTGGATCAGAACATAACAATACTAGATACACGTATATATACTGAAACAAAATATTTTGAGGGTGTAGTTACACTTAACCCATTGAAGCCGGGAAAGCATTGCCACGTTTCTACCATTAGAGCCGGGAGCGCGGCTATACGTTTATTCTACCATAGACGCCGGTAAAGCAGATACGTAAATTTTCGGGGGGTATAAGGGTTCCTCGCGCCATTGTTTAGAAATTTCTTCGAGCAAACATGGAGGACTTTGACAGCGGAGAGATTTCTGAAGGCAGTGATTTTGAGCGATTTTGAGTGATTTTGAGTTTCTTGTCTTCGATGACATCATTGCTGATAACATTGATTGGCTGAACCAATCGACCAGGATTTATGGTTACAACATAATTATGTTTGAAGACCACGAGATCGGCGATAATGATGATGACTTTGAAGGTTTTGAAAGTGACGGAAGACAGAGAATTACCACCATAATCGACCGGGTGACAGTGGATTTACCTGCCGATGCCACATCGCTGTAAGCATCGTATCATATCACCATCACATGAGAAGCAGACTGTTACAGTCATTACATGCTGTTCTTGTTCTTCACACTCAATCAGGACTAAATCAAGGCACTGACATAAGTTGATATGACTTACATTTTCTTACTGTTTTTTAATTGAAATAGTTATTCACTTTACTTTTTGTATCCAAATAAGCCACAGGTGTAAGCTCTCAAATGCTTTTTGAATTGTGTTCCTATCTGCTACAGAGACTGAGAAATCAGTCATTTAGTAGGCATTGAAGCTCAGGTTTTAGAGACATTTTTTCCAGGCGTTTCAGGCCTTAAAGTGGAACTAGACCGGAAGTTCCTATTAACGCTGTTTTTTTGGTGTATATCTGCGTCATTACCTTGTTTATGAAGCCCTGACGGTTCGAAACAAACAGTTCAGCCACTGCTGAGAACGCTGTGTTGATTGTAATCTCGGGGCTCAACGAGATCACTGAAAATCCCGTAATAGTTACGTAAACAGCGCTTCTCCTGAACAGCAGATCGTCCTGCTCTGGGCATTAGTCCGGGCACATCCTGTTGCGTACATTGAACCGCAGAAGAAGAATAACGTCCGTTGTGGAGGTGTTTCACAAGCGACAGTGTCTTTTGACTCTGGGTCTGACTCCGGTTTAAAGTCATAAAAGGGACTGCGGCAGGGAGTCGTGAAGAAGCTATTTTTAAACACTGTTAAAACAATGTTTTGATAATGAGGAGCAGTGCATCCACCGTTCCAGAGGGGGGAGCTGCGCTTCTGAGAACGGATGTGCTGGATAGTACTGGCCAATCACAAGACTCTGTATTCTGGGGGTGAAAGTTCACTCTGAAATCTCGCAGCAGAAAAACAGCGTCAGAAAAGAGGATTTCTATCGGCTCATTTATAGCAACTAGGAGGTATTTGAAAAAAACAAGTTAATATATGTAAGTAGACCTCCATAACTGACATTTATGTGCAACAGGACCACTCTATGTCACCTTTAATGGGTTAAAGGCTCCCTTGCTCTGAGGCGGAAAACTTATTTAATGCTGTTGCTGGATAGAAATAGAGATAGCTCTACATCCACTTGTGTTTTGGTTTTTGGTCACTGGGCAGTTTGTGTATATTGAGTTCAGTACAATTTTCAAATCGTAACTCCAATAAATAGTTAATGAAGCAGATAAGACAACAAATAATCTCTGGCTCTGTTTCCTGCGTGAACCGAGTCCAAATATCTTAAAATAGTCAAACCACAAGAGAACAAGTCTGCTGAGCAGGTATTATTTTTTTAGTAACAGTGAAAGAGGCTTTGATATACTCATCTTAAAACTGCCTGTAAGACACAGGGGTTATTTTAGTGTCCCTGTTTAGAAAATCAAATGTGCATATATACATATATTTTGTACTGAAGCTTTAAGTTTAATGATAAGCCTATATTTTAGGTCTTATGTGGAAGAGATGGGACCATAATAAATTATAACACACACTCAAATTCTTAATGAGAATTTCCATATTTTTTCGCAATTCTGTATCTGGAATCCTGTGAAATTAACATAATCTAGCTCCCACTCAAGGGGGTGATTAGATGCAGAAACTATGCTCTATTCAAGTTTGGCTCCAAGATAAAACTATAGTCTTCAATATTTGCCAGGAAGGCCAATCAGAAATGTGATGATTCTTTTGTGACTTGGCTCCAAGAAGGTGTAAATCTTTGAGGCTCAAATTCTTCAGTCTACATGTGTTAGACATTTTTGGAAAAGCTTAGAAATCACACCCCCAGAATCTGTAATTATCTCAAAATGTCCATCTGCCTAATTGTTGCTGGTTTTGCCGTGGCTGGTCACATATGTTAAGGTCATTAGATAAAAAGATGATTTGTATCAGCAGTGGCAAGCTGCTCTTCTAATCTGAGGAAGCATCCTGCTGTACAACAATCATATCTGATTTTTGTTACACATTTGTTTTCAATTTTGTCTGAAAATGTAATCTATACAACAATTTCTAGTCATTGGTGACCACTAAAAGCTGTTTTATACACAGTTTTGCCATTCACCCATTCATACAGCATATATATATATATATATATATATGTGCCAGCACAATTTTCTTTCACTGATTCACATGCTGCCAAAGCTGTCACGAGCAACAACAGTTTCTTGCCAAGGACACAGCAGCATGCATGCAGACTAAGGGAGGCAGGAATCAAACCCACAACCTTCCAGTCAAAAGACTACTACATAAATGCAATTCTTTGTTTTCAAATTACACATCTCAGAAACAGTGAATCTTCAAACTCACCGTCAATAGTACTTCCTTCTCCTCCTCCTTCTCCTGCAGTGCCTCCTCCCTCATGGCCTGGTGTTTCTCCTCCATCTCCTCAATCGCTCTCACCTGCGCCTCCTTAAAGCGAAGCCTCTCCTCCTCAAAGTGTGTCCTGAGTCTGGAGAGCTCCTTCTCGTAGCCCTGGTGCTCTTCACGCAGTGACTAAGAAGGAAAGGGGAGGTTGACTTCAACCTGGCAAAGACTAGTGACTGGTGTGGATTGAAAAGAAAAGTCAAAAATACCTGTTCAAGTTTGATGACTTGCTGTTTGTGCTGTTCGCTTGAGGCCTGGCTCTGGTTGAGTAAAGCCTCCCTCTCTTCCTCCAGTCTGCTGATCTTCTCCTTAATCCGACTCTGCTCCTGGTCCAGGTTCCTGATGGTTGCTTCATGGGCCATCTGCGTGGCCTGCAGAGAGCCGATCTGACCTGAGAACAGTCACATCACAGTAAGTTCCTGATTAACATATGCATCCAATAGATCAAGTGGTATTTTTAGTGACAAAACAAACCAAATACTGGCTCTCTGTTAATCTCCTCAAAAGCAGTAGTTATTTAAATGTTCCCCTGAGAAAGATGTAGAGGAAAATTAGCACATAGAAAAGAAAGTTGAAAAGACGTGCAGAAAGAGAACAGATGTTTTCACAACAAATGAATGGATTATGAGACTACATTTAAATTACTTTATAAACAGGCTGGTTTCACAACCTTACCAAATTATTAAATGACACTAACCCTATTCTTTCTCTCCCCTAATCTCTGCTTTTCCTCCCCATCCTATCTACAGGATCCAGGTCTAGTTGTGGGGCCATTTTTATTAGTAGTACTGGCAGTATGACCGACTTTATTATGCTATGATTAAAATGTGTATCAGTAAATTGTTTTGCAACATGCTACTCACTCACTCATCTTCTACTGCTTTATCCTTCACATGAGGGTTGCTCTGGTGCCCACAACCCACAACCAGTCACCAGTCCATCACAGGACCAGACATAGAGAAAAACAACCATTCACTCCCACACTCCCTGCTGAAAAAACCAGCTTAGATTGACCAGCCTAAGCTGGTTTAGAGGGGTTTTGGACACTTTAGCTGGTTAAGCTGGTCACAGTGGTCCAGCAAACCATCCCAGCTCAGGCTGGTCTGCCATCCTGACCAGCCTAAGCTGGGATGGTTTGCTGGTTTAGAGGGGTTTTGGAAACTTTAGCTGGTTAAGCTGGTCACAATGGTCCAACTTAGGCTGGTCAGGCTGGCAGACCAGCCTGACCAGCCTAAGCTGGGATGGTTTGCTGGACCACTGTGACCAGCTTAACCAGCTAAAGTGTCCAAAACCCCTCTAAACCAGCAAACCATCCCAGCTTAGGCTGGTCTGCCAGCCTGACCAGCCTAAACTGGGATGTTTGCTGGTTTAGAGGGGTTTTGGACACTTTAGCTGGTTAAGCTGGTCACAGTGGTCTAGCTGGTCACCATACCTGGTTAAGCTGGTCACAGTGGTCTAGCTGGGCACCATAGCTGCTTAAGCTGGTCACAGTGGTCTAGCTGGTCACCATTGCTGGTTAAGCTGGTCACAGTGGTATAGCTGGTCACCATACCTGGTTAAGCTGGTCACAGTGGTCTAGCTGGGCACCATAGCTGCTTAAGCTGGTCACCATTGCTGGTTAAGCTGGTCACAGTGGTATAGCTGGTTAAGCTGGTCAGAGTTTGGTCACGCAAAGCATATATTATGCAATAAACACTTAAACAATACTGGAATCTTGGAAAACATTTATTGAAAATGATCTACAATATAAAATCAAATTCAGCATATTTCAGGTCACTGGAACACAAACAATAAAATAAGTCAACAATCAACACCTGTTGGCCTCAAGAACAGCTTTTAAAATAGAAAAGGTAGTTAGCTCTACTTGCACGCAAGTACTCTTGTCTGAAGGAACTTCACCTGTTTGGACTCCCCTCCTGGCATTTTATAGACTGCGCTCTGTAGGAATTTCCACACATGCTTACACTGCTTTGGATATTCAATGTCAAAGATGAAATTGCCTTAAAGCAGACATCAATGGCCTGAATCATGCTCCAAAGCCTCTCCGGCAACAATAGTAATAGCCTGATGGATGGTGATTGTCATTCCCCAGTGTCAGGACATAGGTGTAGGGTCTGGATCTGGCCTCATGAAGATATTCCACCATGTTTGTTCCAGGCTAAAAAAAAAAAGAAACGAAGAAAGAATGCAAGAGAGCAAATGTGAGTGAGTAAGAACCAAATCAAATTCAACTATAGTAGAATTAAAACTAGACATTGTGAGGACCATTTTCCTGGTGCCCACAAGAACAATGAGTCTTTGTTAGGATTACTATTTGGAAAAGATTCAGTGCATTTATAATTCAAAAAGTTGAACTTTAATAGTCTACCTTTCACTGCACATAACAAATATTCAAAACTTTTTTTGTTTAAGTCTTAATGGTTATGGCATATAGCTCACATTACAGAAAACAATTAAAAAAAGGATTCAGACCTGAACTGACCTAAGAAGCCACAAATTATTTTGAGGGTCTATCATTACAATGAACATGTTCTGAAAATGTGTGCAGCCCACCTATTGAAAAAAAAAAAAAAAAAAAAAGGAAATTATATTTAATAAGAATTTATACAAAAAAGGAATGCAGTCAACTCCATAACTATCCAAATTATCACTATGAGTAGTGCAGAATCGATATGCTGTGGATGGGTGGAAAAAATTGTATTTCTTACCTTTAAATATTACTATAACCTCTGCCAGTTGCCACTCTGCCAGAGTGTTGGTGACAATGCGCGATTGATCTGAAACAAACACAAAAAGAAATTGTTTGCTCCATAAAATGACAGAAAACCTGATCAGTGTTTGTCAAACCTGGAAATGACGATGCTCTAAAATTTCTTGTTTTTTTCCACAAGCCTAAACAATTCAGTTTTAATGATTTATTTGTTATGTGGAGCAAAGAAACAAAGCAAATATCCACATTTAAGAAGCTAAAACAATCAGAAACCTTGTTTTAATAATGAAAAAAGCTTCAAACCGATTCATCGATTATCAAAATAGTTGACGATTAATTTAGCAATCGATTGTTTCAGCTCTATATTAACTATTCAGATATCACCATGCAAAAAGCAATGCATTCAAGCAGCAGAATGTAATCCAATGTGAAGATAACAAGCTTGTTTGTGGGTGAAAGAAACCAATCCTCCCTCTCGCCCTATACATATATATATATATATATATAAATGTATGTAATATACACATACATACATAATATACAGCCTTCCCAACACTGCGCTTAGTCTGCCATCAACGCCGAAACATACCCCTTGTAAATATATATATGTGTATATATATATATATATGTATATATATATATATATATACATATATATATATACATATATATATACACACATATATATATATATATACATATATATATGTGTAATATACACATACATACATAATATACAGCCTTCCCAACACTGCGCTTAGTCTGCCATCAACGCCGAAACATACCCCTTGTATGTGTATATATATATATATATACATATGTATATATATAAACATATATATACACATATGTATATATATATACACATATGTATATATATACACATATGTATATATATATATACACAGATATATATGTATATGTATATACATATATATATATATATATATGTAATATACACATACATACATAATATACAGCACCGCGCTTAGTCTGCCATCAACGCCGAAACACACCCCCCCCCCCCCCCCCCCCCCCCCCCCCCCCCCCCCCCGAAATCCCACTCCGTCCGAATTCACCTCTATGTATGTGTGTGTGCGTGTGTCTGTGCGTGTGTGTACGTATGTGTGTGTACGTGTGTCTGTGTACGTGTAGGTGATAAATTGCATACATAAATAAAAAAGTAAATTGAGTTAACGTTACATGACTTCGGGATATTTAGCCCGCGACGTGAGAGACGTACCGGTGGAGACTATAGCTTGTGAGCTTCCATGCTAGCGGCTAAATGGCTAGCTACGTTGTTATCCAAACCAACCCACCAGCCTCGACAATATAAATATACTACTTTAATAGAAAACGCAACACAAAGTGTGAATTATATACCGTATGTAGTGTGCACAGACCTTTTGTTCCCGTTTTCCTTCGCCGGTCCGTTTCCCCGTTGGTGGCTCGCGCTTCGCGGTCTTCAGAACCTGGCGAGGTGTGTGTTGCGTCATCTTCTGTCGACGTGATGACGTGTGACGTTGGACGCACAGACAACGTTGATGGATTTTGACCCAATCAAGTTTTGAAGTTTTTTGGCACATAAAGAACATGTGCCAAAATAATGATATTTTTTTCTCTTTGACCACACCGATCACTTTTTGGAGTATTGGTGTCATTGATATATAAACTGTGAAACAAAATATGAGGAAATAATTTTCATTGCTCTTCATGGTTTGAATGGATCACAGGTATTAGGACAGTCCATGAAAATCCTCTAAAAACAATAGTTCATGAATTCATTTTCTCAACCTGCCTTTGCCTCTTCATGGGAAAGAGGGACTATTATTGTTTTGATATATTTTTTTAGAGCAAATACGATAGATCTGTTGTAGGTTTTAGCCATAACTTTTAATCTACTAACCAACACTGCCTTGTGGCTTCCCTATTACACACACATACACACACATATATATATACATATATATATATATATATATATATATATATATATACATGGTTAGCCTGGTCAGTCTAAGAGGCTGGCCATCCAACCAGCTTGCCCAGCTTACCATTCGGGTTTTGCTGGTCCGTCCAGCTGACAAGCTAGACAGACCATCTGACTCCAGCCTACCAGCCGGGTTTTGCTGGTCAGGCAGGTTGAGACCAGCTTAGCCTGACTGGGTGACCAGCCATACCAGCTGGCCAGCGACTGACACACCAGCCTGGCCAGCTTGTCCAGCTTGGTAAACCAACTAAACCAGCCTAAGACCAGCTAAGACCAGCTAAAACCAGCTAAAACCATCAAATATCCTAAGCTGGTCTAAGCTGGTTTTTTCAGCAGGGCTCACAGTAAATTCAGAGTGTCCAATGTTCCTAATCTGCATGTTTTTGGAACCCATAGAAAACGCACACACACGGGCAGAACATGCTAACTCCATGCAGAAAGGCCCTTGTTCCGAGTGGGTCACGAAAACAGGTCTTTTTACTGCAAAGCCAAGAGTGCTAACCACTGTGCGAAATACAGACACTCCAAAATAAAGTAAGAAAATAGGACTCAGTGAGCTCTGTCTGCTTATTCTGTGCGTAATGCGTGTGTAACTGGATGACGACGTGTGACACAAGTTTATAGATGAAGTGAAATGATCTGTAAATTCAGATCACATGGATAAGTCATGTCTCAACAAACATGTTACATTAGAAAAACACACAGGATCAACTATGAGAGCAGCCTCGGTGACCCTGACATTTATTTCCTTTGCGTTTATCGGTGTCCATTCACCAATACGCGAGCACATATTTATGTAGCATTTGCATATACTATTTTACGGCTAACTTGGCGTTTCCAAAGGTAAGCTAGCGAGGCTACGATTAGCTTTAGTGTAGCTAGCTGTTTTGTGACTGTCAGCCACGCTGAAATTTCTTTACAATAAAAAAATAATAATATTAATACATTTATTTTAAATTTATACATGATAAATTGATGTGTTGATCAAGCACTTTCCTTCTTTTTCGTTTATTTTCCTCCTTTGCCAGTAAGACGGCGTCAGAGACGGAGTTTTAGAGTCATTGTGCATTAATTTGTGGGTGGAAAAAGGGTGTGGTGTGTTACCCATTCACCTCCGCTCAGTTTCACGTTTGATGAGATGTATAAAGAAAAGATGCGCATGACTCAGCGTACGCACGGTTTTATAAATCAGAGAATTTCTTTCCGTACGTACATTTCACCCTCTTTCAGCACTCTTTTATACATGAGGCCCCTGGTCTCTACTTCGCCTCCCTCTTTCCTTTTCTCTCCCCTCTTTCTGTCCTCCACACTCATTGTTCATTGTGTGAGCTGTTGTTTTCTTCTCTCTCTCTATAATATTGTATGGTATCTGTCTTACTATGTAAAAAGCCTTGAGATAATGCATGCTGTGATTTGGCGCTATACAAGTTGGATTTGACTTGACAAGAGCCATTTGTCTGCATATTCATGGAAAAAACGGTAATGCAGAGGGTGTATTTAGACGTTCAGTATGTGAATGGTCATAAACATGGAAATATCCTTTTATATGTCAAATACCTGTACAACAGCGTTTGTGTCTTACTGGCTTTGTGGAGAATTTCCGTTGCCTGCTGTTGAACTCGTTCCCTGCTGCTCTCCAGCTCGTACTCTGTGTCCTTCAGCTGCATTACCCAGATCTCGCCATCCTGGATGGCTTCTTCCAGCTGCTTGTGCAGGTTCTGCAGCACATGGAATCAAACAGAGACATAAAGAGACAATCACAAAAAATTCACTTTAAACCTTTAAACAAGAGAGTCATATCTCCCCGGCATGAACCTACCCAGAGTTTCCTGCTCAACAGATTTGCCCACAGGGCAATCAGTGCTCACTGCATTCAGTTTCCTAATTAGATATTACTGCAAAACACTTTCTTCCCTGAAGCTTTAGCTTTTATCTGTTTTTAGTAACAATTCTTCATCAAGTTTACCACATTCTTTGACCAACATTCAACCCAAAGACAACCTTTATACTATTTATATTTTGTTGGAAACAATAAAAAATAATTTAAAAAAAGAAGCCTGGACAATAACAATATATTCTCCCTTGTTCTGCATTGCTAAGCAGGAACTTTTATAAGATAACTTCAGCTTCCATAGGGTCCACTGCAATTTGTGCACTCAGACCGCAACTCAGGAGCAGGAAAGTTCCCACCGATAATTGTATTTTTGTTGTATTGAGGGCATATTATCATGTTCATGCACCCACTGAATGCATACCTTAATGGTTCCCTCTGCATTAACCAGCGATGTCTGCAGTCTATTGGTTTTGTCTCGGTTCTCTCTCGCCTCTTCTTGAGCTTTCTGAAGCTCACTCCGCAGTTTGGACAACGAACGCTGCAGTGCTGCGTCCTGAGCCTGAAATTCCTTGCGGAGCTCAACCTTGACAACGAGTGGAGAATTACAGCATTTCTGGCAACATATGAATGCATCACACACATA
Organism: Microchirus variegatus; assembly: GCF_963457635.1. NCBI lineage: Eukaryota > Metazoa > Chordata > Actinopteri > Pleuronectiformes > Soleidae > Microchirus > Microchirus variegatus. The sequence goes on along the minus strand of NC_139802.1, from coordinate 26,383,371 downwards.
CACACACTCACATGGCTGTGGAAGACTATCAACACTTGTAAGTAAGACTGTAAAATGGTGAAATATTCAATACTACTATATATTTACAGATGCATTAAAATGCATTTATTGTGAACTATGTATCTTTCCATCTCAAAATAAACCATTTTATTCAGGAATTCAGTGAAATATTGCCAGAAAGAAAGAATATTGTGATTTAAGCTGACGTAATCAACCCCTGCTTTAACTTAACACCTTTCTTCATGTGACTCATGGTTAGTTTTGGTTCTACCTCAGTTCGTTTCCAGGCCAGCAGGTTCTCTGTGGTAAGCTGGTGTGTCCTCCTCATGGCCTCCAGCTCTCTCTCGTAGTACTCCTGAGCTTTGGCCAGTTTGGCTTCGTACTCCTCCACCAGCCGTACCTTGTCCTTCGTGAGCTCCTCCACCCTCTCCATCAATGCCTCCACCTACACAGAGAGATGGACAAATGCAAAATGAGCTTTTCCTCTCATCAGAGGTGATAAGTGATTAAGATGCCAATATATTGACTGATTCTTGCAGGCGTTTACCATCTTTTCTACTTCTTTAAGGGTTTGTCTGTTAAATTAAAGAGGAAATAGTTGATACAAAAGAAAAAAAATGGGAGAAGGAAAATAAGGGAATGACATGAAACAAAGTTCCATGGTCAGAATATAACCACTTCAAGTTTTACTTTACACTGAAAAGCCAAGCGCAACAACGAAAGAACCCTACATTTTTCAGTTTTCATTCCAAAGCCTCTAAAACAGCAACTACCCCATCAGGTAACTTGCTGTATAAACACCCCTAAAATCCAAAAATCTATCTTTCTTCTGTCTCGCACACTCTTATCCCACCTCTTGTCTATGAAGCTCGGCCAGTTTCTCCTGGTCCTCAGTGGAGGTGGCGCTCTGGTTCCGCTGGTTGTTGAGGAGTTCCTCCACCTCCTGGCGGTGGATGGCCCTCAGCTCCTCCAGCGCTCGCCGTTTATCCGCCTCAAACTGGGCCTGAGCCTGGCTGAATGCCCGTAGCTTCTCCTCAAAATCCCGACGCATCTCCTCCACCTATTGAAACCACGAAACATTTTCTATTTCCTTTTGAATTGTTGATGTGTGGCTGCCGATCAAATCTCTACACCTGCCAAGCCAAACGCCCATAGCATCTCTTCAAAATCCCTCTGTGATCATTAGAAAATATGGAATTCTTCTGCATTGCTTTAAAGTCAATACACTTATTTGTGGTTTCAAAGCAAATACTACTACTATGGCTACACAGGTAAACGGCGGCTAAAAAACATCACTGAATCTGACAAACAGATGTGAAAAAATATATAAAAATGCAGTAGGAGGTGTGATGTCATGTGATTTCAGGCTGCTAAAGAGGCATTCTCTTTAGCCAAACAAGACAAAACAGTGTGAAGGCAGAGGCAGAGAGGAAGACGAGGCACCAGACCAAAGTAAATGCTGACCAATCCAGACAAAAATGAAGTGAGGATGAGCTGAGCTCACTCAGCTACCAGCTCATTCCCACATAATACACTTCAGCTGTTCATTTGTGCCCGCTGCCATCAGACTCCACTAAAGCAGGTGTGGATGATAATATGTCATCATGGTATGTATGACATGACATGGCATGATAAAACATGATTTGCTGTACGATTGTCAGAAAAAGGTTAAAATCTCTCCATCAGGCAAATGTGATATAAATGATGCATTCCATTTATCGGAACTCGGTTTTCTGAACTCTCAGCATGTTCCTGTTCAGAATTTGGAAACAATGGCTTATCTCAGGCTAGCCATTGTTTCCTACAACAAATGTGCTAAGTAGCAGTGTTAGTATGGTGGCAGCCATCGTGGAATCCCAAGTCTGGGTTGGTGAGGTTGCTCCTTTTTTTTTGGAGTTGAAAATGGAACCCCATGATCTTGGAAATTCTGAGTTCCGAGTACAAGTGGAACGCACCATAAATAGGTAACTGGGCTAGGACCGACTCATTGTGTTTTCATGCGATCCTGGAAGAAAGCGTCAAACAAAAAGACAAGACCAGAAACAAGATCCAGGCTGTTCTGGAGGTGTTTCCAGACATGCACTGAAGAGCAAACATGTTCAAGGCTGTACGTTAGAATGCAAATGACCAAAAAAGTCTCTTCTCAGACTTTAGCGCTGTGAACGGCGAACACACACAGCTCCTCAGCTGCGTGTGTTGTGTTTTCTCCGTGACCGCCGAAAAAAAGCTCTGTAAAGTGATATCACCACAACCTAACTAGGAATTGATTCACAGATCAAACAACCCTATATCCAATTACAAAGTTTATGGGTTGAAGACCCACAGTACTGTGATTTGAAGCATGTAGTCACTAGTGGCTCCTTCGAAACATCAACTTGCACAATATTGAAAATACTGTTGCCCATGCCTGAACTATGGTGTCAACGTGGAAGTCAACAGTGCATGTTTTATCTCCTGTATTTAGACTGAGGTGGGCCACAAAAACATGAATGAGTCGTCTTTTTTCACACTACTCCACCAATATAAACGATATGCTGAGAGGTGTTGTTTATTACTGTTGCTAGGTAGCGGTAATATTTTGGTACATGCTTGTAGGTTGCGTGCCGTTTGCGGAGCCCCACGCCATGGCCATATGTGTGTGTGTGTGTGTGTGTGTGTGTGTGTGTGTGTGTGTGTGTGTGTGTGTGTGTGTGTGTGTGTGTGTGTGTGTGTGTGTGTGTGTGTGTGTGTGTGTGTGTGTGTGTGTGTGTGGAGCTTACCTCTCTGCTCATAGACACCACTCTCTGCGTGTGCTGGGCCTCGGTGCAGAGCTGGGAGTCCTCCATTCTCTGTCTGTACATCTCAAATTCTGCTAAAGCCTGACAGTAACAGAACATCACAACAACTGCATTACATCACATCATCATCTACATCAAATTATCCTAAAACAGTCCAGTTACTAGGGCTCGGGGATATGGGGGAAAAAAAACATCTTATCATGATATAAATTTTTACATCATTTGATATCAATACATATCACAATATAAATCAAATCAATATATATATATATATATAATATATTAGGCGATATAAGGCTGAAGCTGTTTACACTTTTACACTGTTTATGTTCTAACTTTAATTAACAATCTCAATATTGTATCAGATAAATCTCTTTACTTGCAGGCTATGTACCGTTATTTACTTTTTTTTTTATTTTGCTTTTTGGTTATTTATTTTATTTTTATATGCATCTTCTTTTTTTCCCACTAACACCTTCCATATCTGTACGTACACTTATCTATACTAGTGGATTATTAGGGAGAAGTCAAATTTTAATGAATGTTGTATTTGTGTGATCTTGACTTGTGTGGAAAGGTGGTATACTGTGTTTGTATGAGTGTAGGTGATGGGATTGAATCGAATGGATTGTGACCGAGGCGGGTGTGATTTTATGTACATCTTCGTATGTTTTACTTATGTGGAATAAATAAAAAAGTTACAAAAAAAAACACAACCTAAATTTTCATTGTTATGCATATGACACACAGTTGAAGATCCTTGAAATCATGTGAAGCAATCAATTTATAAAGCTTCAGGAATGTCTGACAGACATTAAGACCTGGATGACACAACTTTTAACATCTTAACACTGACAAAATTGAAGTTATGGTCCTCAGCTGTAAACGACTTTAAGCTGAACGTTTAGTCACCCTGGATGGCATTACCATGACCTCAAGTTATACTGTTAAGAACCTTGGAGTTGTTATTGACCCAGATTTGTCATTCGACTCAAACAAACAAGTTTGTAAGCCAGCCTTCTTCCTCCTGTAAAACATACCAAAAATAAGAAACATCCTGTCATCAAAACATGCTGAAAAACCTGTTCTTGCCTTTATTACATCTAGATTCTTCTCTCCTGTGGAACCAGCTCCCTCTTTGGGTCTGGGAGGCAGACACTCTCCCTACATTTAAGTTAAACGTAAAACTTTCCTCTTTAACAAAGCTTATAGTTAGGGCTGGTTCAAGTGAACTTGCCATGCCATGTATTTCAGCTCAGACCACATGCACACTTTAATTCAGTGGAAGAAACCATGATGGAACATGACATGAAGAGGATGTTTAAGATGCCAATCAGAAAAAAATAAAGTCTCCAAGTTGAGGAGACAGAGTGAAAACAGCAGCAGCAGTGAATAACCTGTCTCTTCATTTGCTCGTGGAGTTCCACAGAGTCCTCCAGACTGGCCAGTCGGCGTCTCAGATCTGCCTCGTCAGCCATCTTGCTCTTGTACTGCATGATTTTGTCTCTGGTTTCTGTAACAATGTGCTGGACCTGAGAATTCAAAAATAGTCAAGATTGTGAAAATGGCGTTTTGATGATTGAAACATCAGTTGAATTATCTATCTATGCACAATTCTTTTGTCCGAACCCAATCAAAACCTGCCTTGAGGTATGGCGATGGGAAAAGTGTGTGTCGGTGTGTTGTGTGTAGATGCATGTGCGCTCTATTTGTGTGTGTGGTAGAGGTTATGTGCTACTCACAGTCACTGCGTCACAATGGCAAACAACCAAAGTTATTGTTACATCCAGGAGGCAGCAACTACTCGCCTCATGATGAATGACCATCTCTCTATTAACTTTTTGTAACCGCTGATAACAAGTTACATAAGTAATTAAGCCATTTCAAGTTTTCGGGGATCAATAAAGTATTTATGATAATCCAACCATCCTGATTTATTTTTAATTGTTTTAATTGTGGAGGAAAAGGAGAACATCCACCAAGGAAGGCTTCAACAGCCTGTGTGTTGCATTCCCTCTCCTCTTGTAAACAGTAACCCAGGGTTCTAAACAGAAACACAAGATGGATTACTTCTTATTTATGATTACTTTCACTCATTATATATCTGTAAGTTTTCAATAAAGCACCTTTAAAAAAAAGCCATTCAACACAAGATCATGATTTGTATGAAAATAGCCTGCGGAAGTTGAAGAAACACCTGTCGCAAAGGAGTGGTATCTTTCCGTCTCAGCTGACTGTCTCGGGACGAGCTGACCTTACCATACCATTTTACTCTGGTAACCCAAGGGTAGGTTGCCAAAGAATGGAACGCTTAATTTAATTAACAGCAGTCCTTAAATCATGGTTCAGTAAAGCTTCTTGGATACAAATCAACTTTTCCACTGGTTTCACATCAGCATATAATCGGCACTTTTCCACTATACAGTTCAAGCGCAGCTGTGCACTGCTTTTTATTTTTGTTTTTCCATTAGCGATAGTACCTGGTACTTTTTTAAGCTCTGGCGAGGTTCCAAGCGAGCTGAGCCAGTACTAAATATGATGTCCACAGACTGCTGGCAATTGGCAGCATGTGTAAAAACTGGAAGAGCCATGAGCGTGACGTCATTAGAATCAAACTGATCAATGCAGAACTGTAGATCAGTTAAAAAGACATAAAAATCCCAAAAACAGACCTTAATCTCTAAAATTTAGCAGCTGATGGAGTCTGCTCTCCGGTCATGCAGGAAGTGGTGAATTAATCTTTTAAATTAACTGATTCTAATAATTCAGTACACAGAAAAAAACTGCTTTGCTTGTCACTAGTTTATGTGCTTGTGTCGCTTACAAAACGATGACACGGTTTATTCGTGCAGCCATGGTATGGGACTCCACCCACTTTGAGACTATGATAATTAATTCTGTTAATTCTAATTTTTTACAGTCCACTAATTACCAGGTGGTTATTAAGGTATTTTAGCCTAATTTTTTAGCCTTGTTCTTGTTTGTTCTGACACATTTTTCTGACTAAAAGAGAATGTGTGCATATCCTCTTTTTAGAATAAAGAGTCATGCTGATTTAGACATATTGTTTAATTTTACAGTCAAACCCAATAATACAGTAAAATATACCATATAGTTACCAGGTAAATACCCAACATTTTGTTTCATTGTTTCATTACCTTACCTTCTTATTACCAGCAGTAATTACCCAATAAAACACTATCATTTACTATATAGTTACCCAGAATTTTGGCCATTTTACCATTGGTAATTACCTAGTAACAATTTTGTGTTAATATATATTTACCAGGTAAATGTCTGGTAATTCGCAGATTGTAAAAGAAAGGGTTAACAATGAAATCTAAAACTGTGTAGTGGAAAAGCGCCATAAGATTCTTGAATCAACTCTGCTTGTCAGTGGAGAATGTGAGTTGATTCTCTCTAAATGTTACGCAACAATGACGTCAGCCACCTATAATATGGGCCTAAACTATGGTTTTCATAATTTTTATATTTCTATTATCAAAGAAAATACTTAATTTGTAGCGTACTCGTTTCGCTGCTTTTGGCAGCGAAACACGCAATGCATTCTGGGTAGCCCTTGTTCCCAAGGGTGGTCTCGGAAAATCTCAATATTGAGGGCGATACAGCCCTTAAACTCGCCCCTCAACTTAATTTTTCTGAGAATCGGGACAGCACTTGCACTAGCGGGAGCGCACATTTTTGTGGTGTTTGGAGACTCTCACGTGAAAGCACGTATCACTCTGCAGTTACTGTGCTCAACAAGCAGCGTGTGTTGCCAGGATCACCTCCCAAAGCACAGTAAACTCCACAGTCCCAGCCTACAGTCAGAGTAGGGAGGACAACACCTGCAGTCTGCCTCCAGGCTGCTAATGAATCACACATGCGCATAGCCGCTGCCGTTCCGCCCTGGATGGTGGAACTTTGAGGGAGGCGGAGGTGTTCATTTTCAAATTTTTTCTGAGTGCGGTGAGACATGCAAGAAAGGTAAGTATAGCTTTAAATGAAAACCTTTCACAACATGCAGCTGCTGTATGACTGGGTGGTTGGGATTTGTCTGATCCAGCTCAAACTGCCCTCCCAGTCCAAGCTGTGATATATCAGAAGCAGTGAGATTTTTTTTTATTCTGCTGCTCCTCTTCTGCACAGGATTTATTAAACGACTCGGTGCCTCTACACAGAGCACAAGGAGTCAGTTAACAGTTATGAAAATTACGGCTGCAACAACGAATCGATAAAATTGATAAAAATTGATTACTTAAAGCGTTGGCAACAAATTTAATTATCGATTTGTTGAGTCGCGCGATTAATACGTCGCTCCTAGGCGCGGAACTGTTTACAGATGCCGACTGTTTCATGCCGGTTGATGCACGCCCACAGCGAGCCTTGTGTGCGCGTGAATAGTCGAGTGAATAAGCCGTGCGGGAAAGTTTTAGAGTGAGCGACAACTTATATTTTAGACTTGAAACATGGCGGAGGCAGAGAAAACCGTTTGGCCGAAATCTTCTAAAATGTGTGAACACTTTACCATTCATGAACCTAAAAAGTGTGTTAGCTGCAATCTTTGCAAGAGCGAAATGGCGTGGCACGGGAGAACCACGGTGATTAACCAGCACCTAAAAAGAAAACAATGTGCAACGGTGCATCCCTATATTAAATATACTTAAATTAGTATAAAAAAATACATGTTTACTTAAGCCTGTGTGAGTATAAATGAATTAATTAATATTATAAAAAATGTGTCTCGTCTCTAAATGTATGTATATCATACATTGTTTATTTTTGTTATTCCAGTTATGTTTTGATTTTTTTTTAATCATTTAATATTACTTTTGATAGCTCAGAGACATTGGAGCAATAACCAGTTGTTTTTACACTTTAGTCTGCACTGTGAATTTGAAATGTTCCTTTTTTGAATAAAGATGTGGCAATTACAAATGTTTTTTTTTTTTAACCGATTCATCAATTAATCGAAAAAATAATCGACTGATTAATCGATTATTAAAATAATCGTTAGTTGCAGCCCTAATGAAAATGATGTAAGTCAGGGCTAGTCAATAACATCCAGAGAAGAGTAATTAAATGGTTAAATCTAAAGCTGCAACTAACGATTATTTTTGTAATCGATTAATCTGTCGATTATTTTCTCGATTAATCGATGAATCGGTTGGTCCATAAAATGTCATAAAATGTTACAAAACGTTGATCAGTGTTCGTCAAACCTGGAAATGATGATGTTCTTGAATGTCTTGTTTTGTCCACAAACCTAAATGATTCAGCTCGAATGATTTCTTTGTTATGTGGAGCAAAGAAACTAAGAAAATATTCATATTTAAGAAGCTAAAACAGTCAGAAATTTTGTTTTAATAATGAAAAAATCTTCAAACCGATTATCGATTATCAAAATAGTTGCCGATTAATTTAGTAATCAATTAATAATCGATTCATCGATTAATCGCTTCAGCTCTAGTTAAATCCAACATACTGTATGTTGAAACAGTGTTGTTTTCGTCAACGATGATGGAATCTTTTCGTTGACGGCACTTTTTTTCATGACGATAACGAGACGGTGATGAGATAAACGTGACTCTTTGATGACTAAAACATGACGAGACTTGTGTGAGTTTTCAAGACGAGAATGGAGGAAAATGTTAGTGGGTGGTCTGTCAGACGTTTAAAACACATGACATTTCGGCTTATTGTGCGTGTCAATTTCCTAGTTAGGGTGTGGCGATCTCACATTCCAGAGCTTTTGTTGTTTTTTCGCCCAATCACCTGACGGTCACAGAGAAAGCACATGTCTATACTTAATATGCACGTACCCAGCTGCTGCTTCTGCAGTGTGTTTGTGTGTGTGTTCACCGTGGAATGAAGATGGATAAGGAAACCCACAGAAGGACTGAACTGTGGCTGTACTTCTTAACAAAAACAGAGACAGAGACAGACACTTCTGCTACGTAAGTGGACTCGTTAGCATTTTAAGCTAGCAATCTTTATGCTAGCGTGTTAGCAAACAACAAACAGATGGATTATTTAGCGGCAGAAAGAAAGCAGGACAGGACAATAACTGGACACAGTAGTTAGTAGTAGTGGCTAAAGTTAGCTTTTGTTACGCTAACGTCAATTCATTATGTGTGTGTTTCTTCAGCGGTATGTTTAGCCATGTTTACATTCATTTTTGACTTTTCGTCAACTAAAACGTGTGACTAAAATGTGACTAAAAACTAATAAGCATTTTAGTCCAAAAGACTAAGACTAAGATGGTTGTCAAAAGCAACACTGTGTTGGAACATGTGCCAGTGTCTGTCAGTTTTTTCCTTGTTTTCGATTAAAACTGGATGTCTACATCTCTCTTTTCAGGCCTGGCATGTAAAATGACTTTGATTAGCAGGTCTATTTTTCCTCTCTCCTCATTTCTCCCTGGAGTGTGTGTCTTAAACGATATAAAAACGTGTAATCACACAAATTTGGTTAGGTTGTTGCTAACACATTTTTTCTGTGGAGTGATATTTTTATCACTTTACAGGGTCTTTAACCTTTTAGATATGAAGCAGAAATATAAGATACGATATCTTTTGGGAGCAGCTGATCTACGATCATTAATCTTTGCAGCCTTGTGCTGACCATACCTCGTCCTCATGGGCTTCTTTCAGCGACTCGATTTCCTCTTCATGCTCGTCGTTCTTGGTGTTCAGAGCGTAAATTACCTGGAGACGGACAGAAGATTGGAAAACGGAAGAAAGAAAATTCAATAATCCTGCAATGAACAGTCAGTACAGCTCAGCTCTGCGTTCAGACAGCAGCATAATTAATACCACCAACACTACACAGAGAGGTGAATTGATCAAAGACAGTGATATCCACAGCTGCTCTTAAGTATCTTGTCTGTCTCAACCAGAGACCTAATATAAGGTGCAGATCTCTAGTTCGCATTACTATAACTGGATTTACATTACAAAAATATAATTGAATTACTGATCAATAACCACAAAATACGTTGCTTACTCCAGCTTGAGCATAGATTTTCTATTGAAAGCAACATGCCCTTAGTCAACCTTTACCTTTCATTTTGACACAAGCAGCTTCTTTGTGTATCCAGCATGTCTTAAGTTCAAATGTATACTATAATGCAGGGATAATCAACTAAATTTATAATAGGTCCACTTAGTGAAAATTTCCTCAAGCAAAGGTCCGGAACATCATAATGTCTAACTTGCATTATTATAATTAGTGGGATATATACTGAAGTAGCCTCGTAGTCTGCATGTAATCAACAACTGACTGTCAGATCAAATACAGAAAGAACAATTCAAAAACATTTCGACAATAATTATTGTCGCTTTTATACAATTATACAGATGTAACACTGAACATTTGTATTATTTTCTTCTCTCTTAAAGGGACACTGTGTAGTATTTATGGGTTTATATGACCCAAAATCCACTTTCTATACATATTATGTGCTCCTGCATTGTCTAGTCGCTGTATAATATTCTTTGTTTCATTTTCGTAGTGTTTCAAAAAGTCATGTAAAATAACATGGTCGCGGGCCGCTACTGCATTGCCACGACGCCATGTTTCTACTGGAACCTGTATCGACAAACGCGAGAGAACAAATCAAGCGTCTCTTTATTTGTAGCGGAAGTCCCGCCTCCACTCTCTCCGCTTCGTCTGCTACGGGCGCGGTAGCTCGCCCTCTCCCTTGCCTCACGAACCTCATTTGCTGACACGGAGAAAGACAACGAGGACCGGCTGAGGATACCGTAGCGCTCAGGGAAGGGAGGGGGTGAGCAGAGGAGCAGTTCTTTATTGTAAATTTCAGCCTCTCCTGTAGATGGCACTATAAACTACTTACTTCACCTTTAAAGGAAAAGAAGCTCTGAGAATGCTTATTTTCTGTGACCTGTTCAGATTTGAGTTGGTGTGTTTGGTCAAAAATGTTGTGTTTGGTCTCATAGTGGCGTTTCACGTTGCCACTTTTTACAAGTGCCACTGTCTCTGAACATATGAGACAGACTGGTTTTGTGCTTCCAGTGTATGTATATCCAGTGTATTCCAGAGTATGTCCATTCTGGGTTGAAAGCTCTATTTTCACTGTCCACTTTTCTCTTCTTAGAGAGCACCATGTTAATTATTTTTCTCTGGCACACTCTTCTCTACCTGTATCACTCACTCGTCTCTGTCTTCTCTCTCTGTAAACGCACTTTTCTCTGTCTTCTCTTGCTGTAAACGCACTTTTCTCTGTCTTCTCTCGCTGTAAAATCTCTTTTTTCTCTGTCTTCTCTCTCTGTAAACGCACTTTTCTCTGTCTTCTCTCTCTGTAAACGCACTTTTCTCTGTCTTCTCACTGTAAACGCACTTTTCTCTGTCTTATCTCTCTGTAAACGCACTTTTCTCTGTCTTCTCGCTGTAAACTCTCTTTTTTCTCTGTCTTCTCTCTCTGTAAACGCACTTCTCTCTGTCTTCTCTCTCTGTAAACGCATTTTTCTCTGTCTTCTCTAACAGTAAACGCACTTTTCTCTGTCTTCTCTCGCTGTAAATGCACTTTTCTCTGTCTACTCTCTCTGTAAAAGCACTTTTCTCTGTCTTCTCTCACTGTAAACTCTCTTTTTTCTCTGTCTTCTCTCGCTGTATAGCTCACTAGTCTCCCTGTCTGTCACTCGCTATTTAGCGTGATGCACAGATTTGATTGGCTTTTAGTGGTGTCACGTGGGATGGCTCAGGTCGAATGTAATTGGTCAGTGAATTTCCAGATTCGCTCAACCAGTACGGTAAAGTCTAGAGAAGCTGTGCCAGGTCCAGGTTGGTACAGGACAGCGTCTGGGTCTGGACTCGGACCACGGTCCGCCTGTTAGTGACCTCTGATATAATGTATAAATATGATTCATATTTAGGTAATAATTCTTTGATTTTTAAGCCTTCAGGAAGACGACATCATGGCATAGACTGATAAGAGTTTCTCTATGGATGATGTCTTTATATTGCTTGAGTTTCTTGCTGATAGCTGATACATATGGAGTTAAATTTGTTCCACTGATATTTGTATGTGTGCAAATTGTGATCCACACGTATTTCTTGATTTGTATGCGTGTTTTGAGATCCACAAATAAAAAAATCCAATTTGTAACTTGTATATTGATTTTTACTAGTGCCGTCAGTTAAACACGTTAATTAACGCGAACCCATTTTAACGGAGTACATTTTTTTTATCTCTTTTTGGCCGAGAAAACTTTATAGTTTTTTCACATGCTGTTGCCTCAACTATTAACGTTAGAACAACGACAACACCACACCGGATCTAGATAGACCGGAAACAAAACAACAGACACGCTGCGCGACCCGGTCATAAGAGTAAACGTTCCGTTTTGAGCAGATGTCGAGTGATGTGCGCTTCTCCGGTAGCTCATTCAGCTCGAATGAGCTCGTTACGGCAACAACACATTAAACCACGGGACTTCGTCTGCGTTAAAGAACGGCTCTTTATTCACAGAACTGCGGGGTGATACACAGACGGGGTGCGGGGTGTTATTATTGTGCGGCTCTCACATTAAGAGGAATAACTCAAAATATGCAGAGTGACGGAGATATTCACCTGCGGCTCGCTAATGTAAACACACGGAACACATTACTTCCTGCTTCGCTGACGTCACATGACGCGAACGTCTCGTACATCCAACAGCACACAAACATATACACAGCTCCTCACACACACACAAGTTACACACACCAGGTTTAGCCTGTAACATAGATTAGTTTGTCTGTCAGGGTGGTTCAGTCTGTAGAATAAGATGTGTAATAATAATAATCTAAAATTATATTTTGGCTTGAACAAATATTTTATTGTAAATATTGTGTCTTGAAATTGCAGTAACTTGTATTGCAATTAAGATAAATTTCGATTAATTGTTCAGGCCTACACTACAGTACATGCCAAAATATGCAAAAAAGCAAAGCAAGCCAATCCACTTTTCTATGTTGATAAGAGTTTTAAAATGAGGAAAAATAATGGTACAAAAAGAAATCAAGGGACATTTAGAATAGATAAAAACATGCAATTAAATATTTTAATTGTTTGACAGCACTAATTTTTACAAATAAAGATGTTATTTGTAAATAACGTGACTGTAAAAATCTAATTTGCATTTGTGAGTTGTGATTTCGCATTTGTGGATCGCCAGAACACACATTTCTTGCTTTTGTGAATTGTGATTTTGCATTTGTGGATCGCCAGAACACGCATTCCTCGTTTTTACGAATTGCAAAAACACACATTGGAATGCATGGTATATTTGTCTCAGTAATGCCTCCCTTCATCAGCAGGTGGCAGTGTTTTCCAAGTAGATTCTAGCTTCAATCCGTGAACAAGACGCTCATTCGTTTTTCAAAATAAAACCAGAAAAAAAAGTTGAGAGAGTTGTGTGTGTGTGTGTACGAGTGAGACGGTGAATGGAGCAACACTGGAGACTGGTCAGCAGGAGGCGCTATAAGAGTTTATAACACAGTCACAGTGGATGTCACAGCTGTTTTTGGGTGAAATAAAACAGTCGCTTTCTCAAGTGCAAAGTGGAGCCTCTGTGTGAGTTGTTTGCCACTGCTGGAGATAAAGTGAAGGGGGTTAAGTGAAGGGGGTTAGCCATGAAATTAGCATCAACTTCAGCCCTGGAGGAAACGCTCCGCTGTGCTTCCCGACTATGGTCTGAGCCCCGAACAAGAACGGTTACCACAAGCATTTAAAAAAAGTCAATTGTGGACCGGGGAGGGGAGGGGGTAATATTTTGAGATGCACAAGATTAAAAGTGGCAATTATACGAGAAAATAAAGTTGCAGATTTATGAGATTAAAAGCACATTTCCATGTTATTAAATATATCGACTCACACCCGCGATTTCCCCAGCTGTCTATGTGTTTTAAATAGGGAATGACCGATATGGGTTCACCGCGGGTGTTTATTGATAAATCGGGAGCCGCCCCACGGGGTGAGACATGTCAGGAGATGAATTATTCCCACAAAGTAATGATAACCGTAAGGGTCTCCTATTATTATTGTGCGTCTGGCCCCAGCTCTAAAACGGTCGCGGCAATTATAATGTAGCGGTACACCGTGTTGAAGTAGTTTAATCTCCAGAGCCAAAGCGCAGGTTTTCCTCCCTTATACTAGAGGATAAGGCTGTGGTATTTTTTAAAACTTCATCCTAGAGGGCTTTGAAACTTTGACTCTCACTGCCTTACTTTTCTGCTGCTCACCGGAGCAGTCCTCCGTTTCTTCTCCGTGTCTGTGGCGCTGCATGTAGAGGCTTCAGTGTGGACTGATTGGCTGTCACTGACTCACTTGCGCCAAGTAGCCAATCAGTGAGGGTTGTGGGCGGGACATTGTTACACAACCAAGAGAGTGGTGACTTCAGGCAGAGACGCTGCATCAGAGCCAAAGGAGCGCCTTTTAAAATATATTATTTAATTATATCGGTTATTGGTGAAAAAAACGGCCGATGCCGATTATCGCAAAAATGCCGAATATCGGCCGATATTATCGGCCAGACCGATAATTGGTCGATCCCTAGTTTTAAAAACATGAACCGTATGTATATTGACTGATCAGTTAAGTCTGTGTCTGTCACCTGCTCCTGTCTGCCTCACGCTTTGCTGGGTGAAGAAATAAAGTCAATGAATCAGTTAAAAACTGTTGATTTCTTCCCATGGAGCTGACATTGAAACTATTTTGCTTTAGTAAATGTCTGTCAGTCAGCACTGCGGTTGGAGCGGCTGGCTTGACGACGAGAGGCGGCTGGTTTGACCTCAGTCAAGCCGAGTGACCACTGACTGACAGAACTGATCAGTAATGAGTCCTTATCCATTTTTGCATTTTGATTTTGTAAACGAGAACCACAAGCTGCACATTCGTGTGGATCTGTGCGACTTTCATGCAAAAAATGTCTCAAAAATCCGTAACTGTGGGAAGCGAGGAATGCGTGATCTGGTGATCTATAAATGCGAAATCACAATTCACAAATGAAAATTAGATTTTTACAAAGTCACGTTATTTACAAATGACATCTTTATTTTTAAAAATCAAAATACAAGTTACAAATTGGATTTTTTTATTTGTGGATCTCAAAACATGCATACAAATCAAGAAATACGTGTGGATCACAATTTGCACATATACAAATATCAGTGGAACAAATTTAACTCCATAGATATAGGATGTACATTTATTTTGTCAGATATTTAGGGCCGAAGCACCAGATGATGCAAAGGCCATATTTTATCCACTGTGATTATTGTTTTTATTGTTTTTTATTGTTTTCCTTCACTTAAAATTTGAGCACACATCACATCAGGATCTGTGAGTATTGCAATCTAACATTGGGGTCTCTGACTAAACAGAGCACAACCTTGTGGCCAAAAGTATGTTTTCAGGCATTATGAACAAGCTTGGTGTATGAAACTTTCTGTGCAGGTGTATCATGCAAAGCCACAGTGTTTTTGGTAACACCCAACAGGAAGTCCACCATTTTGGATTTTGTCCAAAATGTTTCAAGTTTCAACAAACTCCTCCTAAATATCTGTCCGGATCGTCTTCAAACTTGGTATAAATGTCTTAACACCGGTCCCATTTTCGAATTATTAATTTTGTGAGGTTTTGTCAATGATCCAGGTGAGTAGGTGACGTTGTTCAAAGACACTGTCAAAAATGGACATGGTGAATCATTCATTATAGCTCAAGATGTCGCCAATTTAGGTGTTATTCCGGGACAGACAAAAAGCTTCTTGGATCGATATTCTATGACCTACAGGAAGTCCACCAGTTTGAATTTTGTCCATATGTTTGCACTTCACACAGTTAAATTTTAACTGACTAAATTTGGTCAGATCGACTTCAAACTTGGAACACAAGAGTTCCTAGATTAGTTAACTAGATTGTAATTGCTGTAAGATAAACAAATATGTTCCTGAAGGGCAACAGCCATCAAACAAGCTGCAGTAAACCTTACAGCCATTAATGCAATTTACAACAAAACATGTGCTGCAGTGTTTACATGTACAGCAGCAGTAAAATAAATGATTTTAAGAAGGAACCTAAACACCAATCTACTTTGAGAGCATATGCAAACTAAATTATCACAACAAACCGAAAACAGACACCATTGTGTGGGAAGCTCAAACTTTATATAATTATAACTAGCTAGCAGAAAAACTAATAAGCAGACTAATAATGTTACTTCAATGTCAATAACAAATAAGGTACCGACCAGGTATCGGATCTGAAGTGAAAAAAAGTGGATCGGTGCATCCATGTTAATTATTGGTAAATAATGGACTCAGTCCTACTGCACAGCAACATTAACACAGCAAATATTCATTACACTGCTATTCACTCATGCCAAGGTTATGCTAATGCAGCAGATTGCATTTGTTTCCCTCCAGGCTATTGTAAACATTCAGTGATTCCCTGGAGTAAGATGAATGGAAGTTAATCAGGAAGTTGAAGATGTCAGGATATTGCAGGTCTAGAATAATGTCCTCTACGACTGTTTGTAAAAAAGCACGCACGGGCATTCTAAGGATCAGATGTAGTCACTTTGTCAATTGTGTCATATCCAAGATGGCGGCGCGCACGGACGCATCGGCTCACGGCTCTCCCTTTTTGTGCTATTTTCTGTGTTTTTCGTTCGTGTTTTTCGTAAGTACGTGTTCAAATCGCTGCTATAGCCGTCAGGACTTACTCGACGTTGGTTTTAGGCATAAGTTACCCACCACAAGTGACTTTCAACGAACTCACAATATACCCGACGACGTCGCGAGGCAACCGGGCTCTCCGTGGATTGTTATCGGGTCCGGCAGGCGTCGGAGACGGCGGAGGGAGAGAAAGCAGAAGCGAGGACGCCGGTCAGGCCTGTTGGTGAAACTCAGGACACAGCCACACAAGCCTCCCCTACCCAGCTTGTTCCTCACAAACGCGAGATCTATGGTTCACAAGATGGACGAGCTGGAACTACAGTTGGCTGGGAATCGCTATGTTAAGAACTGCTGTGTTATGATTATAACCGAAACCTGGCTTCACCCGCGGATCCCCGACGCCGCAGTAGAGCTAGCTAGCCGCTCTCTCCACTGCTGGGACAGAAACCAAGACTCCGGTAAGAGCAGAGGAGGAGGTCTTTGCATTTACGTACATAATGACTGGTCAAACAATAGCAAAATCATAGATAAACACTGTTCCCCGGACATAGAATACATGTCAGTTAAATGCAGACCACATTATTTACCCAGAGAGCTAACAGTAGTGATAGTTACAGCTGTATACATACCTCCGGATGCTAACGTTAGCATAGCTCTCGCTAGCCTGCTAAAAACAATAAACACACAGCTGCGCGCGCACCCACACGGAGTTCACATTATAGCTGGGGATTTTAATCAGGCGAACCTTAAGACGGTTCTTCCGAAATTTTTTCAGCACGTTAAGTGTCCAACCAGGGGTGCAAACACACTGGATCATGTTTATTCTAACATCAAGCATGCATACAGAGCCATACCACAACCTCATCTAGGCCAGTCAGATCACCTCTCTCTGCTCCTTACCCCGGCATACACCCCTCTCAGGAGGAGAACTACACCTCTCAAAAAGACTGTTACAACCTGGCCGGACGATGCACTCTCTCAGCTACAGGACTGTTATGCGAACACTCAGTGGGAGGTATTTGAACACCAGGACCTGGCAGAGCACACAGAAGCAGTACTGTCATACATCAGGTACTGCATTGGGAACGTCACTGTGGAAAAGAGCATCAGGGTTTTTCCCAACCAGAAACCCTGGATGACCAGCCAGGTCCGAATGCTGCTCAGGAAGCGTGACGCTGCCTTCAAGTCAGGTGACAGGGAACTGTACAGTGCCTCCAGAGCAGACCTGAAGAGAGGAATCAAGGATGCTAAGTCGGCCTACAAGAAGAGGATAGAGGACCACCTCTCTGATAACAACCCGCGACAGGTGTGGCAAGGCATACAGCATATCACAAACTTCAGGGGCTGTAACATCACACCTGGGAACCCAGACGCCTTGCTGGCAGAGGAGCTGAACTGCTTCTTCGCAAGATTTGAGAAAACTGAGCCCCATATAGCCTCACCACCTCCGCAGCCACCAGCACCCAGCACCGTCACACTGACTGTACAGGATTCTGAAGTGAGACGGGTGCTAAGAGCAGTAAACCCAAGGAAGGCAGCTGGCCCGGACGGGATACCAGGGAAGGTGCTCAAAGCCTGTGCAGACCAGCTCTCACAAGTTTTCACCTGCATCTTCAACCGTTCCCTGTCTCAAGCCACCATCCCATCCTGCCTGAAGACAGCTACAATCATCCCCGTGCCCAAGAAAATCATCCACAGACAGCCTCAACGACTACCGCCCAGTCGCCCTAACACCGGTCATCATGAAGTGCTTTGAGAGGCTGGTTCTTCACCACATCAAAGACAGCCTTCCTCAGACCTTCGATCCACATCAGTTTGCTTATAGAGCAAACAGATCCACGGAGGATGCCATAGCCATAGCTCTCCACACTGCGCTGAGCCACCTGGAACACCAGGGGAGCTATGTGAGGCTACTCTTCATCGATTACAGCTCAGCCTTCAACACAATCATCCCGGACATTCTGGTCAGTAAACTTGTGGATTTAGGCCTCCACCCACACACCTGTTCATGGATAAAAGACTTCCTCACGAACCGTCCACAGACTGTTAAACTTGGTAACCACATCTCCTCCACCCGCACACTCAGCACCGGCTCTCCACAGGGGTGTGTGCTGAGCCCACTACTGTACTCCCTCTACACCCATGACTGTAGCCCAACCCACCTTGGTAACACCATCGTCAAGTTCGCAGACGACACCACTGTGGTTGGACTAATCTCAGGGGGAGATGAGTCTGCTTACAGGGATGAGATCCTGAAGTTGACAACGTGGTGTTCAGCGAACAACCTGGCACTGAATGCCACAAAGACAAAGGAAATCGTCATCGACTTCAGGGGGCACTGCGCAGACCCAGCTCCCCTCTACATCAACGGTGTCTGTGTAGAGAGGGTCCAGACCTTCAAGTTCCTGGGCACCGTCATCTCGGCTGACCTCTCCTGGACCCCGAACATCACGGAGATCACCAAGAAGGCCCAACAACGCCTGCACTTCCTGAGAGTGCTCAGGAAAAACAACCTGGATGAGAAGCTGCTGGTGAACTTCTACCGCTCTTCCATAGAGAGCCTGCTGCTGTACTGCATCACAGTGTGGTACGCCAGCTGCACTGAAGCAGACAGGAAGGGTCTTCAGAGAGTCATCAACGCAGCACAGAGGATCATCGGCTGCACTCTCCCCTCCCTAAAGGACATTTACCACTCTCGCTGCCTGAACAGAGCGAGGAACATTGTTAAGGACAGTTCCCACCCCGGCTTTCATCTGTTCGACATGCTGCCCTCTGGCAGACGCTACAGGTGTGTCCGAGCTCGGACAAATAGACTTAAGGACAGCTTCTTCCCCAGAGCCATAACCACACTGAACATGGACATGCACTGACCATCCTACCTCTACCACATACTCTCACACATTCTGGCATGTGCAATACTCTACATTTCATGCTGAAACGCTTATATATTTAATAACTTACTCCACACTATGCAATACTTATATACTGTGCACTACTTATATTGTATATACAGATTTTTATCCTGCTTAAATTACATTCCAAACTGTGCAATATCTATATTTTTAAATGGTACCCTGCTAAAATCACTTTCATACTGTGTAAATGTTTATATTTCTATTTTTATATACTGCAAAATTACATTTCACTCTGTGATATTTATATTCTATATGCTGCTAAAATCATATCTCACACTGTGATATTTATATTTCTATATTTCATATACTGTAAAAAAAAAAAAAAATTACATTTCATACTGTGGAAATAGTCTTATTTATTATTTTTTATACCCTGCTATGGGTCACGTCTCATAGAAATGCACTTTTTATATTTAAACCCTGCTACAGACCTGCTATTTCATATTGTGCAATAAGAATTTGATGGCTGTTTATCCTTTTAATGTAGTACGCTGCAACTGAAAACCCACCTCACGTTAACTAGGGTCACTTTTTCTTTTTAATGTCCTTGACCCATACTCTGGTTGTTGTTGTTGTTGTTGTTATTGTTCTTCGTTGTTAGCTGTATGCACTTTCAAGGTGAAGTCAAGTAAATCTCGTTGTACAACTTGTATAATGACAATAAAGGCATTCTATTCTATTCTATTCTATATTGGTAGATCTCCATGGATTGAAAGCGTGCAGTGAAGTCTGACAGGCTGGATCCACCACCAGTCTTATTAATTGTTGCCGCATCTTAGGCTGCCAACATGGTGCTTCATAGGGACCGAATCATGTGATGTCTGGAGCTCTATTGTGTGCACTAGTACACATTCAGAGGTCACAATGAAGTTGACTTTGATTCAAGAACCTAAAAATGATCCAAGTCCGATACCAAGTAAAATTCAGGATGGTATCAACGATACAGATACTGAAATACTGAGAAAATACCACTACTTTGTATAAAAACTTAATGTGTTTGGAAAATCGAAATAAAAACCATAATTCAACTTGTTCTCTAATAATAAATAGAATTCTAATACAATACAAAAACCGAACATTTGAACACAAACATTACACATTTTTTTCATTCATTCACCACATCATTGCAGTTTGCTCCGCAAATGACTGCTGTGAGAGAAAATTCTAATCTTCTAATCTTCCAAAGGTTCCATCATTGGAGAACTCATCTGATAATCCAAAATCTCCATAACAATTGTGTTAAGCCATTGTTAAGTACAGTCATAGTTCACATATGACTACAACAGGCGGAAGAAGAAGTAGTTCCTACCAACTGGACATCATTTAGACTAGATCCTGAAAGTACAGTTACTGTCCATAGTTGATAAACTACACTGTTACCTCAAATTATGGGATCAGATGTATCGATATTTCAGTATCAATCCCCACACTATCTGAGAGCACACACCTGAAGCTGGCAGGGACATATATCACAGTGAGGTAGTGTGGATGTGAGTCTTTGATTCTCAGCAGTGAGTCAGCCATGGAAATGTTCCTTCAATTATACATGATTATTGTAATGTTGCTTCTGTGCCTGGTGCTTTTCATCTCTCTCTGTCTCCTCACCCTTTTATCTTTTTCCTCTTTTTGTCCTTTCCTCCTCCCCCTTCTCTTCCCCATGGCTCTCCATCTCCCAGGAATAATTGCATCGCTATTTATGTCTCCAGTCAAAAAAAAACTAAAGCTCTCTTTACATAAATTATCTCTCACAATGCAACATTATTTAACCTTTAACGATTATGTGTGTTACATATAGGAGGGTTTATTCGCAGTTCCTGGCCTCTGATTTTTGTGTGCGCAAAATACCATATATGTAGAGTGTTTTTACTGACTGGTAATGCTAACAATAGCTAGCCCAAGATACGTTTGCATCTGTGTTTTTTTCCTAACTGGAATGCAGTTGAGTCGGGGGTGACGTCACTCCCAGTTCCAACTTCCATGTTGTGAAGTAAATGGAACGCAGCGAAAACTCTTCATTTTCAATGGAAGACTGGCCAAGCATTTGGTATTTGTCCTTCTCATCATGCTGTTCACATGATGGCCACCATGCTTAGAGTGTCACAGACAATACACTGTAAATACATTCTAAAATAAAATATCTATTGTTTCTCATCTAAATTATATGCTTTCATTTCAGATAATATCTGGTTTATTTCTTTGCCTTTTCAATAGAGAGGTCCTATCACACATATATGTTAGTTATGGAGGTCTACTTACATACATTAACTTGTTTTTATGGTCAAAAACCTCCTAGTTGCTGTAAATGAGCCGATAGAAATCTCTCCTCACTGAAGCTCTCGTCAGTCGCAGTGTTTCAGACTGTAATCTCACCCCCAGAAGACAGAACTGTTGTGATTGGCCAGCCAACAAGAGTCCCTTTTACGCCTTTGACCTGGAGTCAGACACAGAGTCAGAAGACACTGTTGCTCGTTAAACACAGCCACAACGGACATTCTTCTTCTTCTGCGGTTCAATGTACGCAACCGGATGTGCCCGGACTACCGCCCGGAGCAGGAGGATCTGCTGTTCAGGAGAACCGCTGTTTACATAACCAGAATGGCTTTTTTTTCAGAGATCTTGCTGAGCCCGGGATTACAATACAACACAGCGTTCTCAGCAATGGCTGAATTGTTTGTTTAGAACCTTCAGGGCTTCATAAACGAGGTAATGACGCAGATACACACTAAAAAACAATTGGAACTTCCATTCTATGGGCGCTTTAAAAGAACAATATTTACGTTAGAAATAATGCATTTGCCTATAACTATGAACTGCTAGTTAAACTGCTATATTAAAAAGTGTTATTCAGTGACTTTTGTCGATTCAGTTTTTTTTTTATCACTATATATGATTTATATTTCATAAGTGTATTTGACAAATGTATTCAGTATAATAAATATCTATCTATCTAATAATTGTATCAATGCAACAGACAAAATCTCAGAGAATATCTTGTCTCATGTCACAACATAGATTAATTATCACTAAATTGCTCAGCCCTGTTTACAATTGATATTGATATGGTTCAGTAATTACAGTATGAAAATGTGCCACAGCTTTTGTTTTGAGTTATCTTCCCATTGTTATCAATCAACTCAGCCCATCCACTTTCACAATGGGGGAAAACAGAGAGTGACAGCAAATTTCCCCTCCATCTCCTCTACACCAGGGTGTTTGCGTCAGATGTTTTCAGGCCTGAAGCTCTAATTGCACCAAGCCTGAAGGCAGCACATCAGTTTGGAGAGACATGGTTACACTCACATATCCTGATCGGCCATTTTGTGCCTCAATCCTAATTGCCAGTGACATTTTTCAATTTGTTTCCGGAGAGGGGAAAATTGATCCTCCAAGTTTTGACACGATGCTTCTTTAAACCTGAGTGCAGGAGAGTCGACGCACAGAGGAATGGCCTCTTCTTAAACTAGAAAAAGCAGCCCACGGCCAATTGGAAAGGGAACTTGTAACTGGAAGTTTGCAAGTTCAAATACAGACAGGTCAAAGGGCTAAGGTACCTATGAGCAAGGGAGGTCTCACAAAGTCTTTGAAGAAACACATTATTTTACGGCACTAAAACACACACATACACTCGCCAAGATCAAGGCAAACAGTGTTACTGTATATGCTTATCATGGCAGAGACGGCACAAAAGAAGCAGAAAACCCTTGTTAAGGCGGATTTCCACCAGGTGCGATACAGCAGCGGAATGTCAGCGATGCGGTTTTGCACCGTCCTCTGCCCAGCGTCAATCCCCACCCAGCACGTTACGGCAGTGAATAATAATAAGATCACGCGATAATCCTGAATGGACGCGAGTTTGTGTGATCCTGCCATAGATATAAAAAAAAGGTATAAAGGAAACAACGACAACAACAACACAGCTTCTTTCATTCTCCGACGTGGAAGAACTGTTGATCTCGTGTCATAAATGATTTTATGTTTCTCTACTTCAACAATCAGTCTCTCGTTGTACATTATGACTTTCTGAGAAGCTCTGATTAATTGACTGTTGACCTGGCAGCACCGGTCACGACGTAATGTTAATGTGAACTTGTGCTAGACTATATGACCTGCGTATTGTGTTTTGTTTTAAAAGGGGGAGGAAGTGTTTTACTTTGATTCTGTGTCAGACTTACTGTCTGGTACAATCTGCTCTGTTGAGCTTGACGCGATTCAGCAACGGCAAAAATAGAACTGCTACCTATCGATAGCGCTGCAGTGCGCCGATCCGCTTCTGGGACACTGCTGAGATGTGCCACAGCGCGGCCGGTGGAAATGCTCACATTGATTAGATTGGAACGGCGACCGCCTGTGGAGAGGGGAAGTGAAGGGGGTGTGTTTTTACATCAGTGAGACTAAAGCAGTAGACAATGGATGAATGGGCGGGTGCTTACAGTGATGTCGTAGAAATATGTACTCTGTATGCCAAAATTGTCTGTTTAAATAATATTTAAAGTGAATATATTTGTGCCTTCTTAGATAAAGCTATGCAGCAGGGCTGTAACATCGCTTATTAATTGATTAATAAATGAATCACCAACTATTTAAAATCAATTATTTTGAATGTGTTTTTAAATAATTAAAGCAAGTTCTGTGGATTTTTTTTTTTTGCTATGATTTATTTGCTCATATTACAAAGAAATCATTAAACTCATTACAAACAAGAAATATGACACAATCTTAATTTCGAGGTTTAAGAAACACCCATCAACATTTTTCAACACATTTTATGGACCATTAAACTCGCTGATTAAAGGAGGAAATAATCAATTGATAAATTGATAACGAAGATAATCTTCATTCACAGCCCTACTATGCAGTGAAGTCCTTCATCCAAGCTTTAGTTTTAATCCTTCTGACTGACAATAACAATATTCTTTCTCGGGAAAGATAGGGCTAAGCTGAGGTTTAAAGAAATCTGCAATTTTAAACGTGCTAACAATTGTTGATGTCTTACTCTAACAATCTAAAAAATAAGCAAAGTTAATAAGTCTAAAGCCCAATTTATACTCTTAACGTCGGTTACGGAGACCCCTCTACGTCGTCAGAGAGTCTTTGTTGTCTCCGGCTGCACAAAATATTTTTGTGTGTCCGTCACTCCGTCAAGGGACAACGGAGACGGCAAGGGCTGTGATTGGTCCTCAGGACAGGCCGAGCGAAGCTGCTCTGTGCCGGCCACTGTGCCCACCGAGCGTCCACAGAGGCGGAGCTGATCACCGCCGACATTGTCGCTGCCAAACTATAAATACGTCATATCTTAAAGGTCCCATATTATACCCTATTAACCCAAGTTAAATTAGGTCCTGGTGCCCTAATGAACATGTCTGTGTCATGCTTTAGTCAAAATATCATAAGGATGAAGCACAATAGCAGTTCAATAACCTTGCCAAAACAGCCTTTTTCAGAATTCTCGGTTTTGTGCCTGGTCATTTACATGTGAATGAGACCCAGGTAAACACACACCCACTGCTTCCAGGGGAGTGTCGATCTAACTTACTATCCACAGCCATACTGTCGGCACTTATCACCTATTGTCATGCACCGTCGTCCCAACCCCCGCTCCATATACCCCATAGTAATGTCCGTTTACCCGTTGTTACTGCGTTTCACAGTAATGCATAGAGTGACCACGATTTTGGCTTCTCGCGATCGTAAAAACATTGAAATCGAAGAAAAACGATTAATGCGCCGCGCTGCGCGGCGTGTATGTAAATTCCTATGCTAGAAAAAGACCTTGAATGCACCAGTGTTACTGCGGCTCCAACTGACGTGTGTGGATCAATAATATGTGACCCGCCACGGACCAAAAGGCAACAAGTCGGCCTAGCGCAAAACGAGAAAAACAGGAAAAGGTTTTTTTTTTCCAAAATTTGGGATTTTCGTTTTTTTCAAAATTACACAAGTTGAAGTTTTGAAGAAGCCACTACATGCTTCAAATCACAGTATTGTGGGTCTTAAAACCATAAACTTTGTGTTTGAATTAAGGTTGTTTTATCGCTGTGAATCGCTCCTAGTTTGGGTGTGACGATCTCACATTCCAGAGCTTTTGTTGTTTTTTCAGCCAATCAGCTGACGATCACGGAGAATACACATGGCTAATTATACGGAGAGAGAGAGAGACAGGGAGAGGGAGAGAGAGTGTGTCGAATGTCCAGCGTATGTGTGCAGTGTGTGTGTGTGCAGTGCGAAATTAAAGCGTGATTATCATCAAAGCAGTCATCATCAAAGCTTTGTTTGACAAAGGAAGACAAAGAGAACAGGACAATACGTCAGTGGCTGAGCAGCTTCTTCACGGACAGGGACAGAGAAAGCACAGAGACGGCTGTGTGTGGATTGTTAGCATTTTAAGCTAGCGATCTTTATGCTAACGTGTTAGCAGACTTCATCGTCACAAAAACAACAAACAGATGGATTATTCCACGGCTGAAAGAGAGCAGGACACACACGGTAGTTGTCTGAGATGATGACATGACGCCAGCACCGCTCTATCTCCTATCGAATTGGACTTTTGGAGGCGAACAGACGTAAAACTGCAACGAAAAGGAAGCAAGCCCGGACCTCTTATCTGATCGGAGGCACTGAAGTTCTTATGGGGTGAGTTTTCCTTAACGTTGTTAATCGATGTTATGTTAGTGTTCATTCAAAGTCACATACAGACGCACATAGGGACGCTGTCTTTTAATAATCCACTGTGCGTTTCATAACGCCGTTTGGCTACATTGTTATTAGCTCGCTAGCTGTACTGTATTATTACAATGAGAATGATGCGCACATCGAAACTTTTGTTCGGTCAGATGAGCGTATTATAAGCCGTAAGAGGAGCATGTCACGGCCCTCTTTGAGATTTTGTACACCCGCAGGTTCAGTTTGATAATTCAAATGCTTTGAGACGAAACTCCCGTGTTCGAAACCTAACATTGCTTTGAATGATGTGTGAATGCCACACCTTTGCATGCATGAATCACACATGATTAACACAATGTGTGATGAACGTGTTAATTACACGTGCAATTCATGCACATAAAGGTGTGGCATTCACACATAATTCAAGCAATACTACTGATCAATCTATACTGATTCAGTGATAAAGTGCCTGTTAACATGAACCATGATCTGAAACAAGTATTTTTTTTATTTTTTTTCAGAATCCTGGGCATAAGGATTGGCATGTGAAGTTGCTGCCAACCCATGTGTCCAAGGCCTCAGTGTGGCGTCAATACATGAGGTCGGCTAAGGCTCTTGGTATGTGTATAAATTGATTTCTATACAATAGCCAAATGCTTATATTGACTGCTATATGTAATGTGTAAAATGTGATTTTTTTGTTAAAGTAAAATAATTATTTTCATTGTGGTTCTTGCTGTCAACAGGTAGTGGAACACAGCTCTCCTGAAAGTCGCCTCAATATTCCGCAGCTTGTTGGAACGGCAGATGGCAGAGTGATAGTTAAGACCATCGACTGGCAGACACATCTGAGTCCCTACTTTCGAAAGCTCCCACAGATCAAGAGTTATCAGCACTTTAGGTATTTATATTCAAAATTCTGCATTTTATAAATAAAAAAATCACGAATGGACATAATAGTGTTCCATGTGAACGGTGAGCCATGTTTTAAATATCCTGTTGTGTGCTTCTATTCCGTCACAGCTTTGATGCCAACAGACCAGGTGTGGTGCTTGCTCAAACTCACAGTGATGCAGAGCCTATCGAGTTGCAGCTACTGCGCAACCCAGGAGTTCTGCCCCCTGTTGACAGTCTTCCCGTCCTGGCCCCACCTGGACTGACCATGGACAGGCAGACGTATCTTTTTGAAAAAATCCGGCCTTTCTGTTCTGATGAGGCAAAATACTTCACATGCCCAGCACCAAAGGTTACAGCACAGAAGAGTAAGCAGAAGAGGGTGCGTTTGTGATGTCATCATTTAGTCCGCATATCGACTGTGATGGACAGAGTGGGTACAGCCACATTGTGGGGGAGGAACTGGTATTGAAGATGATAATATAGTCCATGGTCTGGAAAATATTCCTTCACACACTTAGATATATTTCATTTCTTTATTATTATTTTATAGTTCTATGCACCATATATCTGGAACAAACTCCCAGAAAACTGTAGGTCTGCTGAAACTCTCACCTCTTTTAAATCAAGAGTGAAGACTTTTCTGTTTGCCGCTGCATTTCAGTAATTTCCAATATTGCACTGTAACCTCTATTCCTTATATATACTCTTGATTTTATTTTTTATCTTTTTATTTTATTTGTATCTATTTTATTTTTTAATCTTAATCTTTAAATTTTACCTGCTTGCTTTTATTTTGATGTTATATCTGATTTTATAAATGTCTCTTTTCTATGCTTTTTAATGCTTTATGTAAAGCACTTTGAATTACCTTGTTGTTGAAATGTGCTATACAAATAAACTTGCCTTGCCTTACATTGACATGAACTACATTCATTCCTTTTTTTTCCAAACTGCTACACTGTTACTGTCCTGTGGGCTAACAGACATCAGATATCACGGACAGCTAGACTGGGTGGGGGGTTGTGACCATGTAAATGTCATGCAAATGAGCAGCTATTGGCCTGGCTCCTCAAGAAGGTAGAAATCTTTCAGGCTGAATTTCTCCCTAAAGCAGTTTGAGGAGTGCCTACATTCAAATGACCACATCTTCCTCAAAAATGATCAGATGGACATGGGTTTGACATTGTTGGAAAGCTTAGATATCACACTTTCGGAATCTGTAAATAACTCCAAATGTCCCGAAGTAGACATGTGAACCCTTTTGCCATGGCTGGACACATATGAGGAGAGAACGTGAAAACACGACAGAAAGGCAGCCTTTGGTTGAGAAGAAATGTAAGACAACATCTACATCTTTCTGCAGTGCTTTCAAACGCGTGCTCTTCATATTATTGATCCACACATGTCACTTACTAACTGCAGGCACGTAACTGGTGCGTTCAAGGTATTTTTCTAGCATAGGAATTTACATACACGATCAACAACAAAGGGCTTGTGAAGCTTGTGAACATTTTTTTCATAAATAAAATATATCCACTGGACACAAAAATCCTCTGAGGCTGGAAGTTTGTGTAAAACACTGTGCTCCGCTGTGCAGCCACTCTTCCTCCCTCGCCTGCACTCTCGTATTTCACAGGGACAAGGGGGACCTACGGTGGAGCTGTGAAGTACTCTGCCTGGCGGGGTGCCAACATTCACGGTGAAATGTGTCGCTATGTCGTCATTCCGAGGGAGGTTAAAACATCGCGTGTTTTATCGCCTATACTTACACTAAGTGGAACCACTAAAACATGACTGAGTCTTGTTTTTTCACATTTTGGGGACTGGTATGGCCCACTGAGTCCCAAATATAAGTACTAAAAGATTAAAAAGTTGATTTTGCACAATAGGGGACCTTTAATACACAATCCACATGTTTAGATTCTAAATGGCTAATTTCTCGCCTCATATGATCTTAAAACTGCTTTTTAATCAGATTGGTCAACACTTGCCAGCCTTCTATTGACAGTGTTGATGCATTCTCAAATCAATATAATATGCTCTTGAATTAAGATAGGAAATAACCCCCATTCTGGACTGGCATCAGCACTTTGCTAGCTTAGCTTGTTGTTAGCACAGCAACTCTAAGGTTCAGAGAAGCTGGAAAGGCAACATATTACAAATTCAGAATAAACGCTTGTATTAAAGTGGAACTTTAATAGTCTGGTCACTTTTCCTCTATGGAACGGCTGGGCAATATGGCAAAAAACATCCCCATTAAGCTGTCGCTCCAAATCTAATAGCCAATCAGCAAGCTGATTTCTTAGGCCCGCCCACAGTCCAGGCCAGCAAAAGTCCATTCATTGCAGACAAAAAGTGTATTTTCAAACAAATGAAATAGACAAGCTATTAAACTATTATCAGCATCAGTTCTGATGAAACATAATCAGACTTTTGAACGTTTAACTTTCTCTACTGTGACCAGTGTGTGTCTCCGTGTGAGAACTCTAGGTTGCCATCCGTTTTGCATGCTTCTGTGTCGGGTTGCACAATAAATCATAAAAAAATCCCAATCTCGATTCAACTGCAAGTGATCTCATTCCAAAATGACAATTCTTCTGCATTTTATTTCATAAGCTGCATTACAAATAAACAACCATATTATACTCTCTGAGTTTTTCACAAAGCAGCCGTGTTGCCTTCTATCTCAACATATGAAGCACCTTCACATCACATGATTCAGTGGTGGCGGAAGCCCATCTGCACTTGAGTGTGAGTGCAGCACAGAAATTAGGAGAAAGTGTGTGCTAAGGAGAAATAAACACAAAATGGATGGTGATGAAAACCCAGATGGTAATAACTAGAATTACACAAGCCTGAGCTTCACATTTGGCTCGCTATCAAGGGGCTTTCAGCAGTACTGTCCCTAAATACAACAAACTTGTCTGTTAAATGACAAGATTGTATACATTTCCTTGCTAAATACTGATTAGCCCACATTTTCAGGATTGTTAAGTCCTGAAAATCTGATCTGCAGTTCGTTTTCGGTATGATTCTTGTGCCTCTTTCTGTGACAACACTCTGACCAATCAGTGCACAGCAGTCTGACGACGTGACACATTTACCCTGGTTATGACGTCACGAGTTGAGCTAGTGGAAACTACAATAATAATAATAACAAAAACAAGGCAATCGGAGATGGCAGACATCACCCTATTCACAAACAGAGCCACGAAAAACAATTCTTCACTCCCACTCCATGTGGTGAAATGATAACAATAATAAGAATAAGCGCATTATGCAATATCATGTTCAGAGCCTAAGGAAATCACACTTTTTGGCACTTTAATAATTGAATGTTTCTAATCTTTCGTCCATGAGTGCAGTAAATTTTTCAATTTGTGAAAAATCATGCCAGAGAATTGTGATCTCAATTCTAACCAAAAAAAAATTGTGATTCACATTTTTCCCAGAATCGTGCAAGCCTCTGTTTTTCAATTCTCACCATTCAAAAAAGATGGTCCGTGCTTCCTAAATTCTTCCAACAATAGTTTTCTCTGCTTCTTTTTTCACTGATCGATGTTGCATATAACAATCAATCAAAGTCCACTTTATCTATCATTATATAGGACAAACGGTAAAAACTGACAACAGGACACCCAAGAACAATGATACTCGGACTAAAGGACATTTCCTTCTGACAATCACGATTAACTGAAACACAGAATAACGATCAGAGAAGACCGCAGCAGCATTTTCCTCTCGTATCATCCATCCATCCATTATCTACCGCTTCATCCTCCTCTCGTATCATGTTTTCTGATTAAAGGATTCAATGAAACCTAACTCTCAGTCCAACAGCCAGTGTCATTCAAAGTTGAGTGTCTCCTTAAGCATCCCCAACAGGGTTTCCCCCAGTTTAATAAAAGCCTGGCGGGCCACATTCGTCTCTTCCACTATGACGAATTGGCTTCGCCTCTCCTCGACCTTCGTGGATCTTCAAACCCCCCTCGCTGAACATCTCGAGTGAGTCCGTTCCTTGGGAACGTGAAACGAACTGTGTTTGCCACGAAGGAGCCGCTGAGGATCTGGCCTGCTGCTATCTATACTCTTTGTCTATCACTGTCACATTCTACGCTCTCGCTAGCACGTGTATTTGTGTATATATATATCTATATATTTACTTTTCGTTTTAATAAATATTATTATTATATATATACCTACCTGTGTCCTGCTCTGCATTCGGGTCCAACCCTTTAAGTTCTAGGTTTTCCCTTTAAAGGGAAAACATAACAATTTGTCTGCACCAGATGAGGCAGATGAGGGGGCACTACCACTTTTATATTCATGTTGCTTTATTTTACTTTTAAATGTGACCATTGCATGGCTTGTTTTAAGATTCCCTGGTTGATTAATTGATTAATATGTAACTTAAAGAGCCCATATTATACCCTATCACCCCAAGTTAAACTAGTTCCTGATGCCCTAATGAACATGTCTGTGACATGCTTTAGTCAAAATACCATAAGGATGAAGCACAATAGCAGTTCAATAACCCTGCCAAAACAGCTTTTTTCAGAAAGCTCGGTTTTGTGCCTGGTCATTTACATGTGAATGAGACCCAGGTAAACACACACCCACTGCTTCCAGGGGAGTGTCGACGCCGACACTCTCATGCCAGCATGGTCATGTTACCATGACAACAGTTGAACGCGAACCAAGAAGAGGAAGCCACAGAAGAAGTTGTATGTAGACTGCAACAGGACGTGTCAGAATGGTTAGTTATGATCTCTATTTGAACTTTTCTTAAAAATGTTTGTGTTTGTACGTCGGTTAAAAACGGTCTAAACGGACTAAATACTGCGATTGCTGGCCGCTGTTTGTGTAACTCACTGCTTATAAAACTCTAGATTTGTTTGAGTAACAAGCATGCTACTCCCGTGTTCTCAAAACCAGCGGGAATGTAATAGCACCCTTTTTTTATTCTCAGCTCCTCCGTAATAATGTTACATCTGTGGGAAATAGATAGTTTTCCTGTTCCCGTGGGGGATTAGTGTAAGGCTTTCTCCATGTTGTTAAAAAATAACAATTAACCAAAAGTCAAGCTGTGAACACACAATGGAATCGTAAAAGCAGGGGTCGGCATGAGGTGCACAGGATGATATTCGTGGGTCGTAAAGAAAGTGTATTGTCTTGTTTCAAATGGATGTTTTATGGTGTTTGTAAGATGCTTTGATGTTACTGTATATATGTTTGAGCTCTCTGAAGGGAAGGCAGAGAACATTTAGACCAACTTTGGGACAGAGTCTCTCCTTCATGCATGCAGTAAAGACACGATTTAACCAACACCGATGACTCCAATGAAATTTCTTTCACATTTTGGCGACGAGGATGGGATGGACGTTCCACTGCTCAGGTTCTGAGTTCTGACTGAAGGTTATTACCGGTAAGGAAAATTTCCGCTCCACCAAGGAGGAGGAATTCCGCCTGACGTCAGAAACAGGTACTGACCAGTGGATGCTCCATCTATTTAAAAGTGAGTACGGTGTTTTTTCAATTTTGTGAAACCTATAGGTAGACAGTTGTAATTCCTTTGTGGTTTGAATGTCGATATATTCTATAATTCCTTTCTGGAATTATGAATACTATGAAACTATGAATATTTGGTCCGGTGTAATGCCTGTGTGGTAATTGGGACCGTCTCATGTAATTCCTGTGTGGTTTTGGAGACTAGTGCACATGAGTGAAACCTAGGTAGACAGTGGTAATTCCTGTGTGGTTGCTGTCAAGATATTCTATAATTCCTTTGTGGTTTGAATATTAAGGTCCGGTGTAATGCCTGTGTGGTTATCGGGACCGTCTTCATGTAATTGCTTTGTAGTTTTGAAGCTCTGAAGAAAAAAAAAAGAAAAAAAAAATTAAATTAAAAAATATTTTTGATTAAAGTCAACTTATAAAATTAAAATTGAGATTGGGTAAAATTAAAAATTCGGCCTAAGTGTTGTCTCGTGTTGTCTTATGTTGTCTTTAGTTGTTTTGTGTTGACCTGAGCTGACCTGAGCTCAGTCTGCAGAGCTTGTGTGAAGTTACAGGAGAAAAGGAGATGATAGTTTGTTTTGGATTGAGGATGGTAATCAAGTGCTTTGGGGGGTTTTTGGATGTTGAAAAGACTGGTATAAAATGATAGAAGTTGATGGTGTTGGAGTAAAATGGTGAATGAACTGTTTCTAAGAGCTGATTTCTTGTGCTGAACAAGAAGAGCTGCTTCTGTGGGGAGAGTCTACAGGCTGGACTCACACACAGTGACAGAGAGGCAGAAAGAAGAGGGGTTTCAGAATAAGAAAAGTAAGGTAATGAAAGATTGTGGAAAGTAGTAAGAAGGGAAAGATGTTGAAATTGAGGTTTAAAATGTTTGAAATATATATGTATATATATATATATACATATATATTTAAAAATAAACAATAAAAACAACAGTAACAATAAATTAACACATTAATGAATTAAATAAATAAATAGTAGGAACTGTGTATTTTGTTATAAGAACTATATATTTCTTGTCACTATGGAGATGATGATGTGTGGCTGGGGCTGAGGTAACTCAGCTTAATTTGTTACTGTGTTTTATATGATGCATGAGATGGTTAATGAAAGGAGGATTGTTTATGACGAAGTGTCCCTGATCAAGACACTAAAGCCCAATTTATACTCCTGCATAAAGTGCTCTGCGTAGGCTACACAGAGTCCTCTGCGTCGACGCAGAACCTGTCGAAGAGCCTCTGCGTCGTCTCTGGGTGCACGGAATATTTTTAAAGTGTCCGCCCCCCGTCAAGGGACAACGGAGACGGCAAGAGCTGCGATTGGTCCTCAGGACAGGCCGAGCGAAGCTGCTCTGTGCCGGCTCACAGTGAGCAGCGAGCGTCCACAGAGGGTGGAGCTGAACACCGCCGACTTCGTCACTGCCGAACTATAAATACGTCATATCTTAACACACACAGCACATGTTTAGACTCTAAATGGCCAATTTCTCGCCTCAAATTATCTTGAAACTGCATTCCAGGACACAGAAAAGTGACAAATGGCCGCTGTTTCAACAACAACAGTCTTTCTCCCTCGGACGCCATTGCTCACTGTAGCCAAAAGCACAACAACCTTGCGCAGCGACCCCTACTGATCGGGCGGGAAATTGCAGCGCCTATCCGTCACCACGACGCAGAAGTATAAAGGCTCGAGTGGTCTACGTGGTGACGCAGACGGATAACGCATTACGCAGTCGGAGAAGTATAATGTGGCCTTAAGTCCAGATTAAGGCCACATGTGAATGGGTGAATGGGAGACTTGAAGCTGTTCAAGAGTGCTTTGAGAGGCCCAGTTGATAAATGATAATATTAATTTTTAAGATGAATGTGTGACATGATTTTGTGTAAAAACAAATGGTTTTGTCTCATTATAAGAAAAGAAGTGTGCTGAAGGATGTTGTTGATGGATGTGAAAATAACTAAATGGTTATAAACTAACATGAAATATATTCCAGTCACTATAGGGT
Organism: Microchirus variegatus; assembly: GCF_963457635.1. Classification (NCBI taxonomy): domain Eukaryota; kingdom Metazoa; phylum Chordata; class Actinopteri; order Pleuronectiformes; family Soleidae; genus Microchirus; species Microchirus variegatus. Next base: position 26,348,920 of record NC_139802.1, on the reverse strand, counting down.
TAAAATGATTAATTTATAATAAAAATGAATAATAATGAAGATAATCTAGAATAAGTGAAGTTTACTGTGTGAAGAAACATCTGAACACATAATCTAGGTGACTGACGACCCTGATCCAATCACTGACTCAACTAACAGACCTGACTGACGAATAAGGAAAAAACTTTGAGTGTCTCTGTGAGTAATTTGAAGAGTGTCTTGAAGACTATGTGTTTGTGCTGAAAGTTGTCCAAAGTGTGTTTAGAATTGAATCTGCCGCACCCCTCCTCCCTCAGACACACACAGCAGGACACCTACAGCTAAATGACAATCCAACTCTACAGGAGGTAGAAGCTGTGTTGTAGGTGTTTTAAACTCAGATGGACCAACATCTGACCGGACAACTGGTCGACATCCCCAGCTGTTGGATCAGTGCGGTTCAATAACATGGTGGCCAGCCTGGCTGAAGATGTGCTTGATGTTTTCACCCTAAGAGTGTGTTGGCCTGAGATCCATAACACAACACTAAAGGAGGGTGAGTTAGCAGCTGACTATTGTACACATATGGACTCTGTTTTCACAGCTCACTCTGGCATTGACGCAGACAATGAGGCATATGATGACCTGCTCGTTCGTGTCATGGTTACATGTGTCAGATGGGAAACTGGGACCATAGTGAATGTCTGGACACACGTTCTGCACGCTGAACGAAATGAGATAGATTTGGACTCTAAACAAACACAAAAACTTCAGACTGCTCAACTGATACTTTGACACCTATTCCTCCAGCGAGGAATGAAGAAAGACTGTTGAGACACTGAGGGCAGAAGTGGCATGGGAGTGTCACCCATGCAGGATCAGGAGATCCCAGAAGGTGTGGATAAACAATTCACAACCACAGAGAAAATAGTCAGATCAACTTTTTGAACAAACTGATTGGAAAAAATGTTTTGTTTTTATGTTGTTGTTTTCTTTTTCTTTTGTTGTATTCTGTATTCTGAGACTTGGAAAAAAGTTAACTTATACCAATATGTTTGCAGTACATAATTAGTTGATAAAACTATGTGATTTCCCAAATAAATTGAGTTGACACTTTGTGTCAAAAGAGAGGAATGTGGGAAATAGATAGTTTTCCTGTTCCCGTGGGGGGTTAGTGTAAAGCCCAATTTATACTCCTGCGTAAAGTGCTCTGCGTAGCTACGCAGAGTCCTCTGCGTCGACGCAGAACCTGTCGAAGAGCCTCTGCGTCGTCTCCGGGTGCACGGAATATTTTTTAAGTGTCCGTCACTCCGTCAAGGGACAACGGAGACGGCAAGAGCTGCGATTGGTCCTCAGGACAGGCCGAGCTAAGCTGCTCTGTGCCGGCTCTCAGTGCGCTCCGGGCGTCCTGACAGAGGCGGAGCTGATCCCCGCCGATAACGCCGCTGCCGAACTATAAATACGTCATATCTTAACACACACAGCACATGTTTAGACTCTAAATGGCCAATTTCTCGCCTCAAATTATCTTAAAACTGCGTTCCGTGACACAGAAAAGTGAGAAACGGCCACTTTTTCAACAACAACAGTCTTTCTCTCTCTTTCTTTCTCGGACGCCATTGCTCACTGTAGCCAGAAGCACGACAACCTTGCGCAGCGACCCCTACTGATCGGGCGGGAAATTGCAGCGAGTGTCCGTCACCACGACGCAGAAGTATAAATGCTCGAGGCGTCTCCGTGGTGACGCAGACGGATAACGCATACGCAGTCGGAGAAGTATAATGTGGCCTTAAGGCTTTCTCCATGTTGTTAAAGATAACAATTAACCAAAAGTCAAGCTGTGAACACACAATAGGATCGTAAAAGCAGGGGTCGGCATGAGGTGCACAGGATGATATTCGTGGGTCGTAAAGAAAGTGTATTGTCTTGTTTCAAATGGATGTTTTATGGTGTTTGTAAGATGCTTTGATGTTACTGTATGAGTCTCTCCTTCATGCATGCAGTAAAGACACGATTTAACCAACACCGATGACTCCAATGAAATTTCTTTCACACATCATTGTTATGTTCGACATCTAACTTACTATCCACAGCCATACTGTCGCCACTTATCACCTATTGTCATGCACCGTCGTCCCAACCCCCGCTCTGTATACCCCATAGTAATGTCCATTTACCCGTTGTTACTGCGTTTCACCGTAATGCATAGAGTGACCACGATTTTGGCTTCTCGCGATCATAAAAACATTAGAATCGAAGAAAAACGATTAATGCGCCGCACGGCGCAGCGTGTATGTAAATTCCTATGCTAGAAAAACACCTTGAATGCACCTGTGTTACATGCAGATGCAAGTGACGTGTGTGGATCAATAATATGAGGAGAGAACGTGGAAACACGACAGAAAGGAAGCCTTTGACTTCCGGTTATGGCGGCCAAGTAGAAGGACGTGTTTTGCCTCGCTCTGCTGTTACATTTAAAAAAAACTTCTAAAACTCCTGCTCACACAACAGCGATAAAGAAAGAAGAGGGAAAAACACAGTAAGGTATGGCTAATCCAATTAAAACACAAAATGGAAGAACGAGCCACCATCCAAACAGACGAAGCTATTCGATTATAATCTCCGAGGTAATGAAGCCCCGAAAGCTAACAGCATGGCTACGCTAGGCGCTAACATAGAGCCGGCAGATGGATTGCCGGTTGTTAGCAAAGATGACGGGTCTGTGGGAGCTAAAGTTGACCAAGTGTTGGCCATGTTGGGCTCCGTAAAGGACGAGATTGCTACAATGAAAACAGATTTCACCACGAAGCTTGACAACATAACCGTAGCTGTGCGAGACCTGAAGAAGGACATGGGCGAGTGCAATGCACGCGTCTCACGGGCGGAACATCGTATATCTGGCACCGAGGATGAGGTGCTTGGTCTGCAGTCCAAAGTGTGCATTTTGCAAAAGGAAAACAAGGATATGGAGAATAAAATCTTGGACCTGGAGACCAGGTCACGTCTGAACAAAAGGCTCGTGAATATGCCAGAAGGAGCTGAGGGAGCAGATGTATGCGTGTTCTTGGAACGCTGGATACGAGAGGTGTTGGGAGGAGGTGAGACACCGATGTCGCCATTCGTATTGGAAAATGCGCATAGGGTCGGACCGAAGAGAGACATTGCATCGCGCCAAAGTGCACTGATGATGCGCTTTCTCAATTACAAAGACAAACAGACGGTCTTCCAGGCTGCGAGGGAGAGAAAGGACATTCGATACAACAATCAACAAGTTTGCTTCTACTCAGACTTGGCCACAGGGTTACTTCAGCAGAGGAAGGGGTTCGACCCCATTCGTGAGGAGCTGAGAAAAATGAACGTCAGACATGGAGTGGCTTATCCTGCTAAGCTTCTGGTGAGTTATAGGGGTAAGACACATGTATTCAAAACACCTGCAGAAGCAAATGTGTTCCTTAAGAACATCAAAGAAGGCTCAAGCCATGAAGAGCAGTAACATGGAGGAACCTAAGCCATGTGAACACAAATGACTGACATTTTATGTAGCACATTTCTTACCCTGATGATGTTAATGTTATGCCACAGGTGGATGCTACATCCAGGCTAAGTAGGCCATTTGTTTATACATTTGTTTTGCACATTTGTTTTATATTTCAATTACCGATATTTAGTCAAATGATCTGTGTTAAGCGGTAAAGTGAGCAGGAGTTAAAACAATAGTGTAATATGACAGCAGCAGTAATAAGCAGTCTAGGAAATTGGTTTGACCGATCCTCACTAGTGTGGACTGGTACTTAGCCATAACGGGAGTCAAACTGGGGGAGGGTGGGGTACACCCAAAGTGGGAAGAGGGTGAAGGGAAACATTTACGTTATACTTGTTGGATGTATGTTCTATCATCTGCTTTTGTTGTGCCCCAAAACATTTGTTTCAAATTACAAGGCAACCTTATAACCAAGTTACTATACAGCACTCATATCTCAAGGCATAGATATTAGGTTTATAACATGGAACTGTAGGGGTCTACAGCGCCTCCAAAAAGTTAAGCAAGTTATGAATAAATTGAAAGAGATGGATTCCAAAATAGTGTTTATGCAGGAAACCCATCTCCTTGATGACGGTCTTTTAAAAGTGAGGCGGAGGTGGAGGGGCAATGTATATACAGCACCATTTTCATCCCAATCTAGAGGGGTCATGACACTAATACACGAGTCGGTTCCCTTTCAAATTAAGAACATTAAAGACAAAAGGGGAAGGTTTTTGATTCTCCAGGGCACCCTTTTTTCAGAATTTCTAAATTTAACAAATATATACGGACCTAATTCAGATGACAGTAAATTTTACAATGATCTTTTCTTTAATCTTTCTACTCTTCAGGGCTCTCATATAATTGGGGGAGATTTTAATTGTGTATTAAACCCAAAAATGGACAGATCAAGTGGAGTGGATCATTCACGTTAGCTGCAGAGCTACAATTCATAGATTTGTAAGAGACTTAACGTTAATTGATGTATGGAGGGAAAGGAATCAAAATACTAAAGCCTATTCTTGTCATTCGGGTGTCCACCAAACTTATTCTAGAATAGATTATTTCCTCGTCTCTACCATATTGCAATCCAAAGTTCACGATTGCTCTTATGACAATATTGTGATCTCGGATCACACCCCCTGCTGTTTGGTCTATAGAGATGTGAAGCTTAAAAGAGATCCCCCGAGATGGCAATTTCAGCATAAATGGTTACAGGATGAAGACTTGGTGAAATATTTAAGTAAACAAATTGACGATTTTTTCAAAATTAATACCACACAAACATCTGCATGTATAAAATGGGAAGCGTTTAAGGCATTTCTTAGAGGACATATAATTAGCTATACAGCTTTTAAATCTAAAAAGAATCAAGAAGTTAGGACACAATTAGAAAGTAAAATAAAAATACTTCAAGACAAAGTCAATAGAGGCCATAATCCACAATTAGAAAAAGAATTATTGATTCTGAGAGCGGAATATGATAAACACTCTGCTTCTAGAGCTGCATCAAGCCTTTTGCGCCTTAAACAATCATTTTACGAGCAAGGAGATAAAGCTGGCAAGCTGTTGGCATGGCAAATAAAGCAGTTGGAATCTAAAATACCTATCACATCTATTATATCAAATAATCAGGTTTTGTTGGACACAGAGGAGATTAATACGGCTTTTAAAAAACTACTATGAAGAGCTGTATAAGGCACAAACAACTATACGATCACAGGATATAACTATATTTTTAAATAAATTGGATAAACCTAAGATTTCAAAGGAAGGTGAAAATGATCTAAACATGGAAATCACTATAAAAGAAATAGAACAAGCCATTGATAAGATGAAATCTGGGAAAACAGCCGGTCCAGATGGTCTTCCGATTGATCTATACAAAAAATTTAAAGGTAAATTACTGACCCCCCTGCTGGAAATGATTAAAGAAGTGTTTCAGTCTAACGACCTCCCTTCCACAATGAATACAGCAATGATTGCCCTTTTGCCAAAACCAGGTAAACCCCCCAACGCTTGTGAAAATCTTAGACCTATCAGTCTATTAAATTCTGATTTAAAAATAATCACTAAAGTTTTAGCCCAGCGATTACAAAACATTTTACCAGATATAATCAATCAGGATCAAAATGGATTCATGAGGGGCAGGCAGGGTTTTCATAATGTAAGGCAAGTGTTAAATATAATTCATTATAAAAATGATGCACCAGACACTGCTCTTCTATCAACAGATGCCGAAAAGGCGTTTGATAGAGTAGAGTGGATGTACCTTTTCCAGGTTTTAGGGAATTTTGGCTGCGGACCTACATTTTTAAAATGGGTTAAGATATTGTATAAGAATCCGACTGCTGAAATTATGACAAATAGGAATATTTCAAAACCAATTAAAATAAGTAGAGGATGTAGACAGGGCTGCTCGCTTTCTCCTTTGCTGTTCACATTAGCAATAGAACCATTGGCAATTGCAATACGTTCCCATCCTCAGCTTAATGGGATTTTGGTTGGACCAATAAGTCATAATCTCTCTTTTTGCAGATGATGTAATTTTGTTTCTGTCAAATTTAAGTGAATCGATACCAATTATTCTGGAAATAACCAAGTCATTTAGTAATATTTCTGGTTACAAAATAAATAAAACCAAGTCTTCAATCCTGTTATTAAATGCGAATGAGAGAGCAAATCCAACGTGAGATGAATTACAATTTAATGTAGTTTCGCAGTTTGAATAGATTCAAGATTCAAGATTCAAAGTGTTTATTGTCATATGCACAGTAAAGAAACACGTTTCCCTGTACAATGAAATTCTTACTTTGCTGTCCACTCAAAAATACCAGCATAAAGTAGAAAGAAATGTTTTAAAAAGTATAATATACATAAGAAAAAATACTAAATAAATATTACCAAAAAACTAAAATAATATATATGCATGAAATAAGTATAAACATGTGCATGAGTAAGAAAAACTGTACATAAAGTGCACACTGGTTGTGCAAGATGTTGTGCAACAGATTTAAAGTGACATGTGTCAGGTTTAAAGTGTCAATTGTAGTCCTGCTCAGCTGTTCAGGATTCTGATGGCAGTGGGGTAAAAAGAGTTCTTTAGACGGGTTGTCCTGCATTTGGCACTCCTGTACCTCCGTCCTGAGGGCAGGAGTGTAAACATCTCCTCTAAGCTTCTTTTCTCAAATTAAAAGTATGTTTATACGGTTTATATGGAACAATAGGAGATCACGACTTCGTCTGACTTTGCTATACCTCCCATATGATCGTGGAGGCCTGAAATGCCCAAATCTACAAGTGTATTATTGGGCTGTACAATTGAGATCTTTGATGTTTTTTTACACAAACCATTCTCCACATTGGGTAGATATGGAAAGCCAAGGGTTTATTAATTAATTTAGAACTCCCTACATACATGTATTCAAATACGATTACGAAATTGTTGAGACAGACAAAAAATCCTATACTTAAAAATATGATTAGAGTATGGAGGGATGTAAAAAAATATTTAAAAGAACCAGAGTGTTTATCTCAATTTAGTCCAATATGGGGAAACTAATTGTTTGTACCTGGGAGAATTGATGCAATATTTCATGTATGGAGAATCAAAGGACTGAGAAGGATTCAGGATTTATATTTGCCCAAATCAGACACATTAATGTGCTTTCAGGAGTTGCAAGACAGATTCTATATAGCTAAAAAACATTTTTTTAAATTTCTCCAACTAAGAAGTTTCATACAGAAAAACCAGAACAATGTACTGACAAAACCAACTCAATCGATTCTAGAGGAAATGATGACAAAAGATAGTCAAGGAAAAGGTGTTATGATGTCCAAAATGTCTGAAGATTCATACAGTAAACTTAGAGCTTGGAATGAAGATTTGTCGTTAGAATTATCAGAGGATGATTGGAGTGATGTATGCAAATTGGCACATACCTGTCACGATCTCACCTGCACCTTCCTCTCAATTTTATTATTATTGTTGTATTGTTGTGGCTGCTGCTCTCCTTCCCACTCTGACTCTGCAGGAGGCGTGACTGATTACTGCCAGACACCGGTGATCGTCTACACCTGCGCGGCTCCGCCTCACCTGCTCCGGATGAGCAATCAGCGGAGCTTAAAGGCGGAGTCATTCCTCCTCACCGGTGTCAGATCGTTCTCGTACTTTCATGGGTAAAGTCATGCCATTGCTCGCTCGCTATACTTACCTTGAAAAGATACTCACCACTCCGTCTCCGCTCCAGGTCGTCACGTCTCCTGCTGGTCGTCTTCTCCTGGCTTCTCTGGTTACCTTCTCCCCTGGAATCTACAAGCCACGTCGTGAGTTAAGACTTCCTCAAGCTGGACTCTCCCTGCACCCTGAGTCAGCTCCCCTCGCAGCCGCTGCAAAGACTTTATTCTTTTCCACTCTTGCACTATCCACTATCACTTCCCCGTTTGGGAAGTTGTTTTGTGTTACCCCCCTTTTTTGTAATAAAAGTATTGTTTGAAAGAACCTGTCGTCATCGTCTGCTTTCGGGTCCACGCCACCAACCGTAACATAACGATCTGACCAAAATGGACCCGGCGGACTTTGACGCTTTAAAACAGGCCATTTCCGCTCAAGGCGTTTTAATCGGGCGCCATAGTCAGGCCCTCTCGGAGATCACTCAATCCCTCCGAGAGCTAACTGCTAACGCCGCTAGGTCGGCTAATTCCCCGGTAGCTGCTTCCGCTTCCGCTATTCCCGAACAGGCTACTACTGCTAACCTTAGCCAGTTAGCTTTCCCTACTAGCATGCCACGGGAGCCGTTCGTCCCGATTCCCGAGCGTTTCTCGGGTGAAATAGGGCGGTGTTCGAGCTTCCTTTTCCAATGCTCTCTAGTCTTCGTTGTAAATCTGTTGTCTGGACGAGCCGCTCTGTGGGCCACGGCGTCTCTCGCCAATGCAGCACCCGGCTCCGTTAGCTACGCATCTTTCACCAATGATTTATGTAAGGTCTTCGACCATTCGCCCCAAGAATCAGATATCTCCACTAATCTAATTAACACCGAACAGGGCCGTTCATCAGTGGCTGACTTCTCCATTCAATTTCGTATTCACGCGGCACAAAGTACCTGGAATGATTCGGCGTTACGTGCGATGTTCACACGCAATCTAAGGAGGGAGATACGGGATGAGTTAGCGACGCGAAATAACGCCCACGATCTCGATTCCCTGATTGAGCTTTGTATTCTCTTGGATAACCGCATTCAGGAACGAGACCGCGAAAGAGCAGCTCATGCCCGTCACCCCACTAACCACTCACGCCCCGCTAATCCGGTTCCTTCTCTTCACCTTTCTCTTCCTAATTCTTCTGGTTCACCTGAACCTATGCAGCTGGGGCGCACTCGACTCAACCCCGCAGAACGGACGGTGAGAGTCCGGAGCGGAGCCTGCCTCTACTGCGGCGAACTGGGCCACCTCCGTGCCACCTGCCCAGTTCGCCCAAAAGACTAAGCCCGCCAACGCACGCAGGAGTGTTGGCGGGCGGTGCCGTTTCCTGTGCCTCCCAGAAGCGCGTGATCCTCCCTGGGCAACTCCGGTGGGACCAGCAGTCCCTTCCACTTTCCTGTCTGGTGGACTCCGGCGCCGACGACTCCTTCATCGACCAAGAAACTGCACTCCAGGCCGGGATACCGACGACACCACTCGAGGCACCCAAAGAGATCCACGACCTCGACGGCAGAATCCTGGCCACAGTTACCCACTGAACCCAACCCATCGCCTTGGTGTTATCTGGAAATCACCACGAACTGATCCAACTCTTCCTGATTCCGTCTTCATCGTCTCGGTCGTGCTGGGCCTGCCTTGGTTGTCGCTCCACAACCCGCGGTTCGACTGGTCGTCTGGGCAGCTATCCAGTTGGAGAGTCCCGTGCCATTCTCGTTGTCTCCGTTCCGCCCTGCCGGCTCCGTCGATGGTTCCTGTCCCGAGTCCCCAGCCGCCGGATCTCTCCTCAGTTCCTGCCACCTACCACGACCTCGGAGAGGTCTTCTCTAAAGACTTGGCTCTCTCCCTTCCTCCTCATCGTCCCTATGATTGTGGCATCGATCTCCTTCCGGGGGCTACACTACCATCTCGACGCCTCTACAATCTTTCCCAGACCGAACGTACCTGCATGGAGGATTACATTAACCAGTCTCTGGCCGCTGGTCTCATCCGCCCCTCTTCATCCCCTGTCGGCGCGGGGTTTTTCTTCGTTGGGAAGAAGGACGGCTCCCTGCGGCCTTGCATTGACTACCGGGGTCTCAACGAGATCACCGTTCATAATAAATTTGCCCTACCACTCATGGACGCCGCATTCAGTCCGCTTTGTAAGGCTAGAATCTTCACCAAACTCGACCTACGCAACGCATATCACTTGGTTCGTATAAAGGAGGGGGACGAGTGGAAGACGGCCTTCAACACCCCTGTCGGACATTTTGAGTATATGGTCATGCCCTTTGGCCTAACAAATGCTCCAGCAGTCTTTCAGCACCTAGTTAATGACGTTCTGTGTGACATGCTGGACAAATTTCTCTTCGTGTATTTGGACGATATTCTCATATTTTCCGAATCCGAGGAGGAACACGTCCAGCATGTCCGCATGGTGCTGCAAAGAGATTGCTGGAGAACAGACTCTATGCCAAAGCGGAAAAATGCACCTTCCACGCTTCCTCTGTGCCCTTCCTGGGGTTCATAGTCGACCGAGGAAAATTATCACCGGACCCAGCCAAGATCAGCGCGGTGAGGGACTGGCCCACACCCTCCAACCGCAAACAGTTACAACGGTTCCTGGGGTTCGCCAACTTCTACCGTCGTTTCGTGAGAGACTATAGCAAGGTGGCTAACCCTCTCACCCAACTCACCTCCCCCCGGCAACCCTTCCTCTGGTCCTGCCAAGCCGACGCAGCCTTCCAAGACCTCAAGGTACGATTTACTTCCGCACCTATCCTTTCACACCCTGACCCCTCTCTACAGTTCGTCGTCGAGGTCGACGCCTCCGACACTGGAGTTGGAGCTGTCCTCTCACAACGCTCCACTACCGACCAGAAGCTTCACCCATGCGCCTTCTTCAGTCGTCGCCTATCCCCTGCTGAAGTCAACTATGACGTGGGCAACAGGGAGCTATTGGCGGTCATTCTGGCCCTTCAAGAGTGGAGACACTGGCTCGAAGGTGCGTCCCTTCCTTTTATTATCTGGACTGATCATAAGAATTTAGCCTACCTAAATTCTAGGCAGGCACGTTGGGCCCTGTTTCTGGGGCGATTCTCGTTTACCCTCACTTTTCGACCTGGGTCCCGGAAAGTTAAACCTGATGCACTGTCTAGAATATTCTCACCTGATCCACCTTCTCTATCCCCTGAGCCCATTATGTCTCCTTCCTGTATCGTGGGGGCTGCTTCCTGGCCAGTGGAGGAGATGGTTCGGCGGGCCCAACGGGAGGAACCGGGGAACGGTCCGGCCAATCGACTCTTCGTGCCCGGTGCGGCTCGCTCGGAGGTCCTACAGTGGGCACACAACTCCAAGCTCACCTGTCACCCCGGCAACAACCGCACCCTCCAATTCCTCCGTCAGCGGTTTTGGTGGCCCTCCATGATCCAGGACACGACCGAGTTCATCCGTGCCTGTCCCGTCTGCGCCCGGGGTAAGACCTCTAACCATCCTCCTGCAGGTCTTCTCCAGCCACTCTCCATTCCTCGTCGCCCCTGGTCCCACATAGCAGTGGACTTTGTGACCGGTCTACCGCCGTCTCGCCTCAACACCACGGTCCTGACGGTGGTGGATCGGTTTTCGAAGTCTGTACACTATGTGCCACTCCCCAAGCTTCCTACGGCCATCGAGACGGGGGAACTCTTGGTCGAACACGTCTTCCGGCTCCAGCCGACGCAGGGGTCGTGGCCACCAGTACCTCGTCGACTGGGAGGGGTAGGGTCCGGAGGAGAGGTCTTGGGTTCCACGCCACTTCATCCTCGACAAGGACCTGTTGAGGGACTTCCACCGGGCCCATCCGGACAAGCCTGGTCTAGCGCCCGGAGGCGCTCTTTGAGGGGGAGGTACTGTCACGATCTCACCTGCACCTTCCTCTCAATTTTATTATTATTGTTGTATTGTTGTGGCTGCTGCTCTCCTTCCCACTCTGACTCTGCAGGAGGCGTGACTGATTACTGCCAGACACCGGTGATCGTCTACACCTGCGCGGCTCCGCCTCACCTGCTCCGGATGAGCAATCAGCGGAGCTTAAAGGCGGAGTCATTCCTCCTCACCGGTGTCAGATCGTTCTCGTACTTTCATGGGTAAAGTCATGCCATTGCTCGCTCGCTATACTTACCTTGAAAAGATACTCACCACTCCGTCTCCGCTCCAGGTCGTCACGTCTCCTGCTGGTCGTCTTCTCCTGGCTTCTCTGGTTACCTTCTCCCCTGGAATCTACAAGCCACGTCGTGAGTTAAGACTTCCTCAAGCTGGACTCTCCCTGCACCCTGAGTCAGCTCCCCTCGCAGCTGCTGCAAAGACTTTATTCTTTTCCACTCTTGCACTATCCACTATCACTTCCCCTTTTGGGAAGTCGTTTTGTGTTACCCCCCTTTTTTGTAATAAAAGTATTGTTTGAAAGAACCTGTCGTCATCGTCTGCTTTCGGGTCCAAGCCACCAACCGTAACAATACCAGATCTATTAACATACGCCTCAGATTAATTCAGTTCAAATGGTTAATGCGAATATATGTGACACCCGTAGATCTCAATAGATATAATGCTGATGTTCCTGATATGTGCCAAAAATGCACTGAATATAGAGGAACATTGGTTCATTGCATGTGGTACTGTAGGAACATTATACGGTTCTGGGAAGGAATAAGAGGTGAAATTGAAAAAATTATTTCTAAAACGTTTTTACTAGACTGAAAACTGTTCCTGTTTGGCCTGTATCCAGAGGGGCCCACATATACAAAGAGTGAACAAGTGTTTATAGATTTAAGCCTACTGAATGCGAAGAGGTGTTGGAAGAATGTACATGGACCTGGTGTGGGTCAGTGGAGGCAACAGATGTTGTCTATCCTCCCAATGGAAAGGATCACCTATGTATTGAAGGGCAGACACAATTTCTTTGAGAGTGTATGGGGGCCATTTATGTCATATGTCAAAGATCATGAGATGTAAGAAATTTTGCAGGGGGTCGCTTTGTTCCTGTATTTTTTTATTTATTAAAATGGGCACTGTTTTGTTGATAGTCATGTTGTATACTGTTGCATTCAAAAGAAATGAATAAAAATATTTTGGGAAAAAAGAAAGGCAGCCTTTGGTTGAGAAGAAATGTAGGACAATATCAGCTAACTGGAAACACATTGACTGATGTCGAGCAAAAGGAAATTGTTTGCTAAGTCTCTCGCGCTGTCTGTCTGCTCCTGAAGGCAACATGACAGACTTATTCGCTCAGCTCGTCAGCCAGCGCCACAGCAACACGGTCCTCACGGCAGACTCTTTACAATGCTGCCCCATATCCCACCACGACATCAGGAGATAACGGAGGCTGTGACATTTATGGTAGTGAAGGACATGTTAGCATCAGTACCGTAAGCAACCGAGGATTCAACACACTTGTTCAGACTTTGGACAAGCGTCACTTGTTTCCGTCACGTAAACGTTTCAGCAGAGTTGCAGCCCTGTATAAATATTGTGCTGAGGGAGTATAGCACTGTTTTGTTCTTTGAAAAAGAAGAGTATTTTGTTTTGATTTTGTGTTATTAGTGTATTTTGCATGTTGTAAATATTTGCAAGGTGTGCAGCAGTGCAAGTAGATTGGTTATTTATTGTTTTTATTGTAACAGTACACGTATATAAATTACATTTTGCAACTTTGTTCCATTTCTTCTTTTCCATTTCTAAAGGTAGTTTGACTATTGTTAAAATGTTACATATCAAACACATTTACATTTCTGAACAAAATCAAATTCACTCTCATCACACTTTATTGACATGTTTACATTATGTGACAGAAAAAAAACAGTAAACTAAACTAAACATTTATATACACACACTCTGTTCAGCCGTTACAGTTTTCTGGGACAAAAACTTGGTGTGCCACTGCCCAGCTGTGTGGTGCTATGGAGAGAGTCCCTGATGCTGAAGGCATCTATGTGGGGTTCAGACCGGCCCTTAACTGAACCTCATCACATAGCGCTCCATCACCTCCTTTTTGTCCGGCTTCTCAAACTATGCAGAGCGATCTTCAGGGATGGACATTCTCATAACTGCTTCTGTGTATGGAACAGGCTCCAGAAACACCTTCTCCAACAACAGGTCCACTATTTCATCCACGTTGTCTGCAATAACAGAAAGTGCAATATTGTATTTAATTTGTTGTGTTTATTTATTTTACTAGTGTAATTCATATATTTGTTTTCTTTACACACATTTTCTAATGGACGTTTACATTTCTAGTGTGACTTTCAATAAAAAGTTAAAAAGAAGACTTACTGAACGTTGGCTTTGCTTTGCATTCTCCTTTCTTCCACTTGAACAGCAGCTCACCATCAGACGCTCTGTATTTTCATTGAAGTGCATGCCTGCCAGGTAAAGTGTTGGGAGACAAAAGAATAAAATGCTAAATATGAATAAGAACACATTGTACATATTCCCAAAATATTAAGACAATGGGGATTTATCTCAAATGTAGGACTTCTTTTATCACCTCTTTGTATTTAACAGGTAAACATTAGTCGGTTTCTTTTAAATTAATGATTTACATTACATTATTTAGCTGCATAACTGTCTTACTTTGGTGGGGCTGTATGTCCATAAGTAATAACAAAAAAGATTAATTTGATTGATATTGAAATCACGATTAATAGACAAGGCATTGTAAGGAGTGTTGTTAATAGAGGACTGTGTTGTGGTGTCGCTGGTCGTGTTTTCGACAGCGCGAGAAACTTTGCAAACAATTTACTTTTGCTCGACATCCGTCACATTGAAGCCTAAATGTTTGCAGTTAACTGATATTTTCCTACCTTTGTAACCTTTCTGCAGTGCTTTCAAACGCGTGCTGTTCATATTATTGATCCACACGTCACTCGCTAACTGCAGCGGCACGTAACTGGTGCGTTCAAGGTGTTTTTCTAGCATAGGTTTACATACACAATCAACAACAAAGGGCTTGTGAAGCTAACCACATTTAGCCATAGCTGCCATTACACAAACAATGACAAGGTAAACATACCTTTTTAGAAGTTATTACTCTTTGTTAGGCCGGAGGCCACGTCTCTGCTCGTGCTAGCAGCGAAGCATACAAACATGATACTTGATAAGCATACGAACCTAAAGCCAATTTCCCCGAGCACAAAAACATACCACAGTACATTTCACGAGTCAGCCTCCTGCACTGACATGGTGAAGACTTTCATTACTCGCGTTAGGCGAACAATGACAAACTAAGCATGCTTTTTTAAAGAATACTTACAGTTAGTTCCACTGCAGTCTCCCCACGGACAGTTGGTCCTGCTCCCCGTTTCACATTCAGTTTTCTGCTCAGTCCAGAATTGTACTGACCGAGGTTCACAAAACAGTCTGATGCGAAGTGGTGCGAACACACAAACACACGTTTGCTGCCTTTATCATACATAAAATATATCCACTGGACACACAAATCCTCTGAAGCTGGACGTTTGTGTAAAACGCTGTGCAGCCACTCTTCCTCCCTCGCCTGCACTCTCGTATTTCACAGGGACAAGGAGGAGCTACGGTGGAGCTGTGAAGTACTCTGCCTGGCGGGGTGCCAACATTCACGGTGAAATGCTCGATATGTCGTAATTCCGCGGGAGGTTTAAACATCGCGTGTTTTATCGCCTATACTTACACTAAAGGCCACATTATACTTCTCCGACTGCGTATGCGTAATCCGTCTGCGTCACCACGTAGACCACTCGAGCATATTATACTTCTGCGTCGTGGTGACGGATAGGCGCTGCAATTTCCCGCCCGATCAGTAGGGGTCGCTGCGCAAGGTTGTTGTGCTTTTGGCTACAGTGAGCAATGGCTTCCGAGGGAGAAAGACTGTTGTTGTTGAAACAGCGGCCGTTTCTCACTTTTCTGTGTCCCGCAACGCAGTTTTAAAATAATTTGAGGCGAGAAATTGGTCATTTAGAGTCTAAACATGTGCTGTGTGTGTTAAGATATGACGTATTTATAGTTTGGCAGTGACGAAGTCGGCGGGGATCAGCTCCGCCCTCTGTAGCGCT
This sequence comes from Microchirus variegatus, assembly GCF_963457635.1. Classification (NCBI taxonomy): domain Eukaryota; kingdom Metazoa; phylum Chordata; class Actinopteri; order Pleuronectiformes; family Soleidae; genus Microchirus; species Microchirus variegatus. The sequence goes on along the minus strand of NC_139802.1, from coordinate 26,333,197 downwards.
CGGCGCTCACTGTGAGCCGGCACAGAGCAGCTTAGCTCGGCATGTCCTGAGGACCAATCGCAGCTCTTGCCGTCTCCGTTGTCCCTTGACGGAGTGACGGACACTTAAAAAATATTCCGTGCACCCAGAGATGACGCAGAGGCTCTTCGACAGGTTCTGCGTCGACGCAGAGGACTCTGCGTAGCTACGCAGAGCACTTTACGCAGGAGTATAAATTGGGCTTTAGTGGAACCACTAAAACATGACTGAGTCTTGTTTTTTCACATTTTGGGGACTGCTATGGCCCACTGAGTCCCAAATATAAGTACTAAAATGATTAAAATGATTTGCACAATATGGGCCCTTTAAGTGAAAAAATATTATATTATTTATTTAATTTCAAGAGTGTCTTTTTGTAAGACTCTATAGTTGGTGTTTAAGTATTGTTAATAAATGTCTCTCAAGAATGTATAATTGTCAGTATAATAATTAAAACAGTTCCAGAACGTTAATTTTTTTACGCTGTGGGCCACCGGTGGGCCCGAGAGGTACCACCGAGCTTAGCAGGTTTTCTGGGGGAAACCCTGCACAAAAGTCTGACTGAAAATAACAATTCATAACAACCTGGTTTGAAAACGTTCCTCATTTTGCTGTTTAGACTGGTTTGAACCACTGGTCAGGACTGTGTGGGCGTGGCAGATAATGCTCTCGGAGCGGCCTTACTTGTGTAGCCTTCTCCCCGGTGCATCTCAAGCGGTGAACTCTCTCACGTGAGCCCGAGGCTTCTGCAGGATTATTTTTCTCCACACCCAGAGAAACGTCGGTGCTTTGGAATTATATTTCTTTCCACTACCTTATCTTCACCTTCCACCTCTCCGGAGGACTTGTATCCAGGGACTGCACAAACTGGCATTATGATGAATGAATAGATATAGATATACAGATAGATTGTAATCGTAAAAGGCTGGGGGCAGGGTGGGTGATACACTGAAGTGGCTGATTTATGATTGGTATAGATTTATTTCGTAATAAATCCCAGAGATAACTCTGCCCAATTGAAACCCACATTTCAACAGTTAAAGAGACAAATATTTCGAATTTGGATGAAAACTGATTTCTAATATTTTTAAATATTATGTACATAAGACCCTAAATTACATAGTTAGACTTGGACTTGGATTTGGGTTTCCAAAGGCTTTAAGTGGGAAAGTACTATTTGCAAGCCAGAAGCACACAGTGTGTATGTGCTTTCCTTGTCATACCTGTTATAGTGTACAAAGCACTATATATCTGTTTGTTCTTTTGTTGTTCTTGTTTTGTTGTACATCACTGTACCACATCACAACTAGAGTCAAACGCCACAGGCAACAGCAAGGACTCTATAGTGCTTTCCTGTGATGTTTGGGAACAAGCTGGGTTCAAACTTCTGTTTTGCTCTGGAAACACTGGCTGTACCTCAAATCTTCCTGTCGATGCACCATAAAAACCAAACTGATACTTTCATGCTGCCATTCTTTCTTATCAGCACAGACGGCAGACCTTGGCACATCCTATATGTCCAAAGCTGTGTCCTTTAAGCCTTTTAAAGAAATATATTGAAGGCCCACAAACCTCAGCAAAACTTGTCAGTTGACATAAATCTCATCTCAGTGAGGCCTCTGGTGAGTTACTGATGTGATGTCTCTGTGGTTTTAATATATGAGCCCCTCTAAAAGTGTCTGAGTTTGTTGCTTTGGATGGATGGGATGGGGCCGATCCGATCCAGTAGTGATGGGCGGTATGATCAAAAATATATATCACGGTATTTTTCAAAATTTTCAAAACGATTTCACATATTTTTTTTTTTCATGCATAATCAGGTGTTCACAGCATTTTCTACTGGTTGAGAACAGAATTACTGCAGTAGATTAACTTAGGGTGGTCTATTTTACTGACATGAATACTGTAGAATAACTCCACACTATACTACATACTATATAGATTCACATGGCCCCAGAAAATAATCTACTCATAATTCTAATGAAGTGAGAAATCAGAATGCAAAGACAATTGCAGTCAAAATACAGAACTTTTACTGTGCAAATCAACATCTTTTATAAAATTTCCCTGTGTTACCTGGCGACCTTAACTTCATTCAGTCTTGATATTCCAAGACATGCTTCCTAGGGCTGTCAAAATTGCTCAAAAATTATATTCGAATATTCCCTCAAAAAAAACCCACAGATATTCGAATATATTCGCAATATATTTGCATAGTATTTGCATCACATCCGTGCCGCGGCTGCACCGATATGCGCAATAATTGAAAAGGGCTCCGTCTGAAAGTGTCGGTATATTAAAAATTCCTATCATAACAAAAATACAAACCGGTGTGAACCGGTATACTGCCCAGCCCTGCGATCCAGTATCGGTATCGGGTTCCGATACAGATGTAATTGACGGATCGGAAATTTCCGACAGAACTGTAGAAATGTCCAATCCGTAGGCCTGTCGCGATATTCAATAAATCAATTAATCGCACGATAATTAAAATGAGCTCGATAATTTTTCTGGCCGCGATAAATGCCTTTTGCATGCTTTTTTGTTTTCCCCGTCTCTCTCTCTCTCCCTCTCTCTCTCGGTTCCTAAAGTGTGTGAAATTTGATGTAGTATGTATGTAGTAAGCACTGCTATACAACAACACCAGGAGCGCGCGCATGCGCTGAAACTTCCTTCTACTTCTTTCTAGTAGCGCTGAGTCGCCCACAGTCGAAAACCAAAACATTGACTCGGCGTAATTGCTGAAATGACTCCTGGATCGGTATCACCCACCCTCCAGAGTGGAAATCTTAAAAACGCTCCGCTGTCAACCCTTTAGACGGGAACGCGACATCGCTGCTCACGCTGACACGACGCTGAACCTGGGGCGAATGTGGTGCCAACTTCAGCATCGTGTCAGCGTGAGCAGCGCTGTCGCGTTCCCGTCTAAAGGGTTGACAGCGGAGCGTTTTTAAGATTTCCAGTCTGGAGGGTGGGTTCATTTTTTTGCGTTTTTAAGCCCCAAAAACGCCGTCGCCATCTAAACGAAAGGCACATCTGATAAAATATTGTGTCGGTTTCACCCGGGAGCATTGCCGTGTAAAGCCAGAGTAACGATGAGTGAAACCTCATGTCAGTCACTTGTCAGTCACATGGTGTGTGGGGAGGCGGGACTCCTCCAAGGGAAGATTTTTCCCCTAAGAAATGGGACAACACTAGTATGCAAATTAGCGTAGTGAAAGTGTTCCCTACGTCATGCGCATCATGCCAGTAGATGGCGGTGATACACATTGCCTGTGAACTGGAATACCACCCTACACTGTAATTGTCTTTGCATTCTGATTCCTCCGTGAAACCGTTCGAATTTTGAAAAATACTGTGATATATATTTTCGGTCATACCGCCCAGCCATAGGCTGTCCCCCATAGGGTTATCACTTAATCTACCAATCAAGTGCCAACTAACTTATAATGACCCTCAATTGTTCGAATAAATTTGAACCCATTACTTTATTTACAATTGTTATAATTGTTACTTTGTTCACAGTGCTGGTAGAACGGGCAGAAAAAGGGGAACGGCCAGTGACGTCATGCTCACTCCATATTGCCAACTCATTTTGAATTATGGGACACTTTTTGCGGGCGAGCATGAACACAAAAAAGCATTTCTCTGTTTAATTTGGCTGACCACATACAGAGACAAACAGCCATTCACTCTCACATTCACACCTACGGTCAATTTAGGGAGACCATTTTACCTGATCCCCAAATTTGCATGTTTTTGGACTGTGGGAGGAAGCCGGAGAAAACCCACCCACACACGACGAGAACATGCAAACTCCATGCAGAAAGGCCCTTGTTACAACCGGGGCTCGAACCTGGGTCTTCTTGCTAAGGCAAGAGGGTTAACCACTAAACCAACGTGTGGCGCCGCAGTTTTCAAATTACTTAATATTGATGTAAAGGAGGAGGTTCATGGCATGCGTTCCTTCCAGCTAAACCTTCATTTGATAGGTAATTGAGGACTTTGAAAATTAGAAAAAACATTTTGTGAACAAGGGCAAAATTTGTAATCAGACATCTGCAGATCAGACATTATGGGATGATGCTCCCGCTTTCAAGGAGAGCCTTGAAAATGACCCAAGGTCTGGTGACGTCATGCATGATATTGCCTCAGCTCGCTTGGAACCCCACCAGGCCAGGTACTAAAGAAAGTGTGCTAGTGGAAACGAAACTTAACCGTGCCATGCCGAGGCAGGATGAGTTGAGTCGAGCTGGTGGAAACACGCCATATGTTGAAAAATAAACCAATTAAATCATAGTCAGCCTATGAACTTTTCAGCTCACCCTCCTACAGTTGCAGAGAGAATTAATGCAGATGATTCAATGAGGCTCAGGCTAGGGAAATAAATTACTCACACAAATCACTTTGACACATAAAAGCTGGAAATGAATCCTATTCACTGTTTCCACAGAAGAGCAACACATGCACCACATGAAGCATGAGTTGTAAACAGATATTGTTGGCCTTTACATACTGAGACACAAGGAAAACCACGAGGCAGTGCCACAACACTTTCAATTTTTAAAAAGCAAAGACATCTGGATACTCAACACGGCAAAGTGCTCTTGGCGAAGAGGCTTCAGAATAGAACAGTGATAAAGAAGTAAATCATAATATAATCCCTGAAATAACTTGAAAGCATACATTTTTAATGGCTTTTCAAGAGAAAGGAACCTCCATGACTTCCTTAGACAAAGACCTAACCTGGAAATATCTACTACATACATCCCTAATAACTGGGGATGCAACAGTACAGTTTTCCCACGGTTCGGTATGCATCACGGTTTTTGGGCCACAGTAACTACTCAGACTACTAAAGGCAATATTGCATTGTAAAAATAATTAAAAGCACAGATATAATCAAACACAAACTTTATTTACAGGAGACATATTATGCAAAATCAACTTTTTAATTGAATTGTAATACTTATATTTGGGACTCTGGAGGCCCTATGAGTAGGCAAAGGGTGAAAAAAGATGACTCACTCATGTTTTTGTGGTCTGCCTCAGTACAGGAGATAAAACATGTGATGTTGAATTCTGCACTCATTGTGAATTCCCAATGAGACATTCCTGGAATTGTATTCTCGCGGATCTACGATCTAAAATCGTGACAGTGTAGGCAAGGGCAATAGTATCCGGAAGAGCGCAAAGTGTTCTATTCTTGGCTGCACAGTTCAGCACAGAGTTCTACACAGACTTCCAGCCTCAGAGGATTTACGTATCCAGTGGATACATTTTATATATGACGGCAATGATATATGACGGCAATGTGGCAAATGGTGACGGCAAATGATCACTTTTCCAAATGCTAACTGCTGTTAGCTGCCGGAGCCTGAGTGACGCTGACGTAGACATGGTCAGAGACATGTTCATTGGGACACGAGGTATCTAGGTTGACTTGTAGAAATAGGGTATAATATGTCTACTTTAAACAATAGTGCAATATCTTAATAAATTAAACAGCAAACATAAAACCACACAATTTAAAAATAAATATAAAGTTTAGTGCTATCCAATAAAAATAAACAAAATTTAAACTCACTCACAGAAACTACTTGCACGCATACTTAGAGCATGCACTAGGGATGGGAATTTCACACATTTTTAGAGTCGATTGTCGAGGTCCACTTGTCGAATTTCTTGTCGACTTTTTTTTTTTTTTTTTTTAACAGCAGCAACAGCAGCAGTGCGGGGATGTAAACTATTCTACACTGTACTACTTCATTTAAGGCTCAAAAACATGGCTGTAATGTCCATTATTGACCATCAAAACAGCGATAATAAAAATGAGGGGCAAAAGAAAAAAGGAAAAAAAGCGGACTCTCCGCTGGAACGCGTGTGTCGCCACTCGCCGACGGCTCAGGTTTTTGAACCTGCGCTCGTTAGGTGTCCACCAGAGTGAAGTACAGTGATCCTGACTGGGTGAGATGCCGTCTTCATTTGTGTAGCGCTTGTGTTATGTCCCCCCACTCCCGTCCTAAACTTAGGCGCAACCTCGTTCGCACTGCACTGCACGCACAAACACACGCTTGGACTCGCACAGCCACTCGAGAGAACGAGACGGTGACGCGCGCAGGGAGCCTGGTCAGCAGGATCATCGTCTCGTGCACAGCTTCCTCAACATCCGTGGTTGTGAACTTTACGTGTTTGTGACACACGACTTTTTTTACTCTTAATTTTTTTGTCGTGTCGATTGCCGATCAATTTGTCTACAAAAAAGTCCCATCCCTAGCATGCACGGCTATAAAAATGTTTTATAACGTTTTGTGACAGGCTAAAACGTACCGAAATACCGTTGTTTGCCATTGTGTATTGAACAGGGCTTAGCAAACGGTTCGGTACAATACCGAATATTGTTGCATCCCTACTACTAACAATAATCATGATTATCGTTACACACAAAACAGATCACAACTAAGGCTACAACTAAGGATAATTTTCATAATTGATTAATCTGTTATTAATCGGTTAATATTATTTCCTCGATTACTTAAATGTGTGATCATTATGGTGTGGTTTTAATCTTGTTGTAATGTCTGTGAATTGCAAGTGTGCTGCTGCCTGTCTTGGCCAGGACACTCTTGTAAAAGAGATTCTTAATCTCAATTTTTTAAGATCCATTTTTTAAGATTCCATCAGGATAAAGATAAAAAATAACATCTTAAAAAATGTTATTTTTTATCTTTATCCTGATGGAAGATTTCTTTCCAGCCACAGAAATGCTGAGTGATACTGGCGTAAATGGGCATTCATGTTAGACGTGTTACCATGAGCATACTTAAGTAGCGTTAAACAATGCTGGCAGTCTGTATTTTATTGATGAACTTCACCCTATCGCTACCACAATTGACACTAACGGAGCCACACAGTGGATTCAAAAGACTCTGGCAAATAAAGATAGCACTTGTGAGATTCCACCAGAGGTGTAAGTTTCACTGTAGATGCCACTGTGTCAGAGTAAATGCACATGGAACACAGCATAAATGAAGGATTTTTGTCTCTCGCCTAAAAAAATATTGCATTTTAAAACAAATATCACCTTTAAAATATGCAGTAGAAACTTAAAAACACATGGAGGTCATGTAACAACATGTAGACATGAGCTGTGCAAAGTCTGATGCTGCTGAAGTGAAGCAGAGTAAAGTTACAGAAGTTTTAGTAAAGCGATGTCTAGGCGTTCTCTTTTGGCACAGTTTGGCACCATCTGTGCCATTTGTGATTTCTTAGGTACCAAATTATTAAAACTATTTAATTTTATTTATATGTCACTACAGGTCTAAAAAGAACTTGTTTTGAAAAATAAAGTATGATAACTCGCTGTAAATTGATGCTCCCTGTGTGGTGTGTAATAACAACTCCGTCATAGCTCTGGCTTACCTTGGTCAATTTGGGTGATTGACAGCTCGTTTTAAGCCTCTAAACCGGTAGAATCAGGCTCCGGTCTCCAAATGCGTGTGAATCACTTCATTAGCGAGTCAAAAGGACATAAATGCATATGACACATTTGTGTTTTAACTGTGTTCCGTGAACATAAGAATGGTTTATATGAGCTTTTAGCTGAGTTGCTGACCTTTCTGTGGGTATGCAGCATGTATGTGTTTATTAGAGTTAGATATGGTTGTGTGTATGGTTGTGGTGCGTGTGACGCTGCCCCCGGTACCAGGCGCAACCGTGAAGAAGAGGTTAAGGTATATCGCGATATTTTGTATCATCACCGCTGTATCTGGATCAAGGGGCAGCAGGTTTTGGCATCACCTATAAGAATCTGAACTCTTGTAGTTGCGATATTGAAGCCTTCAACATCGCAATTTGGTCAGCGCAATGTTGATTATTTTCCTCTAAATGGGAACATAATTTAATCTTTCTATTAAAGAACATATGCAAACTAGTGACTGAGTCCATTCATTTTCAGGAAAATGTTTATTTGCATTATAAATCAATTGAGAAGTTAAAGCTCATTTTCTCATAGACTTCCATTCAACGGACAAATTTTTGTAACTAGCACAGACGCCTCCTGGTGGCTATTCAATATATTCTTACTTCCTGGCTGACTTCAACAAGGAAACCAAAAAACTTTTGTGGCCCCCCCCACCCTATTCCATACTGCCATCGCAGCTCCCCCTAATACTCAATACACAAATTGCATTATCTATTAACATTATCATTAACAGCACAGCTAACATTAGTATATTCATTTCATTTAGACATTATGTCAAAGGTCGTGGGAGCAGTAAGAAATGCTCACGAGCAAATAATATGACTGCACGCCCGCGGATATTAACATTGCGCTTGCAATATATTTCCCTCGCACACATAGAGAAACAACCGTGAGCAGTTCAGACAGCTGAGAGTGAGAAAGTGACAGCTATCACTACAAGACGCCTGGATATGGTGCAATGTTACTTAATAAAACTAACATCAATGTAATATAATCTATATAATATAAGCTTCAATGTGAGTTCTTGTCTGTGCATTTGTATATTTGGAGTCAGAGCCATTTTATAAACATTACAAATTCTTTGCTCCAGGCTAACATTCACTTACCCGATTCCTCTCTACTCTTGGAGAGGAATCGAAGTCTTGTAGTGATAGCTGTCAATCAAATACAAGAAGTTCCTTGTAGGTGTGATCAGTGATCACACTGAAAGTGAGCAATTACCAGTACCAAATAGCTCAGTCGATTGCCCATTGCAATGACCTGGGTTTGATTTCAACCCACAGTCCTTAGCTGCGTGTCTTCCGCCCTCTATCTCCCCCTTTCACACTTCACTGTCCCATCCATTTAACAATCAAAGCAATTCATCGATTATCAAAGTAGTTGCCAATTAATATAGTAATCAGATTATGTTTTTTTTTTCTCTTGACCAGACTAGATGCTAATTAGCCCCCAGGTCATTTGCGTTGGACACTCCTGATCTAGACCTATCTATTTCTAGAGTGGTCGACCGATATTTGGCTGATATGAATACCAACTAATTGTTATTTTTATTATTATATTTAGACCCAATATGCAAACTCCAACTCAAAACTTATGTTTTTTGATATTTAACTTTTTATGAAATTTAAATTAAAAAAATAAATCAATAAAATGATGCATCAACTGTCCTACAGTTCTGAAACTGCCCTCTTATAAGAGCTACAAGCAAAAACACTAATTTTTAATCTGTCTGTGCATCCATGGTGTGTGGCTCTTCAGTGGGACAGTATCACTATGTCTGTTATGAAAAATCATTTTGTTTCACTTTTTAGTTCTTGGTGTGGATGAATGAAATGAAGTATTTGTTTACATATTCATCCATTTCTTTACTGGGTTTTTAAAAACACAGCAGCTGCTAAATTACACCTCCCCCTACTCCTCTGTGCGTATGCTTCATTGGTTTCAGGTGGACTACAACAAAGAAGCTGAGCTGCCAAAAACCACTGCATCAAGAAAGGATTACATAATAATAATATCAGCTCCCCTCAGCTGGTGTGTGGCACTGGCAAAAACACTGGCCCAGGTTACAAGACGCTCCATCACATGCATCACATTCCTCTGAGCATCAATGAGATTAAAGAGCAGAGTAAGTCTGCCGAGGGAAGTGGCACCACAAGAGGATGCAACATCCTCATTCACCTCCTCATATCTGCACATAGAAATCAGCATCGTGTTGCGTTTAATGACCTGTTTTTAAAGCTGGGATTCAGAAATCTTATAAGCACCACCTGCAGCACTGACATACCAGCACATCCTTCCCCCTCTGTGTGTTTACATTAAACAGATACGTGCACGCTCACCTTGGTCAGTTGTGCTATCTTCTTACTCATCTTCAGATGCAGGTCTTGTGTGTATTCCAGCGTCACACTGCCGTCGTAAAACATGCTGGAAGAAGTGGGAGAGGTTGTTGTGTATTTGGTGCTGCCAGTGCTGGAGGTGATGTACGGAGGCTGCCAGCCCGCCCCCGCCGCCATTTTCACCGGGAACAAAACCCAAACGCTTTAGCCCTAAAAGGAAAAATATGTCCTGCAAAACGTTAAAACCGCGCCATTGTTGTAATAGAGGTTTATCTTCGGCTTCAGTGACGGAGGAAGACGGGGAGTCGCGACCACGCGGCTCGCTCGCGCGAGTCGGAAACGAGAGAGAGCGCGCGAGGAGATGACAGGAGCTGAGACGCGCGGCAGATGCTCCTCCAATATGGACAGCTAAGAGCGCCATCTATCGCGTATGGGAGCGTATTTCTGCCAAACCAGAAAATAAAGCAAAAACTGGTGTCACATGTAACACACATTCATCCATCTTCTACTGCCGACTCGGGTGAAAGGCAGGGTACACCTGGACCAGTCGGTATCACATAGTAACAGAATAAAGTTAATAAAGTTTTATTCAAGTTCCAGTGTGCAGAATCAGTGAAATGTTTCTACATTTCTGATATATGTTTTCATTTAACAGAAATTGAACTTTAATTAATTATAGTTTATAATCACTTGAGTTGTCTTGCATTGTTGTTTTTCATTAACCTAGAATGAGCCTTTTATATTTACATGGGTGGGGGGAAAGTTCTACGGAGGCAGCCATTTTGGACCACCATGTTTTTATAGCCCATAATGAACAAACTAAACGTCTTTTGAGTTTTGATGTTGACTGAAGGCTACATAGATTCAACAACACACGTGGAAGGGAAGTAGACCAGTCAGAGATACAAAATATTAGTAATAATTCAGTAATTAAATAAGATTTATTTATGTAAAAATATAAAAATACTTAGGCTGTAACTAACTGTTTTTCCTATTCTCGATTAATCGATTAGTAGTTGGTTCTTGCTTGGTCCACGAACCATACTTATTCCGTTTTAATGATTTATTTGTCATATGCAGGGCCGGCCCAAGCCTCCATGGGGCCCTAAGCAAAATTTGATTTTGGGGCCCTCTGTTACTGCCAATAATAATGATTATTGATCATTCACACACCTACTATACTAAAGGTATTCTACTTATTCCATTCTAATTAGTTGTATTCATAGAAAGTTTTACCAATATATCTTGATCTTGATCTTATATAACAGATGATAACGAAAAATCAGTCCAGAGCAGAGTCATGTTCAAGGACACATTTTAGGTGTTTTATGTTGATTTCATTTTATTGAAATCTCTAATAGGTTCTTTTTGGCAATTCATAATTGAAACTACGTTCACGAAATATTATTATTTTCTAATACCCACTTAATACCCAGGTAGCCTGTAAAGGGTACTCAGTAGACATGGACTTGAAGTGGATGTAGGTGGGGCCACCATGGAAACCACAGACAAACGCTTGTGACCCAAATTGTCAGCAGGAATATAATCAATATGGGGCCCACATGGACATGCCTACACGCTTAAGGCCACATTATACTTCTCCGTAATGCGTTATCCGTCTGCGTCACCACGGAGACGCCCCGAGCCTTTATACTTCTGCGTCGTGGTGACGAACACGCGCTGCAATTTCCCGCCTGATCAGTAGGGGTCGCTGCGCAAGGTTGTTCTGCTTCAGGCTACAGTGAGCAATGGCGTCCGAGAAAGAAAGAGAGAGAAAGACTGTTGTTGTTGAAACAGTGGCCGTTTCTGACTTTTCTGTGTAACGGAACGCAGTTTTAAGATAATTTGAGGCGAGAAATTGGCCATTTAGAGTCTAAACATATGCTGTGTGTGTTAAGATATGACGTATTTATAGCTTGGCAGCGGCGTTATCGGCGGGGATCAGCTCCGCGTCTGTGGATGCTCCGGTGCGCACTGTGAGCCGGCACAGAGCAGCTTCACTCAGCCTGTCCTGAGGACCAATCGCAGCTCTTGCCGTCTCCGTTGTCCCTTGACGGAGTGACGGACACTTAAAAAATATTTTGTGCAGTCGGAGACGACGCAGAGGCTCTTCGACAGGCTCTACGTCGACGCAGAGGACTCTGCGTAACCTACTCAGAGCACTTTACGCAGAAGTATAAATTGGGCTTTAGTCAGGTCAACGTTATAACACAGTAATCATGGAATTACCTTAGAAGACCTGTCATCCAAACCAAAATCTCTGCACACAGTAATAGTTACAGGCCCACCTCCATACACAGGTGAATCCAATCATGAGAAAGGGTATTTAAGGAGGCCAATTGTAAGTGTTTCACCTCTTTGCATCTTTTCTGAAGAGTGACAACATGGTAGCCTCAAAACAACTCTCAAATGACCTGAAAACAATGATTGATGAACATCATGGTTTAGGGGAAGGATACAGAAAGCTATCTCAGTGATTTAAGCTCTCAGTTTATACTGTACACAAGGAGATGCTGTGTGGAAGAGTAATGCAGTGCAGGGACTGGGAATCTTGTTAAAGTTGAAGGTCGCTTGGATTCCGCTCAATATCAGCAGATTCTGGAGAACAATGTCCAGGAATCAGCGACAAAGTTGAAGTTGTGCCGGGGCTGGATCTTTCAACAAGACAACAACCTTAAACACTGCTCAAAATCTACTAAGGCATTCATGCACAGGAACAAATACAACGTTCTGGAATGGCCATCTCAGTCCCCAGACCTGAATATTATTCAAAATGTGTGGTGTGATTTAAAGCGGACTGTCCATGAAACGGTAAACCCTGTGTTCACCGTTGTTCCATTTGAGGCACAGATAGTCCGACACACATTTCCTTTAAAGCACGCACAGAGAGCTTGATCTTGGTTGCTTTATATTTATTGAATAATAATAATCTCCGGTTGACTTTCATGGAAATAGAAACAAACAAAAAACAATCCACATAACGTTGCTATATGCGACAAAAGGGTGATTAAGTAAGTTTTTGTGTGTTAATGCGGTCAGAAAACTATTTGCTCTGTAGCCTTTCCAAAAATAACTTTGCGTTACTTGAAAGGCGTTCTCTCTCCCTTGGAGCGTGATCTGGACACGCCTTTTCACAGGTGAGACAGGAATCAATCACCAAAATACAGAGGTATTAGTCCCGACTTTAAATTAGATTCATAATACATTTTAAATTTAAATTACTTAATTTCCAATAATAACAATAATAATACTAGCAATAATAAACAATAATTTCCACCATAACACAAAATATAGTTATTTTATGAATATTCTAAACAAAACCTCTAAATGGCTTCAACAGTCCATGCTCAGAAACCATCAAACCTGACTGAACTGGAGATGTTTGTAAAGAAGAATGGTCCAAAATACCTTCAGCCAGAATCCAGACTCTAATTGGAAGCTAAAGGAAGTGTTTAGAGGCTGTTATTTCTGCAAAAGGAGGATGCACAACATTTTTCTTTTGGGGTGCCTAAACTTATGCACATGCCTAATTTTGTTTAAATAATTATTGCAAACTTACTGTTAATCATATAAACTTTATTTCACTTCTCAAATATCATATCATATAGTTTGTCTCCTATATGATATATTTAACTGCAATTTCTTATTCAAACAACTAATGATTTATAAAGAAAATCATCAAAAATAAGTGATTGCTTCATGCATTATTATGTCAACTTGATAAAACAACATGACTACAGAAAGTACAATATTTCATCGGTGAAATTAAGTGACAGAGATGAAAACGTCTTTACTACTGACTCACTTGGGACAAATAACCAGCAGATGGCAGTATTTGCTCAGCAAATTTCTGTAGCCAAATCACAAGGATTTCTGTTTTACTAGTGTTCAAGTGAACAAAATTCAGTGACATCCAGATGGGCTTACTTTTTGACATTTGTAAAATATTATCACAAGGGTTTAATATATTTACACGACTGATTTGATTATTCAACACATGTCTCTCACACACCAAAGATTGAATGAAAAGTATTTGAAATGTGACACCTTCCCACATATCCAGGCTTGGGACTGGCACTATGAGTACAGTGGCTGGGGTCAAATTTGAGTGTCCAATTAACAATGAGCAATGGGGATTGGGTATCCAAGCCCAATTCCCTTTCGTTCATCCATGGGCTACCATTTGCTCTTAATTTGCAATAAACTCTCTAAATGTGGTCAGTCTACTTCATCTGTGTTCTGTAGATTGGGTCTTTATACTCACTGCCTTTACTAAGGGCAACAGTGGATCAGTGGAAGACATAGTTGTTTTTCAAGATTGTGGGTTAAATTCCCAGCTCCGCTAGTCTACAATTCAATGTGTCCTTTGGCAAGACCCTTAAACTCATGTTGCTCCTGTATTGGCAGGGGTGTGAATGGGTATAAAATATATGTGCTAGAAAATGCATAGAATAAATAAACACATAGATGTGCTTTATGAAAATATTACTGAATGGGTGTGAATGGGTGAATGGCAAAACTGTAGTGTAAAGTAGTTTTGAGTGGTCATCATGATTAGATATACAGACATATATCTTGATATAAATACAGACCATTTACCATGTATAACACTCTCAAGATGGGGATTGGGATCAGTGGGTGGCAGTTTGATCCCTGACTGTTCCAGTTTGCCTGCAAAGTATACTTGTGCAAGACACTCAATGGCAAAACTGTATTTGACCTACTTTTAGAAAAATGAAAAAAAAAAACACATGAAGAAATGGATATGAGCCTCTGTTTTTTTCTTCCTGAGGCTGCACATATCCTTTTTTATTGCTTTCTTTTCCTTAACTCTTTTCAGATGCAAGTCTGTGTCTGTCAGAGACACGTGTGAGCACAAACAAAGTAATCTTTACGTGTTGTACGACTGGCTTCAAAGGGAATACCACAGTCACATGTCTGAAAGGAGCATTTCCTGCTGACTTAACACATATAGCGTCTCTGTATGTTCCTGCTCCTCTGGTTTGACCAGTGTGCAGTCAACTCCCCACACTCAAGCAGCGGACACGGTCAGGATCCACTCACCAGGTCAGGATTTTTCTCTTTACTCTATTTACCTTGAGCGAGTATGTATAGTATTGTAGTATGTTACAAGTACATATGTTTGTATGCAGCTGTGAACTTGTAACTCTCATGTTACAGACATACATTGACATATTTACATACTAGTATATCCTACACTCATGATGCTAAATGTTTTAATGTTATGTCTACATGTGCATTAGTAACAGACATGTACAGTACAGTATTAATAAAGTGGTAACATATGCTGTAAGATTGTATAGGGGGGTCCTGGTTTGTATTCGACCACTTTTACCCTCATAAACCAGTAGAATAGGCTTTGAAAACAGCCAACACAGCTGTTTAAATGTGAACTCTTGTCCAGTAAACTAATGTGAAGGACTGTTTACTGGAGCAGAGGGAAAGTTCACATTCTTGTTTATCCTAGGATGAAGAAGAAGTTGTTGATGGATGTGGACACTGGGGTGGATGATGCTCAGGCCATCATGGTGGCCCTGGCAGCCCCCAATGTGGAGGTCTTGGGGATCACTTGTTGCCACGGCAACACATTGCTGGAAAATGTGCTCAAGAACACGTTGCGTGTTCTGAAAGTCTGCAACAGGCTGGACGTAAGTTCAGGCTGAAGATTGTAACAGTGTGTTGTATAATGTTATATGGATTTAATACTGTTAACACTGCATATGTTATTCTATATTCTCATTTCTAAATGATGTTTTGTATTAAATGTTGTCTTTGTTTTTTGAACTAACATTGTTTATAAAGGTAGCTCGTAACCTTTACATAACTTACTATTCGGTGCTGCTGTAATGTTGTTGGAAAATGTCCCATCTCGATCACATATATATAATTAATAGAATATTATTAATATCCAACTTTTGTCAACAGCCGTGACCTCATCAATGCTTCCTATCATGCTTCCTAAGTATCCCATCATGCTTTCTATCATGCTCCCTATAGGACCTCTCATGCTTCCTACCGTGCACCCTATCATACTCCCTATGGCACCTATAATGCTTCCTATTATGCGGCCTATCATGCACTTTATGTGCCCTATCATGATCCCTTTCATGTGTCGCGTCATGCTCCCTAAGTGACTCATTAGGCTCATGCTAGCTATCATACATATGTAAGCTTGTATAGAGACACAGTGGTGAGACTACAGTGGGATTTTTTTTTTTTACTACACTCATGACACAGATCCCAGTGTACCGTGGGTGCTCACAGCCTCTGGTGGCTCAGAAAGTCCATGCTGTAGATTTTCATGGGAAGGATGGACTGGGAGATGCTCCAGATCCAGACGCTCCAGGCCTCGAGCTGCTGCAGGAGGAAAAAGCTGTGCAGGCCATCATCAGGGTTGTCAATGAAAATCCTGGAGAGGTGGGTGGTTCATACATTTCAACCAAGAATACCCTAGGGGACGACTGGGAAAAAGACATTAACTTGTAACTTGCTCAATTATTGCTTGTGACATGTATTGCTTACTTTCATCTCTGCAAACACATGTCATGTTTACTTGACTTTCTGAATTGGAAGTAGAATAGTTGTACAATTGGTATTTGCTGCATAGGCCAAGAAAAATTATATTGGTCAAACTTTGACACTTGATGCTTGTCTCTTTAAAAGTTAGTTTCTTGGACTGTGTACAGGTGACTCTGGTTGCTACAGCACCCCTTACTAACCTGGCCGTTGCTGTTGAAGTGGACCCCTCCCTCCCTGAGAAACTGAAGGCTCTGTACATCATGGGTGGAAACACTGAGTGTATGTCACGCATGTTTTGTGTCCACTGTAAATGATTAGCTTAGCTTATCACAGATAAGCTGAGATAACTCTTTATTTGCCTTATGACAGCAGAATAGAAGAGTTAATAAAGTGAAGGTTATAAGTAACCTTAATAAACACTGTTAAGTAAAGAAACAAATACAATATTTAATATTGAATATATATATATATATATATACATATATTTACATAATATAGAATCATATATACAATGTGGACAGTGTTAAACCCAAAGATATACAACATGGTCAATTTCGGGGGTGAACAGTCTGAGGCAGCAGGACAAAGTTAAAAACAGTCAGCATGCAATACATGCAATACACAAACTATACATAAAATACACAATACACTATAAAAATCATATATAGGAAGTTTGGGAAACACTGGTTTGAGCAGACACCAAGATGGACACATAAATTAGAATATGTAATATATTTTACTGATTGACAATATTTTGTAGTTTTCATAAGCTTGTGCAAAGTTGCATTAAAGTGTCACTACACAGTACTCCCTCTTCTGAGGCTAACTGCCCAATGCCAAGAAGTGGGCTGAGAGCTAAGGGGGCACCATCAGCTGATTGGGAAAATTCCCACTGCAGGTGTTCTGTGAGACAAGCCTCTGCCGTTTATAAAAGAGGGAGGAGTCTGGGATTAGACAAGAGGATGACGAAGTTGTACAGTAAATGACACATGTTTGATTTGTCTGTGTTTGTGTGTAGCCCGGGGTAATTTCACCCCGTGTGGAGAGTTTAACTTTGTGGCTGACTCTGAGGCCGCACACATTGTGTTGGAACGCTACACCTGCCCCACCTACATCGCCACCTGGGAGTTCTGCTGCAGGAACATCATGCCCTGGGTCTTTATTAACAATCTCAACTATAGGGGGCACCGCTTGTAAAGTTGCTCCTACTGAATTTAATGGCAACAAAAAAAAGTTTACGGTTGAAGTTTATTTATTCAGTTTATTAGGTCAATTTTAACCAGGTTGGCAGCAATATGTGTCTCACAGTGGGCATGGCATGAACGGACATTATTAAGCATATTTTCCAAGCATTTAAGAGTTAGATTTGATTTTTTTTATTTAAATGTTTGAATTTAACATTTAGATTCAACCATTTAGAGTTAAAAATTTGGAATACATTTAATCATTTAATGGTTAACATTTAGATTTGACATTTAGGAAATTTGACACATTGCAGAAATAAGTTGTTTTAAATACATTTTTTGTAGCCTATGTATCTTTAAATAACTATTGCAACTATTGCAGTAAATCTGGTTAGATAAAATAAACTTACACTACCTTTTATTTATCATTGTGTGGAGTTAAATGTGGCAAAGAGTTGCTGTAAGATTCAGCATGTGCACCTGAACAAAACGCTGTCCCTATTCCAGTTTTCATCATGACCACATTAAACATTAAATAAATCACATCATTTCATGCTTTTCCTCCTTCAGTCTTTCTGTGACACTTGGCTGGAACAAGACTCAGACAAGGCTTGCTTCATGAAGAGGATTTTCCAACACACCAGAGAAGTATGTGAATATCCAGAGTGTGTTATTTCAACAATATTCCAGAATAAATGTCAGTCATATACTGCATGTATGTGTAATAAGTATATTGTATGTTGCAGATGGTCCAGACTGAGCGCTATGAGAAAGAACTGATCGCAGGTAGTGGATTTAACTCCTGTGACTGCTACGCTTTAGCTGCAGCCATTGACAACACTCTGGTGACAGAGAGTGAACAGGTGACATTTTAGTACTTCAACGCAAACAAAAATTATACATATTTAATGTCTTATACACAGTTAAAGCTTGTGTGCTCTGGTTTTACCAGGTGGCTGTGACGGTGGAGCTGGAGGGGACGTACACCCGAGGCATGATGGTGCTCGACTACTTAGACCTGCTGCACAAAAAGCACAAAGCGTTCATCATGAAGAAATTTGACTCGGAGAGGTTCAGACAAATGTTGATGAACGCACTGAAATAGCATGAATTCCTATGACCTGTTTCAGAGATACAGATACACACTCTTTCTTGATTTGAATGCGTGTTTTGAGATTCACAAATAAACAAATTTGTAACTTCGTATATGGATTTTTACAAATAAAGATTTGCATTGGGAATTGTGATTTCACATTTGTGGATCGCCAGCACATGCAATTTTCACTTTCCACAGCAATTTTTACAAACTAGTGCAGTGCCTGTAGGAAGTATGTCGAAAATTAAAACATTTGCGTTGTGCCTAATGAGGTTGCACTATGACTAATGCTAATCGTAGCCTTGCTAGCTTACCTTTGGAAACAGGTTCGTCAAGTTAGCCGCAAAGTAGTAGCATGCTCATGACAGACAGACGGACCAATTTGCTTTATAGATACAGTAGATATAGATGTGCATTTGTAAATATGAAAATTGCATTTGTGAATTGTGGATCCGCATTTGTGTATATTTGTCTCAATAATGCCTCCCTTCATCAGCAGGTGGCAGTGTTTTACAAGTAGAATCTAGCTTGTGACGTGGTCAAGTGATTCAGGTATGGATTGCCTTATCATCAATTAAGATAAGACTTCTTATTTTTCGTATTTTCCGACAGCATTCAGGATGAGAGCGATGGTAAAAACATAATTTGAATACCCAAAATAGATAAGCTCTTTGCTAACGACTCCCTAATCTATTTTTGTTCAAAGGTTGTTTATTTGTGGATCTCAAAACATGCATTCTAATCAATCTGCACATAATACAAATATCAGTGGAACAAATTTAACTCCATAGTTGAGTGACATGCAGACACATGAAGAAAAAACAAAGTATCACCTGGGCCCGGTTTTTCAAAAGGTTTAATCCGGATAAAATTGATCCGGATTTTTTTTTGCTATTGTTTTCAAAGCAACATCAGATTGGATCAATCTCATCCAGATATAAACTTTTCAGGATCACCAAATCTGGATAACCAGAGCTCTGTGCTGACAATGATGCACCTGAACCCCTTGCAGACCCTGACCAACCTCCTGCATCGGCCAGAATGAGCAAACAGGATGTGCAACAAGGGACGCAATAGTTACTATATAATAATATAGACACTATTTCTGATTTGGATTTGTTTTCGATTTCAAAATCCAGCGATGCCATTGCTTCCTTATTCTGTTTTGTCATTGCATCATTAAAAATAATCTAAAAACAAAACAAAAATATTTTTGATTGTGATGAATACACGATAATTAGTGACAGAATTAAATATATTATTTGTGGTCAATATTGACAGCTGTTTGGCAGATTATTTTATGAGGCCAAACTCTTTCTACTTTGTTGTAGGCTTATACTGAAAGGCTGAATATGTTATAGCCTACCTAATCACTGTAGCTTGATGGATGACCAAATCAAATGAAAACCATATGAATAAATAGGATATCTTGTAGGCTATACTGCATAATCCAAAAATAGTATTATTTGATACAATTTTAAAGTTTCATTACATTTTGTGCCTGAAATCCACACTGAATCCACCCTTCTGATGGCATCAGTTTAATCCAGATCAAAGTGATCCCAATCCTACAACAAAGTTCTGAAAAACCTAAACTCAAGGTTTGATCCAGATCAAAACCAAGACTGGATTACATGATCTAATCCGATTACATAATCCGTTTTGAGGATTACTTTTGAAAACCAGGCCCTTCTGCGTTTTAAATACCAGCACCTGAGTATTTTTACATTTTGATCCAGATATAGAACCTGCTTATCCCAATTACCATCATACATGAGCATGACAAAATGAATATGTTAAGACATCACTATGATATACACATCTGAAATCCCCTTGTTACATTTAAATTGATGTTAAATCCGTAACCTGAATCAGATCCAGACAAAACTTAAGCGTCCCCCACACTAGAGGATTTCAGTGCTGACATGGCCCTTCGACCAATCGTGGTTGCCTTCCAATTTTAGGCTGAACAGATTGTCTGGGCAAATTATTATGAACAGATAAAAATGAATGTTGTCCATCCTATATCAAAACTCATCATCCAAATATTTTTTGTCTTCAAGGGATGATTTATTGAAGCGCATGATTATATTTCATCATATATTGTATATATATATATATACATATATATATGTATACATCATTTTTTATTTTTTGTGTATGAAAAGAACAACATACTGTAATTACAAACTGAGCATGTTTCTCTGCTCTGTCTGAGAGCAAAAGTTAACAGGGTTGCAAAATTCAGGGAGTTTTATAAATTGGAATCTTTTATTGGGAATAAACTGAAAATTTTCAAAATAGAGGGTTGGGAACTTAAATATAGTTAATAGTAAATAATATATTGTAGCATAATCTTGGTAGATCTATGGTGTTAATGTGGTGTTATTTAACTAACAACATTAAATAATGACAATAAAGACTTATGATTCTCTGATTCATGTTCCCTATCATGCTCCCGATGCACCCTATCATGCTCCTTATCATTCACCCTATCATGACCTCTGGGTCTCCAATCGTTAACTCAGGAATTTCCTCTGATGGCAGCTTCAACTCCTTATCTCATAAGAACTTGGGTCTGATGAACCAAGTGGATGACACAAGTTCACTGGGAGTCAAGCCTCTGGAAGCCAAGCCTCTGGAAGCATGGTCAGCAGGACGCTGTTGGCTACAAAGATGTGAAAATGCTTCATTTTTGATTAAACCTAAGACCACTTATGTATCAGTCCAGAAAAAAAGTCCTCAGTCTCAGTAGATCCAAATTCCTCCTTGAGCATGCTGCTAATCTTCACAGAAACACAGAAACAGTCTTGCAATAGTTGTGACTTTCAATGCCACATCAACCAGCTTAGGATTGTCTTTTGTCAATTACCTTTTCCATAGATTTGACATACTGCTGAGTTCACCTGGGTGTTGAGTTCAGTAGGTGACGGCAGGGAAAAAGCTTCCCCTGAACCTGTTTATATATACCTACATCCTTTTGCAATACACTGGGCCAATACAATGGCTTGGCCCGCGGAACAATATTTTGTGGTCCCCCCCTTGATATTAAAGTTTAATGTAAGTGTGGCCCGCAGTGGCGATAACGAGCGCCGCAAGAGGGAGAGAAAAAGCTGCAGACTGGAGCAACTGCTGATTCAAAACAGCAGTTACACACACACCTATATCACAAAGTCTCAGCTGTTGTCAAGTTACTATAACAGCCTATATGATATGTGATTCTGTTATAGCTTATACGCTTGCATACATGTGCACTAGAGACATACTGTACGGCTGGCTGTGTGATCGCATCCCCCCGCCGCGCCCGTAGAGCTGCAGTCTCTCCACCAGCAGGTGCCGGGGGAAAAGATATCAGTCAACACTCACTGCAACCAGGATATAACCACGGTGTTCAACAGAGTCAATGGCCCGTTAGTGTGGAGATGGAGTATAAGACTGACTGTGGGATTGCAGTAATGTGACGAAGACAGGAGCCAGGGCCAAGTGTCTTGGCATGCGTCAAGACTCAGCCAAAGTTCTGAAGAAATGTTCGTTCTCAACCATTACTATACCGTTATTATCCGAATAGCATCAGGAGGTGTTATTAGTGGAGCTGTATAATGGCAACACTGTGACACAGGTGACCAGTACTTGATGTATCAGGGCCTTGTGACGAGGGCCCCACAATAGTCCATCCTAACTCTGTTCTTGCAGCATGTGGCTCCTCATCTACTCCAAGAATGATATCTGCATTGGTGTCATGGCTCTGGGGCAGTTGTGGCCAATGGGAAGGCCAACCTCACAGTGGTTCCTTCGTGTAGGCAACGGGATGGTAAACTTTAATGGACTGAACTGTATCCTGTGAAACTTACATGCTCACTTGCGAGAACAAGTTTTTTCCACTCATAGTTGTCAGCTTTATCAGGATAGTTATGAGCATTCGATAAATGTCGTGTCACTCAGTGTCACACTGGCTTCCAGTTTGTTTTAGAATTGATTTTAAACTCTTATTGCCATTAACGGCCAGGCTACCTCCTACCTGTCAGAGATTTTAACTGTTCGCGATCATGACAGAGCCCTCTGTTCTTCTGGCCAGCTCCTGTTAGAGGTCCCGAGGTCCAGGCGTAAACAGTGGGGCGATCGCTCTTTTGCTGTTGCAGCTCCCAGGCTGTGGAACAGACTGCCCTCTGAGATTCGCACCACTACTGACCTCACCCTTTTTAAACCGAAGCTGAAGACACACTTTTTTAGATTGGCTTTTAACTCTGACTAGGGTAGTCCTTCTCTCAGGTGTACTTATTTTACCTGTTTTTTATTTTATGCACTTTTAGAAGGCCTCTAACACCCTGCAGCACTAGTAGCACTTTCTGTTTTTATGTATTGTTTTTATGTATTGTTTTTACGTATTGTTTTTATGTATTATTTTTATGTATTATTTTATTGATTTTATGTAAAGCACTTTGGGTACCGTCTGGCTATTGTAAAGTGCTATACAAATAAAACTTGATTGATTGATTGATTGACTCCGAGTATCAAGTCAAGCATAGACAAGCTTCTTAGCAGCTTATAATAATAAGCACTTGAAACATTAAGTGATGTTGCCTTAGTAGAACCTTGATTTGTGTCTGGTACAGGTCTTCTTAAAGTTGTCATCATGGAGGACTGTGGGATGCTTTCCTTGACATTTATCTTCTCACTGCTAGAATGTGTTGAATGAAGAGCATGGAAGGAAGTAATAGGATTGCAAGTGTGGCAGGGACCAAGGGGAGGAAACCAGCGACAACGCCACCTAGGGGAATTTCACCTCTTTGCTATACTCTACACAATGGCCATTGTAGTCACTCCATGCCCTGACATGACCTTCTCCAGAGAGTGTCCAGAAATGGCTTGTGAATATTTCTGTTTCTGTCTTATGACTTTCTGAATTGCATGTTGAATGTTTGCAGTCACAGGTAACTTCTAACTAACTTCTTGCCCCACCTACATCGCTCCCTGGGAGTTCAGCTGTGGGATCAGCCTTCCCTGTGAGGCTGCAAAAATAGTCTTGATTAGTTACATATTAAAAGCAATGGAGAGGCACTGGAAACCCATTAGGTTCATACTGGTGCTTGGAAACAGGTTTAACTTAGCATAGCAATGTATGTTTCAATCGATAGGTTTTTAAGTTTATAATAATAGTTTAACTTGTGGATCCTAAAGACTGGGTCGGGACTTGGAGAGATTGAAGCAAATATTCATGAATTTACTCAAATAGAAAGCTGCTGTGCTGAGATAAAGGCATAAAATTAGGGTTGCAACAGATGATCAATTCCAAAATTAATTTTTGTCAGTCCATATTTTCATGTTTCTTTGGTCAATAACAATAATAACAAAGACATCATTAAAACTGTATAGTTTTGTGTTTGAACAAAGACATTTAAGAACAGCATCATTTCCAAACACTGATCAACATTCAACACAACTGGAACAAACAACTAATCGATTTATCTAGAGAAGAATTGACAGATTAATCGATTATGAAAATAATTGGCATCACTACAGGAAAGTAAATGTAATAGGACTATACCTGTGCAGTAATGGATCACCACTATGTCTGTCTCAAGTCGGCCAGAGTGTCAAGGATCACGTCCAGAATCCCAGCACACTTCAACTCAGACCTGCCCGCCTTGTAAGAGTAAGGGTTTTAGGAATATTTATGTCACAGTGTCTACCTCAAGGGCATGTAGCCTTCTGGGTAACCTACTTGACTTCAATAAGACATAACCACTCCCTTTATCCCCTTCCCAACAGTAGCATGAGGCCCAGTCCCAATTCTCTCACTTGCTCTGAGAACACTTGCTATGAGTTCCCTCCACAGTAAAGTCCCCTCAATGAAGGAAGTGCAAGGGAAGAGTTTCCCCTAAGAAATCGGACACCACTAGTTGCAAATTAGCGTAGCTAACGCGTTCCCTACGTCACACGCACATCATCGACGTGTCTGATTTCACCCGTCCAGTAGATGGCGGTGATACACATTGCCTGTTAACTGCAATACCACCATACAGAAGAAGTACAATTTTCATTCACGTTCAAAAATGCCAGTTTCAACGGAGCTCCTGTCTGTTGTGTGGGCTATGCTGATTTATCTTCATTTGATCAATCAATCAAGAAGAAATATGCGAAACAGAAGACACGTTCGCCGTATGCTCGCAATAGTCGGGATATTTCAGACTCTTGCGAAGCACTTGATTTTCAAACTATAACTTAACAGTCCAACATGTTTTAGATTTTTTACAGGAGAATTTGCAAATACATTTCGTTTGCATATAGTCGTTATAGTCGGCACCGGTAGCCGTCTTATTGTTCCAGAAAATAGCCGCTGACTGAGTGTGCAAGGCATCATGGGATACTCCCTTGCCCACAAGCCCGGTCCAGAGCTGACTTGGTAGAGAGGGGCATTTTTAGGGGTGGATAGGCACTAGAGCTTAGATCGGGCCCAAAAAATCAAGCCCGACCCGACCCGAGCCTGTGCACGTTGTGTCCGAGCCCGACCCGGTCCGACACATTAACTGTAATTACGAGCCCGAGCCCGATTTAAACCTGACATTTTTTAAATATGTGAGCCGTAAATGTACGTATGTCCTCCCCACAGCAGGAGCTTGTTGTACCTGCTGCCACAGTCTAATTTACAACAATAACAGAGCCACTGAGATCCACATATGTTGCTACGCTATACGCTTCCTGGTTTGTAAATTATGTGTTTACGGCGGCAGGTTTTTACACCTTCACACAATACGATGTGCTATAACATACCACGCAAACACGACGAGGGAGAAAAAACACAAATGCTTATCAAGGCCCGACCCGGCCTGGCCTGAGGATAGTGGCGGGAAATATTGGCCCGACCCGGCCCGCGGTTTGGGCTTGGGCAGAGAATCCAAACTCTAATAGGCACTTCCCCTTGCTCCCTAAAGTATTGTGGCACCCTACCCCCTCGCGGGAAACGGGCAAAATATATGGCAAGGGCTCAAATCTAGGGCTAGGGTTTGAATTGGGACAGGCCCTAAGTCACCCTACTCTGGAGAATCCCAAAGCTGCAAAGGTTAATGATGGAACAAAACAATTTGAACTTATTCCACAGGACTGATGAGGCAAGTGAAATAGTGAAAATGAAACAGGATCACAAAAAAAGTCAACAAACAACATCCCCTAAGTAAGGTAGCGAATAAGAAGAAAACAAAGTGAATTCGAATAAATCAATGTGGCATCTTTTGCCTTCCATATGCTTACTTTCACCGTGCACCACAGCTATCATCCTTGAACACAGTTAGGTTCAGCTTGGCCCAAGTTAATGCAACAGCATAAAACCCCAAAATGACATTAGCAACATAAAACACCATCTCCAACGTGCTTTACTCTACTGTCATTAATTTTGTGTGTTTATAGCACATTTCACAGTTCTGTATCTCTTATTGTGGAAAGGCACCATGCAACAAGACAGTAAAATAAACTTTGTAACAACTCTGCTAAAGTTGCATATACATACAGTGTGTATCGCCATGTTGGATAATGACCTTAGCACAAATTGACTTCCTGCTTATCAACTGAATATTTTGGTTGTACTCCTCCTGTTGTTGAGGCGAATATTGCAACGAACAATACATGCTTGTAGGTTGCACACCATCTGCGGGGCCCTGCACCACAGTGTAACTCACAAGCATAAACAAGGCAAAGGGCCAGTGTATGAATATATGCATGGAGGATAGGATTGTTTTGACAGGATTTTTTGAACAAGGGGCAAAGAAGGAAAGAACAAAATACATATCAGCTTCAGTGTCATAACATTGGAGGAGAGAGCTGGGACGGGGTGGTTTGCCTCATGTTGTTCAGTTTCTGGAAGACTAAAAGCATTTAAATTCCAACCATTCCTGTCTTCTTCAGTCACTGGGTTTTCAAGTGGACATCTGTGAGTAAAGACAATGAGGAATTGTGGTGGGATATTGTTTAAACAGGAAGACAACAATAAAGTCTTGGCTACTTATTGAATGCTAATCTTTGGACAGCAAATTATTTTTTATATCAAGTGATTATACACCCATGCAAACACATGAAATGAAGACGCCTCTAGGATGGGAGGTGAAACGTCTTCAAATTTAACCCAAGCAAGTCCAGTTGCCTGCGGCTAACAAGATACTTGTTGTTTCGCATTGTTGTGACTTTGCCTTAGTAGTAGAAGTGACAGAAGTAGAAAAGTACAGTAGAAGTAGTAGAATTAGTAGAAGAGGAAATGCTTTAGAAATAAATTTAACACCTGTCAAAATGGACAGACAGATAGACTGATGTGATTTTACTGGTTCAGCTAGTACCATAATGACATCTATATTATAACATCTAAAAAGACATACACTAGGTGCTTATGCAATCGTCACATCAAGTCCTCAGATAAGACCAGATAATTGTCATCCAAAACAGTGACAACAGCACCACTGTGAGACACCAGTGTGTTACTACGAGATCCTGACAGAGGAAAGAGACCAGAGCAGATGTATAACCATTTAGTATCAAGTTTTGTCAGAATAGTTCTAAAGACCATGTTGTAATATTTTCATAGTAAAATACAAAAAGTAAGTCACCATTGCATGGACAAAAGTGATTAAAACTGCAGAAATTTAAGTTAATAAAACTTTTTTTTTATTGAAAGTGCTTTGGAATGTACACTTCAAGAGAAAAAAAAGAAAAAGTCTGCATCCCACTTCCTGTTCCTACAATAAGCAGGACTTAATTTTGTTAAACTCAAAACAAAGAAAGCAAATTATTCCTCTCTCTTATATATGTCTTATATATTACAACCTGCCAAAGAACTATTTACAAATCATACAAAAAAGAGCAATAAAAGCTGTCTCATCTGTCCTCTTCTGTGCAAAACACATCAACGTTCGCTGATTCTTCAGTTCAATTCGAGAGCCCGAACAGAAAAATCAAGTGTCAATCACCCCAGAGGCTGAGTCCCTCTCAGCCAGATATTTTCTGACAGCAGCTGGACATGGCACAGAGTGTCCAGTCTCTGAGACAAAGAGGCTCTACTGGACTCTGAACTTGTAAAACGAGCAGAGGCCACGGGTGAAGTTCCAGCCCAGCGTCACTGAGAGGATGTAGATGAGACCGAGCAGAGCGAAGGGGTAGAGCAGCACCACTGTATTTTTCAGGAAGGGTAGAGCTGTGAGGACAAAGCAAGATGATGTTTACAGACAGCACTTAAGTCACAGACAGCTAAGGCTTATGAATAATATCTGTATATTTTAGTCTAGATTCCAATATACAAGATACATGGGGATATAAGCTGCACATAGGTTGTTTGACTGAAAAGTTTTCTTAGTAGAGTGACAATACACTGTAAATACACTGTAAATACACTCTAAAATAAAAAATCTGTGGTTTATGATCAAATACAGGAATTCACTTTAATTTCAGATACCTGGTTTATTTCTTTGGCTTTTTAATGTTAAATGAAGGATATTTACGTTAGAAACAATTAAATTGCCTACAAATAAAAATGACAGATGTGTTATTAAATATAACTTTGTCAATTCCATATATTTTGAACGAATATATGTAATATTAAGTGTATTTTACTAATTTATTCAATAGTTTTATTCAAGCCTTTAAAAACAGGAAAAATCACATATATCTTATATGATATGACAATAACAACCAGTTTTTAAAAGTCAAATTTTCCATTTATAATACTGCATAAACATTCTCTGTATTTTATGGATGTCTTACAAATGTGATAGATAAATAAATATACTTTATGCTCATAGTAATGTTGCAAAACGGCTAATTTAATGTTAATGTTAAAGACTTTTTGTATAAAGGGAAGTGGGACTTACCATTGTATCCTAAGAATGTGATGTAGAGATAATAACCGATGGCAATAAGCCACAAAGTGTTTCCGGCAAAGCATCCCAGGAACCATTCTGAGTTTATCACCATGATATCTGTAACACACAGCAATGGCAAACTAAGAACACACAGTGTGAATCTCCTTAAATGCAGTACATAATATATATACATACATACATATGTATATATATATATATGTATATGTATATATATATATATATATATATATATATATATATATATATATATATATATATATATATATATATATATATTCACTCCATGGTCTCAATCTTTGTGTAGAGGACACTTGTGTCTGCAGACACTAGTGCTGCAATTAAGGGAATATCAGATGAGCTGATCTCTTTAGTTAGCTGCTCAAAGGGGGCGAGAAGAGAATGTTCTGACTGTCACGGGGAGTTCATAATCTGTTTGGTGCTTTAAACTGATATTGGACAAACTCTAAGCGGGTATAGACAGGCGCGTGCTGGCTGAAATTTTTTGCATTCGTCATTACAACATTGTTTCGGTGGTTTTGCTTCAGTGATAAAAGTCTTTCAGCTGCCGAATATTCTGTGTATCCCTAAATATAACATCTTTATTGGCAAGAACAATATAACTGTAATAATGACATATTTGATAGTGTGACTTGGAGTTCAATCGGCACCTGTCTCGCCGATTACATACGGCTAATTTTGATCACATACAGCGAAGTCACCGGGGGAAACAGGAGAAAAAAATAGGGTGTCTTTAGGATGTCCTGCCTAAAAGTATGGTGTTCAGTCCCCAGGATGCCCAGACACCCTACTGGCTAAAAGCCTGTCGTACTGTACCAAAATGAAAAGGTCCACTCAATGGAAACGCAGATAAAGGGATCTATTCTACTCACGATTGATGAAGAACAGCTGCAGAAAATGCAGGATGACTAGAAGCGGGTAGAAAGCATTAAGATGAACATCAAATGCGTAGCCCCATTCAACGTCAAAATTTCTGCTGGGTTGTTTAAGTAGGTACTTGTTGGTGATGACCCTGGAAAACACATTAACAAAATCATCAGACATGCAGTCATATAAGTCCACCTTAGTGCTTCTTCTAGACACAGTTCTCAGTCACAAAAGAAAATGTCTTTTCTTTTGGCTTCTCCCTTTGGTGGCAGTTCAACTGCCTCCAATTTTCATCCTATTCCTTGAATCCTCATCTGTTAGACCAGCTGTCCATGTCCTCATGTCCTCCTTCACAACATCCATGAACCTTCTCGGTGGTCTCCCTCTTCAACACCCTTTGTCCAATATAATCACTATACCTCCTCTGCTTACTTGAAATCCATTTCATAAAGTATATAAAAAAAAAACATACTCACCACATGAGTGTTGATATGAGCAGGCCAACTCCTATACAGTCTATAAACACCACCCACAGCAACAGTTTCAGAGTCTCCAGGACACCCATGTCTAGGACCAGACCAAAGCCTGATGTTGACACTGCAGATGAAAACAGAGTGTGTTACGTTAAATATGATTAAATGGGGAAAAACTAATTGATGGGTAAATGTATTGAGATTATTTTTATATTATTGAAAAATTAGCACAGACTCACCACACAGCCAGATGCTAAGCAGGACCAGGAAAGCAGGATCGTCCCTTGCCCACTGATCCTTGGTCTGTTTCCTGTAGTGGAAGTTGCGGTAGACCCTCTGTGGTGATGTGAACAAGTACAGCATCTGCCAGAGGGCAAATTCAAAGTCCATCTGTCTAAAATGTAGCAGCCGCCGCAGATACTTGTAGCGTTTGGCCCCCGCCGTGTGGCGTGCAGCATCTCGGGAGCCAAGGGCACCGTTGCTGTGTGGCGAGGTGGTTGGCAACATGGTGCTGTAAATAAAATGTGGGGAAGGGGAGGTAGAGAAAAGAAGTAATCATACTGAAAAGCTAGTGTTCACCAGATAAACACAGATAGACACACTGTATGACACACTAGTAAAGGTGGAAATCTTTTTAAATTGTTTGATGTTTTAAATGGTTTTAATTTCTTTACTTGATTTTTTAATTGATTGTGTTTTAATTTCAAATGTATTTCCTGCCCTGTAAAGCACTATGAATTGCCTTGTGTAAGAATGGTGCTATACAAATAAACTTGCCTTGCCTTGCCTTGCCTATAATGTTTTGATATTTACTGCCAGACAAATTTTACATACTACAGCTCATAGGCAAGCAAACATTACAGCTAATATAGCGAATATATATTCTTCTTGCACCTTCTGCTTGTTGCATTTCTGGTGAGATGCAAAACCTAATTTCGTTATCTGATACTTGTATTTGAGTAATGACAATATAGTTGAATCTCATAAGTGCGTGCTAAATCCAAACCATAACCGCTCTATTATAACATGTCTACAACAAGACACGGTCCTGTGGCTCCTACTTTATTTTTTATTTTTACATATACGTATTCTAAATAGCACATGTACATATATATATGAACCATTTACACGAGTTACTGAGCAGTTTCTTCCCCGTCAAACACCATTATTACGTTTAAGTTTATTGACGCTGGCAAGCAGTTAGCTTGTTGCTAGCAAGTCTCTTGTTGAGCCATATTTAAGACAGATTTTGTATAAATGCAGTGTTGAGGGATTGAAAGCAGGTGAACACATAATTTAGTTCATTCTGAAGAATATTTACCTGTTTTTGCTGAACTCCTTTACGGGAGAAAGCCCCAACTCTTGCTCGTTTCTGTAGCTGTTTATGGACGCTTCCTGAAGATGGATCTAGGAAGGAACACGTAGCTACTTCCGGGGACACCCCCCGGTTCCTCATGGGAAATGTAGTGAAAGATGAAAGCTGTTGCGTAAACGATGCCTGCAAAGCTTATGCACATGTTGTGCGTGTCTGTTCATACATTTTGTAAATAAACGATATCAATAAACAACGTAAAACAAAATGTAACTCTCGTCTTCATGTAAGCGAATGCTGTACCTTTATTATGAAATCTAGGACCGCCATTTAACCAGAAGTAGAACGTCATTGTACTTCCGCTAAAAACGCCATAGCTATTCGCAGTAAACCTCAGATCACCGCTGTTCTGGTCAAGAAGGCCAAATAGCAAAAGGTAAGGATGAGACGCACATTGTGTTCTTACATCTGTTCAAATTCTAATGTCATTAAAGTAATACACCAGCGGCAATTACGTATTTGACCTCATTGCTCGCTCTTGCCCTCATACAACGCTGCAATGGCCGTGTCCTTGAATAGTTCTCTGAGCTAACGGTGTTAGCCTGCATCAAGGAGTCCTCATTGGAAACTTCACGCAGATTAACGCTGTCTCTTGTCCACACTGCTGCTAAAACTGTGTTTATGATGTATATCTTATTATGGTATGGAATATCCTATGTGCATATCATCTCTTGAACGTTTTCACGGTTACGTGACAGTAACAATGTTTTGTTTTTGTTGACAGTAACAGTTAGCTAAGTAAAGCAATGCTAGCTGTTTATGTTG
Organism: Microchirus variegatus; assembly: GCF_963457635.1. Taxonomy (NCBI): domain Eukaryota; kingdom Metazoa; phylum Chordata; class Actinopteri; order Pleuronectiformes; family Soleidae; genus Microchirus; species Microchirus variegatus. The sequence continues at coordinate 26,301,185 of NC_139802.1, read as the reverse complement.
GACTGTCAGTAGAACTTATCAGCAGTATTTAAACACACTTTATCACAACAAACTATGCAATTTAAGGTGGTACAGGGAACAACACAATGTGGTACAATGTGTGCATTCGACTTTGAAGTATATGTCAAGGTTTTCCAGTCAGAATTAGTTCAAGTGAATGGGAATTTGCATCCTCTTCAACAAATTAAAAACATGTTCATTCAGATTCTCTGGAACATTCTCTGGGGACCGCCTTCAGCTTTTCTGGCTTTAAGTAACTTGTTAATAATCAATAAATTATTAGTGAGTTAACTCAATTTTAGTGACTTAGTAGCTGTATGCCATACATTAAATTGAATACTGTTTTGTGTGACAGTAATGGACTATTTTGGATTTGGACTGTTGTTTAAGCAGTGATTTGTAAATGGTAACAGTGTACACTTTGCAGAACTGAATAGTTGATGCTCAAGCCTCAAATCACAGAAGGTTTCTTTGCAGAAGTTTTGTCCATGGCATATCAGAATAAGTTAAACTCATTATGTTATCGTTGTACTCTGTTTTCCTCACAGCGTCATGTTGCGACTGCCGACTGTTGGCCGGGCTTTAGCCGGAGCTGCCAAGGGCAATCTGGTTCCCTCCAGCACTGGTGAGTAGGGATGTACACAACATGGGCAAAAAATAATATCTCAGTGAATATTTTGGGGATTTTGATGATAATGATAATTAGTCAATAGCCTTTAAAATGTAATTTTATTTTTTCCAATCATTAAGTTTTGCTTACAGATTATATCAATTGACACAGTGTTTCAGGAAAACAACTCTGATTTTCTTAAAAAGTAAAAATTTAAAGACAATTGAACTGTGGTGTAGAAACATTGAACTCTGGGTCAACATTCTGATGCTCTGCTGTAGATAACTTGTGCAGCATACAAGCAAGAGGAAATACTTAGTTAAATGCGGGGCTTGTGTCTCCATGTTTTGTGCTGTGACACTGAATCCTGTTCACAGCTGCAGAAAGGAGGGATTCTGCTGCACGCATTCAGCAAATGCACTGAAACTCCAAATGTGGCGTTTCGAGCACGTTTCATCGTTTTTTTGCGAAGTTATTTTAATGTCAGTTTGCATATCTTTAAAACGACAATCACGATATTATCTTAAACGTTATCTCCTGCTCACCTCTACTGGTGAGAAATATTTTGTGTGTTTATATTTGTCTGATTTGTATGTGTATCATAGAACGTTACACATGCATGCATGTTTCATTTTGGTGGTCACTGACTGTATTAAATTGATTATATTGTGCAATTTCAGTGCATACCGCCATGCGTGCTGCTAGCAACATGGTGGAGGTATTTGTAGATGGGAAACCGGTGGAGGTGGAGTCTGGAACCACTGTCCTACAGGTAAGAAGCATCAGCTTATTTTACTGTGGTCTACTTTAGACTGTTTTGTAGATACAGTATGTATTATGTGTTGCTCCAGATTGTGCAGATCAGTGTGGTGGCATTCAAATCTAGAAGATGGCTGATACCTGGTCTGTGACTGTGCTAATCAGTCTCTCACGTTCTACACAAGTGTTGCTTTCATGTTGCTGGGTGAAAGTTTTTTTTCGTATTTGCAGAACATCAGCCAAAGTCGGCTACTTCGTCACCTTGTCTCCATTTGTTTTTTTCACAAGCTCTGAACCTCTTCTTTCCTGTTTCCCATGTCTTCAATAAACACAGACATGCTGCATAATTAACTTAAAAAATTATTAATGAGTGTAGCTTGACTGACTCATTTATTTTTGTTATTGTTGACTGATGTCCGCTTCCTTTCCCTATCAGGCTTGTGAGAAGGCAGGAATCCAAATCCCCAGGTTCTGTTACCATGAGCGCCTCTCGGTGGCAGGAAACTGCCGCATGTGTTTAGTTGAAATCGAAAAAGCACCAAAGGTAAAAGCTGTATCCGTTTGTATCCATACAAGGCCAAAAAACCTCAAAACACTGATGAGTGTACATAAATTAGGCCAGAATGCAGTTTTTGCAGCATAAACACAGTAAATTATGTGTGTGCACTGTTGTGTGTCCTCAGCCAGTTGCAGCTTGTGCCATGCCCGTCATGAAGGGTTGGAACATCCTCACGAACTCGGAGAAAACACGCAAAGCAAGGTACGGCTTCAAATATGAACGAAGTGTGCAAATTGACAAAGGTAAACAGTCGGAAAGAGTAACTTATGTAATAAATCATTTCATTACATCGGGAGCAACTGACTAAAAAAGCTTATACCAAAAAAACAACCTTTTTTATTTTATGGTTCTTACCTTTTCTCTGTTCTCCTATTTATTTTGGTCTATTTTTTTTATATACAACTTGTAAGAGTGCTGTAAATGCTGTAATAGTATAAATGTAAAATTCTAGCATTATTACAATAAAATGTAAAAAAAAAAACAACGAGGTACAGCTTCATATTAACTATGAACTGCAGCTTATAAACTGTATTATGAACATGCTTAACCTCTTCCTCCCGGTACCACGCGGTGACAAAAACGTCATAAAACCATGTCTAACTCTAATAAACAGACATGCTGCATATCCACAGAAAGGTCAGAAGCTCAGCTAAAAGCTCATATAAACCATTCTTATGTTCACAAAACACAGATGGATCAAACCAGCAGGAGCAAAAAAAACTGTTACAGCGCACACATTGAAAAGCGGCACCAGAGCATGAGCGTTGGATGGATAGCGGAGAATCCACAGATTCCAGCGGTACCATTTTTATCACTCTATGACTAAGATTCACGGATCCAGCCCCAAAATAAGAGCAAAACAGAAATGACTTTTAAGAAATACAAGCAGAAATGTTTTCTTACCTTTGCTGTTTATCAAAACAAGTTATTTCCGCCGGAACAAAACCACTTCTAACGAAGAACTACACATCCCAGTATGCTTTGGGGACAAATCTCGGTCTCATTGATATTTACAGAGCATTAGATTGTTCTGAATAGAAAAGGGCGAATATCTGCACAAATGTGTCATACACATTTATGTCCGTTTGACTCGCTAATGAAGTTATTCACACGCATTTGGACTGTGGCCTGATTCTATGAGTTTAGAGGTTTAAAACGAGCTGTCAATCACCCACATTGACCAAGGTAAGCCAGAGTTCTTTTTAGACCTATAGTAACATGTAAATAAAATTAAATGGGATTTTAATGATTTGGTCCTTGAGAAATCTCAAATGGCACAGATGGTACCAAACTGTGCCAAACGAGAGAACTCCAAGACATCTCTTTACTAAAACCTCTGTAATTTTACTCCGCTTTACTTCAGGAGCATCAGACTTTGCACAGCTCATGTCCACATGTTGTTACATGACCTCCATGCGTTTTTATTTAACCTCCTACTCCATATTTTAAAAGTGATATTTGCTTTAAAATGCAATATTTTTTTAGGCGAGAGAAAAAATGCTGCATTTATTCTGACACAGTGAATCTCACAAGTGTTATCTTTATTTTTATACCAAGATAATCCACATAGAGTTTGTAACTGCAGAGATTTAATCTATTTAGTTTGAGCATGTCACTTTAGGCAGGGACTCCACAAAGAGGGTCAGCGAAGAAGAGGGTAAAGATTGTGTGTTTGTTTCAATAGAGAGGGGGTGATGGAGTTCCTGCTGGCCAACCATCCTCTGGACTGCCCCATCTGTGATCAGGGAGGAGAGTGTGACCTGCAGGTAAATACAGGGCAAGTTAATTGAAGTTAAACAGAAAAATTAACATATTAAACTTCAATTTTGTTTTTCAATGCATGTCTGGTTACCAGGATCAGTCCATGCAGTTTGGTTCCGACCGCAGTCGTTTCACAGAAGGGAAGAGAGCAGTGGAGGACAAAAACATTGGGCCTCTTATTAAAACCATCATGACTCGCTGCATCCAATGCACACGCTGTGTCCGGTGAGTGCATGAAGAGCGTCCAGTCTCACATCTATCAGGAAGAATATGATATTAAAAATTGTTTTGCGAATGTCATTTCAGTTTTGCCAGTGAGATTGCTGGTGTCGAAGATCTGGGAACAACAGGAAGAGGAAACAACCTGCAGATTGGAACCTATGTGGAGAAAATGTTCATGTCTGAGCTGTCAGGCAACGTTATTGACGTGTGTCCTGTCGGAGCACTCACCTCCAAGCCCTACGCTTTCACTGCACGACCGTGGGAGACCAGGTAGGAAATGGATTGTCACTTAATGCAGAACTTTGCAAGTCTAGTCGCTTTTTTGTCTTTCTCTACGGAGCTCCCCCTACAGTTTCAAACTACATATTTTTACAACACCACCATAAACTTCACTGCTGAAGCACAAGCCGTGGAGCCATGTCCATTCCAAAGGAAGAACTGTCAACCACCTAATGAAAACAAATGTTTTTGCTAGTGATTATAGCAACAAACATGAATGACCAAAAATGTTGGAGCAAACATCTTTACAACAATAGCAAACATTGAACAAGTGCAAGTACAGAGAGTTTTTTCCCACCCACACTTGAAAGTGCAATTGCAAGAATGTCTTTTTCAACTCTCGCTATTGGAAAAAAGCCAGTTTGTTTTTCAATTGTGTGGGCCCTCGCTCAGTCAGTCGTTTCCTCTTCCTCCAACATCGGTGTTCTCTGCTTCTTCTTTTTTTACTGGCTCTGCCATGTTGAAC